>NW_011888880.1:4035800-4047903 GCF_000151845.1 Pteropus vampyrus | reverse complement strand
ATAAGAATCAGCATTCATCTCTTTGGAAAAGTTACCATTAACTCTGCCTCACTTGGTAAAAACTTTCAAATTATTGCCACAACTATTTAGAGTATTGCTTAGTAGATCATTGATTCAACCGGAAGTGAAAAAAAAGTATTGGTTGTTGGTCTCAGGGATACATAATTTTGGATTTACTCCTTTAAGAAGTATGGTAATGATTTGTTATATTTTATATTTTTCCTAAATATCTAGCGAGTGCCTATACACTAAATACCGTGCTTTGCTCTGTAAAAGCTACAAGGAAATCCCTATACACAGTAGCCTTTCGACCATATCTTTCAATTTAATATTGTCACACTACAATTTATTTAGTATTTTCTATACAATAAAATTTTGTTATCCTCTCCCTGGTACTAAATCCTTCCTTAAAATAAATAGCTATTGATATTTGCCATGTTCTATCACTTTTAAGGTGATAGAATGAAGAGGATCTATATGGTCTGCAAAAATCTCCTATTTTCCAAAAACTAAAGAGAGAATGATGGATGTTCAAAAGTCTCATTTTTCTATAGCTATTTTATTAGGCACGTTTAAAAATATAGTAACTAAAATACTTACTCGTCTATTTGACAAACACACATCTCCACCTCTTTCAGTGCAGTCTGAAGTTTGCACAGCAGTTTTTGATAGATATCTTGGGTTTCTAAGTCTTCTTCTTTTAACAAATACCGGAGACCGTGACCATCCTGCTGTCCCAGGGACAGGCCCGAAGGGGCCGCCATGGTCGTAATCGTGTGCTGAATGTACACCATAGGGCTCAGTTTCCCTGAGGAGGTAAAAAATCATGCCACGGTGATATTTACTACCTTTAACTTATAGTAACAATCCAGTACAATTCATTTTAGAGGTCCAGGCTTACAGAAAATAAACTGCCAAGCCAATGCTGAATTTAATTTAATTTAAGCTGATGGGGAATTGTGATTAAAAGCTAGGAATACAGTTCAATCCCACACCCTGCTGTGATGGTAGAGAATGACCTCATGCATCTCTTGCAGCTGCTTCCCTGAATGTATCTCATAGTTATAGGGTCATTTCAGATGAACAGGAGGATGAGCTGTGCCTATCATATGTGTAATAACTGCATTTTCCCTCTATAAACACTTATGCATAATTATCCAAATGATTATAGGGAGGAATCCCTACAAAAAAAACAAAAAACAAAAAAACTCTCCTTATAAAAGTTCAGACTTGCTTACGCACCAGGAATCTGCGGGAACAGTTCTGATTGCTAAATTACTTTTCGTGATCTGATATAGTTTCAAAAGCTAACAAACCAACGTACCTTGCTCAGATTTGTTTTCTTTATCATGAGAATTGTGCTTCCTACTATCCAACTGAACACCAAATGCACTCCCCAGAGAGGTCGATGTTTTGGGATAAGAGACTTCCATCACATTGATATGGCAGTTGGTAGGGCAGAAATCACTGCTGTGTAGTGGGGAGATTTTAGATTTGGCTTGTTTAAAGGTGGGCCAGGCTCGATTCTTTAGTACACGAGAAAACTGTAAATTAAAGAAGAAATAAAAAGCAGTTGAACACACAGTGATAACTCAAAACATTTCCCTTCTCCATCGTTCATAGCAAGATCCAAAGAAAAATAAATCATGTCAACTGGAATGAGTGAAGTAAATGATAAGTTGTTAGAAATTAAATTGTTATTTTAAAATCCACACATTCTTAATAAAGCAAAGCAACACAGATAGCAAATGCAGATGATTCCTTTGAAACTTTGATTGTAAGTTAAAAGAAATGAATTCGTGTAACCAATGCCACTTACTAGGACTCAAATTCACAGACTCCTAGCAACTGAGAGTCTGACAGAGAAATCGGTGTCCCAGGACACCAATATAGGACCTCGATCTTTAAAGCGACACAAGGTGGCAGAATAGGGTACCTGTCAGGTCAGGGGTGGAAGAAGATGGATTATTCCAAACACTGTCAGCAACCCAATCCAAACCTGACGTCGGTGAGCTGGTTAGACAAGGCGTGGCAGAATGACAAGATGACAGAATCCCACCTTCTGCTCAGCTCTGCTGAGCACTGGGGTTGGAATCGGCCTGAGCACTGGTGTGCACTCTGCTTTTGTGCCATTGAGAATAAAGTGATGCTCAAAGGATTCACATGACTTCCAAGGACAGCCGCTCCACTTAAGCAATCTTGCAATCCGAATGCATCTAAGCCTTGCCACTGTCTGTATAGCTGCCCAGCGTCTGATCCGCACCTAGCTCATTTATCTCAAGCTCTCTTCCCCTTGATCTCTGTGCCCTTGCGGCCTTCCCGCAGTTCCTCTCACACGTCATCTACTCAGAGTGCCTCGGATGTCCTTCCCTTATCGCCAAACTTCCTCTTATGCATTTTCAGGTTCTATAAAACCATCAAGAGGCCTTCCCCGGGCCCTGGTCCAGGTTCGATTTCTCTGGTTAGGTGCTAAGTCACAGCACATTGTAATCCTCCTTATAATTATGAAAATTTTTCTTATCTGTAGCTCCCTTAGCAGATGGTGACCCCCATGAGGGTAATAATGCTTATGTCTGTCTTATGCATCATAAACAGGCAACTCAGAGAGTTAAACTGGATTCCAGTTTCCAAGACAAAGGACTGAGAGCCACCAGCACCCTGTGCTGTAGTTATGTCATCCTAATAACGGATGCGATGCTGGGAAATCACTGTCTTTATCATTTTTAGTAAAATAAGGGATATGGATTAAATCAGCTCTATGCTCTTTTATTGCTTGAAAACTATAAGCAGATCTTATCTATTTATTCTACTAGTAGAGTTGTAATTTGGCCACTGAAAAAAATAAAAATTAAGACTATGACTGTGTACCATCTAACTTTTCTAGGTTAACTTCAAGAATAAAGATGTGACATCGAAAATCACATCTTAGAAATATAAGCTCACCATTAGAATACGAACTTACCTGTATATTAAACTGTGTTTTCAGATCACATGTCAGAAGCTATCTAGCTCAGAAAAGTGCTAGCATACGGTAGGATCTAAATGGAACTGAATTGAAATGCAGCACGCTATCAACAAAATTCCTAACAGAGCTGATAGTACTATAAACTCTCAGTCAAAGGTTCTTTTTCACTGCAGATGCGAGACAGAAGTCTCAGATGAGGCTCCCGCAGAAAGGCACACAAACTGATTTTGGTCGCACCATCGCCACAGCAAGCGGTTACTCTTCTCCTGCCTTCTTTCACTGTAGCCAATATCAATTCATTCAAAAATATGAAGAAAAGCGTCTATTCCAGGCCCGGTGCTGAATACTGGACATGCCCCCATGGAGTTTGTGGTCTCGTAGGCAACACAGGTGCAAACAATGTTATTGTCATAGCAATTATTACAGTTATGTGTAACGTATCTGTATAAGTAGGTAGAACTATATGTATATTACAATTATGTAATAATTATAATAGCCAGAAAACTGGAAATGTTGATAGGTGCTGAGAAGTGAAGAGAAAATGTAATGAAGCGTTGCTGTGGGGCTCGGGGGGCGGGGAGGGGAAGGGGGAGACTCCCTTTCCAGGGACACCGGTCCCCAGAGCTTCCTGCCTATGCGCACAGCATGCTCTCCCTCCCGACACACTCAGGAGGGGTGTGGAACCAGAAGTCTAAAGGCAGCTGACCTCTTTTGAAAGAATAAGTGTCAGAGAGGAAACTTCTTTGCTAAGAGCCTCTCTTGGAGAAGGAAGAGCCTTATGAAAACAGTGCTGTCTTCCATCCTGGGGTGTCCTTAGGAGGGGGGGTCGGGGCTGGAGAGACCCCACAGTCGTGGGTCCTGGAAATGTGATGAATACATTTTAAAGATCAAAAATGTGTTCCCGGCATGCGTGCCCTCCTATAAATGTTTATGAGATCTTTCTGTAATGCAAACCTATAATGAAGAAGGTACAGTTCTTGTATTGACTGAGGTACGTGCAAAGAAAACGCCATGACTGAGCCATGTAGTAGTAAATGGCCCTGTGAACATGAACCTGGCATCTTTTTAGCAACATCAAATGGAACACTGAGCTCATTAACCCACTTTGGAGAAGTTCACAAGGAAAGACAAAAGAATTCTTTTTTATAAATAAAAATTGTCGTTTTGCATAAAACAATGTTCAGGGTGTGAGGGGCGGTGAGTAGAAACAGATGGTGCTTTAGACCCATCCTGGATAGCACAGCCACAGCCAGGCTTATTAGCGCCTTTATTCATTCATCCGACAATGATACATCTGGGGCTCCCTGCACCAGGCATGCTGGGAAGCCCAGTCAATGAAGCAAAGATTCCTGCCTTCTGAGAGGTTACATTCTAAGGAGAGAGGCAAACAGCAAACATAATAAGTCAATTATCTCATGTTAGAAGATGACAGATGCAATTCAAAACAAAACAGAGCAGGTCAGCGGGTTGGGAGCTTCAGAGGCAAAGTGAAGAATGACTTGTCGATTGCATTTGGAGCGGTCAGGGCAGGACTCACAGAGAAGCTGACATTTAAAAAGAAATCTCAGAGGAAGGGAGAGTCGGGGATGTGGATAGCTGGAAGAGAAGCCATTCTGGCAGAGGAGATATCCAACACAAAAGGCCCAAGGGTGGTATGGTCGGTGAGCATCAAGGAGACCAATGTGGCTGGAGCAGAAAGTGAGGGGGAGGGGAGGGGAGACAGCACAGGAGAGAGAATGGGTGGAGGGAAAGAACAGATCATGGAGGACCTCCGAGACCATTGCAAGGACTTAGCCTTTACCGTGACTGAGATTCACAGCCACGCAGAACAGACTGTAGGTGGGCGAGGGCGGAAGCAGGAAGACCAGATACAGGAGAGGTGATGGCGGCTCACCCTATACAGACTGTCAGGAATGGAAGCATTGAGAAAAGGATGCATATTTTCAAGGAAGAGCCAAGGGAATGGTGTGACAGAAAGGGGAGAGAAGAATGCATTCAAGACTTCTAGACTAAGCACTGAGAGGAGGGGTCCGATTCTGAAAGAGAAAACAACGGACATGGCAGACTGTGGAGGCGTGAAATTAGGAGTTTGTTTTTGACATGTCAAGTCTGCAATATCTATTAGACTCAAGCGGTGGGGTCAAATGAGCCCTGAGACTCTGACGCATGAAGGGCTTGGGGCGAAAAGGAAGAACCAGCAGAGGACACTGTGAATGAGCCACCAAGAAAGGACAACACTGGGCACAGGTGTGTCACAAAAAACTGCTAAAGAGAGGTACAAGGTCAATTGCATCAGATGCCACTAAAACAAGAAATATGATGACAACAGCGAATGAGCTTTGGCAAAGTATAGGTCATCGGTGACCTTAAGAAGAGCCATTTTGGTTATGTGGAGGAGATCAGAGCCCAACCTGAGTGGGTTAAAAAAGGTGACGGAGACAGAAGGTAAAGAAAGCAGGTACAGGTAGCTCTTTTCAGGACGGAGATCAAAGAAATGGCACAATAGATAGAGAGGTGTATGGGGGCGGTAGCTGGGAAATATTTATTTTTTAATATAGATAATATTAAGGCATATTTGTATACTGATAGGAAAAAGTAATTCTTGGAAATGGAACTTCAGGTTTTTAATGCATTGGTAGTTCATTCATGTATTTTTGAACATGACAACACATTTAAATCCGATTATAGTCACTTGACTAAAAGTCGAAATGAAACATAGCTTTCCATAATTCGGTTATTACTTTTATCTCTTTTATAGAGATAAAAGTGTAAAACCCACTGGGCATGGAGTTATGAAAAGTTTACATCAGAAAATGGGGACATGGGGAGAAATTCTACCCACAACTCTCCCAATCCATAAATCAGTTTGAAGATTATGTGACATTAATAGCTAAAGGTACTTGGAATAGTCAAAATAAGACTTTGCTTCCTCACTGTAATATTTTTGCAGAAACAGGAAGTCTCCCTTTAAAGCTCAGGAAATGTGTATATGGAGGAAGTAGCCCCAAATACCCCCAAAGAAGCCCAACTATGGAAGGAAGTATTCTAAAACAGAAGACTGAATTAAAAAGGGTTCCAAGGACAATTTCAGGGGAGAACATTCCTCCACACAGGGTAGTTTTATACCTGGCTCACCCACCCATCCCGCTCCAGAAATTAAAGGCCTGCTGAGGACTCATGCAGGTCTCCAGGAAGGTGTGAACTTCTCTCATATCTGTGTCGACGAACACGTGTGGTCTGGACAACTGGCTGTGAAATCAGTTAAGATTACTGCAGCCTGGCTACAGAAAACGTAGAAATCCACAGATTTCTATTTTTAACATCTAAAACTTTTAGAGTCAAAATAAAGGCAAGCCAGCCCCTTTGAAATTTTAGTTTCTATGGATACATTTTATTTTACAAAAAGAGGTGTGTTTGAAGCCTTCATCTGTGACCAATAATATTTTAAAAGTAAATACGTGGAAATTAAAAATAAATATTCACAAAGGCTGTAGTTTCTGTTGATATGTATTTCATATGCAGACAGAGCTAACCTTACAAGACCTATTAATGCTATTATCTTAGGTGCCTGAATTTTGTTCAAATAGAAAAGATTCTTGACATATTCTCTTGGTTTCTCTATCTAATGAGAAATAGAGCCATTATTCTAAATATGTTTATGAACAAGAAGGGAAGATGAAAAGGATACCTTTTAAAGCACTTACGTCTTAGATGACTCCAAGTTTCTTTTTATTTCTAAATTAAAAATAAAAATAAGAGCATTTCATAGGACTGATACCTAGTCTGCCACTTGCCAGCTATGTGACCTTAAGCGAATTCTCAATCTCCCTAAGAAGCGGGCTAAGAGTATTCAGTACGCATGGCTGTTTCAAAGCTCAAATAATAACGTAGATACGAGAGCTTTCCATAATCCAGTGTCATTATTTTTACCATCTAAAATCACTGCCCATTACGCTCCATCTCTGCTTTCTAAGCTTCCCAGGCTCCCAATTATTTCTCAGGAAATCAGTGGAAGGCATTTTGTACTCACCAGAATGGTGTTTCTGAGAATCCCCAACATCTGGGGGGAAAACCCTATACCTTTTCCTTCTAATCACCCACGACACACATTCCTTAGATTATCGCAAACTGTATTTTTGTGAGAAACCAGGGAACGACACCATCTTCATCCGCCATAACCAATTCATCACAAAGCTGTATCTATTTTATCTCCTACACATAGCTTGAATCGGTCCTTTTCTCTCTTTCCCTACAGGTTCGAGTCATCATCGACTTGCAATTTACAAACAAATCTGATTTTGTCAGTTTTGTCTTTTTCGTTGCCCTCAACTCAAACTCCCCTCCAATTCTTCACTGATAAGATCAACATCTATGCCTTCACGTACAATATCTGTTTACTCGAGTGCCATCTCTCCTTTTCACTCTGATAAATCTTTCTAATTTTTGCAGCTTATAGCATCTAGCATTTGCTGACTACTTGATCCACAATAGTTCCCCCTTTCCTGAAATGTGATGGCCCTTGTAGTCAGATGCATACTGTTTAGCACATAAACTGTGCAGTACAGTGTCAATACAGGTAAACAAGAAACAACCTGCTTTAGAATAAAAGGGAGCAAGGTTCAAATTCCCCTGCTATTCCCAGCTGTGTGCCTTTGGGCAAGTTACTTGACCACTCAGAGCTTCCATCACTTCATCAGTGAAATAAACAATGCGTGTCATATCACTGTGTTAGTAAGATTATACAGCACATGCATACTATAAAATATCTCGTGCAATGCCTGATACCTGCAGTAGAATACCACAAACTATCGTGTGCCACATAACTCCAAGGAGCACCATCTTATAGATCAGGGTGTGGCATGCCAGCATGTCCAACCATAGTCAGTATTATTAATCCTAACTTCATGTATTTTGACCTTTCTTCCAAAGTAAATTGTAAGTGTGGGAGGGCAGGCATCCTAAGTTAAGCAACTTAAGCTCATATTGACTGTATAAAAGGTATGCATTTAGTAAATATGTCCCTATTCTTCCTGCCTCATCCTGCAAAAAATTTGCTTGAGTTTTTGACCTACTCCATGGGCTTTCATTATAGAGTGCATTAAAGATATCTGCCACACAAAACAAATAGCTGCTTCTTTTGAGAGGATATGTTTATGGGCACTGCCCTGCCATTTCCTGGCGTTGCCTCTTTGAAATCCAATATGAGAGGTTTCTTTTAGAACTCAGTCCAAGAACAGCTTTGCTTCTCTTAACATGTGTATATCACAGGGGTGCTGATAAATATGTAATAGACTGTGTTTCCCTTTTTATTTTGGCCATTAGGAAATCGAAGTTCAAATATAATATTTCACTCGAGTAACCAAATAGAGTCTTAGGACCTGTTTATCTATGACCTTTCCTCTTTGGTGGTCTATACATCTATTCTAATATAGATTTACCTATAAATTTACTTGTTAATTTTCCTTCAGTATCCATTCTCTCCTTCTTCCTTTTAATAATAAAATACCCTGGGTCTTAGTTGGGTATGTGGATGCCCACTTTGAGATCGCATTTCCCAGCCTCTCTTTCATTAAATGACTAACAGGAGTGAGTGTACAACTTCTGGCTCACATCAGCAAAAAGAAACTCTTGACTCTCTGCTTCCTCTTTCTCCTTCCAAGGGTCTGTAACTTAGACACGGTGGTGGTGAGCCAAGTTTGACTTTGCAGAAGAGAATAATATCCTAGTGGAAAGCAAAATTATAGAAAGATCTCTAGATGATCGTCAAGCCCCACTTCACTGGATTCCTACCAGGTTGGACTCCCACATGAGCGAAAAATAAAGCTTCCATCTCAATTAAGCCTGAGTTATCTTGGTCCTTCTTAGAGCACCTACATCAATACTGTACCTAATATGCATTGGTCCTAGTGTTTCACCTTTATTTACATAGTGTACCTTGGTCCAGGTGTATTTCTTTAAGATACTTCCACTGCTTTTGTTGTATGAATGAAGAGAAGCACAAAGAAAATCGAAAAAAGAAAGAAAATGACACACACACTCAGTGACATGTTTGATAACCAGAATATGCCTGCCCCCATCACACCTTATACAGATCCATCTCTGAAGTAGAATGTTCTCTTTTCAAAATGTGTTCAGAAGGGAATACTATTTTGCATTTGTTTAGAGCTTTTAAATTTTACTTCAAAGCATGGTCACATCTTACAGAGACAGGAGAGATTAAAAGGAAACCTTCTGTCTTTCAACTTCAGCAAAGCATGTTCATGGAATCTATTCCAAACTCAAATAGGCGAACTGAGTCCAGTAATCATGGAAAGAGGATTAGCAGATGTGACAGTTAAGCAGCAATCTTGAACATAATTTTCCTCGTGTGAATGATCTGAAGAAATTACAATAGCAATACGTACTCAACTTAACAAGCCAAACGTTATAGAAAGTGCTTAAAGGAAAATAGAATGATCTCTCTTCTCTATGTCCTGCTCTATGTGAGGTACCCAATGTTGAGGTCCCTTGGGTATCCATTCACGCATTTCCCTATTCTCACACAGACAAATATGGGCTATATGGGCTTATCTTTTATGTACTATATCAGGAATATAAAATATATACAATTAACTCATATTGGTAAACATTGAGATAAATAATATTTCCTAGTATGGTGGTACTAAATTTTAGCAACCAGCCTCATTTTAAGGAAAATAATTTAATTAGCTAGTCTCCTATTGATATAAACAGAAAAAATTAAAACCTACTATAAGATGTTTTAGAGATCAATTTCTAATAATTTTACCACTAAAATATATTCTCAAATCTGTCTAATTTTCTATCTCCTTTATCTTCACCAGAATCCAAGCTACCGTCACTCACAGGACTACTGCAATGGCTTCCTACTTGTCTCTCTGCCTCTCCTCTGGCCCTTGCAAGCCATTTCTTCAGAGGGGCCAGCATGATCTTTCGAAAATCTAAATTGTATGAAGTCACCCCCTGTTTAAAAGCTTCCAATTGCTTCTCATCGATTTACAAAGAAAATCCAAACTCCTTCAAAGGTTCCAAAAGGTACCAAGCTTCTACAGCTCTTCCTGCTGGTCCCTGCCCAAGCCTCTGACCTCACACCCGGCCACTCTCCCCGTCCACTCTGGCCTTCTTTCTGCTCTGGGGCCTCTTCACCATTGGTTACTTCGACCCGGGTGCTTTCCTCTCCGATGTAAATGAAGAGTCTCACTTGTCATTCAGACACAAGCTTTCTCTAAGAGGCTTCCTCTAGACCTGCAGTCTGGCATTCCATCATGGTACTTCCCACCACTCTCCCTGTTTTGATTTCCTCAAATGTTTTCAATATTTGATTTCCACCTCCACCCCACCCCCGACCCCACCCCCCGCTTCAAGACATTTATTTGCTTCTTTGCTGCTTCCCTACTCAAATGTAAGCACCATGAAAGATCCTCTCTCTCTCTCGCTACCGAATTCCGGGTACCACGAACAGTGCTTGGCATATAAAAGGTGCTCAAGAAATATGTCAGACAAATGAAACAATCGATTTAAAACAGCCTGTGTTCTGTGCACGTTCTGATTGACAGCTTTGTTCTCAAGTGTTGAAAGAAAAGAGGAAGAAGAACTATGGCATAATTTAAAAGTTTGACTTCAGAATCAGGTGGCCAGGACGCAAATTCCAACTCTGTCTATTGCAAATAAGTCATTTAATTCTTTAAGCCTCAGTTATTATATTTGGAAAACGTGGAATAATGACTAGCTTACAAGTTTGCAAAGATCAAATAAGATAACAGATTCAAAGGTATTTTAAAACTCCAAAATGTTTCATGTAACTCATATATGAATGTGATCTTTATTTTAATAAATTAGTGCACACATAAGTTAAAAAAAATCAGGAATTGAATTGAATTTGACATTTAAATAATGATTCCATGTAAAATATATACTTAGAACTTTTACCTTTTTATAATTGGATATTCGCTGACATATGTGCTCGATTTTTTCACTGCAAACGGCACTGAATTTACTCTGAAGGTCAGTAGGAATCACTTCATTTAAAGAGTTAAGGCTGGTGCAGTTTTGTACAAAATGATCATCACTTTTAGCCAGGGCTTCGAGAATCTGTAGTGAAATACGCATGCACACGTACACACACACACACACACACACACACACACACACAAAGACACACGCAAAACAGAACAAGAAAATAAAACCTTCAAAGTTAGTCAAAATTTTCACGGTCCCACAGCACAAGGTGGCCCCCCACAATGCCCTGCTTTTAGCTGCCTGGGGTTTCTGTGTTCAGTAAAACTTCAGGGAAGTGATGGGCTTGTGTGTTTGTCATCTCACGTCTTACCTTCTGCTGGCTAGAAAAGGCCTGAGGGAGGTGAGTAGACTCCTAAGTTCCCTGCTGGATAAACCAGTACACTCTGATGTGGGAACACAGTGCCTATACTTCAGTTAGAGTTACTCAGAACATTTTTTTTCTCAATTTGATAGTAGAAAAACAAATACTAAGGAAAACCACAGAATACCCTCCTTTCTTGCTACCGAGAGCCCAGTGCAGAGAGTGCATTTAGCAAGTATTGAATAAACACAAGTTTTCTTGCTAAAGTAACAATTAATGTTACTTGCAGTGTCTGAGCTGTATGTGATAAAAGCATCAGATAAAAGCATCCTATGATGTATTCAATTAATAAATCCTTTGGCTATTTGAATCAAGTATAAGGCATTGTGTGTGTGTGTGTATGTGTGTGTGTGTATGTGTGTGTGTGTGTGAGCACACATCCTACATCACTGAGAATTTCCAGTGAGTTGAGAATTATTTATGTGTCGTATTTACATGTAGCACTTATGACTGTTCAAAGATCATAAGGATTACACCTTACCTGACATTTTTATACCATTGTGTGAGGAACGTATACATGCTGCGTTTATGAACTCCCTCACCACCCCCACCTCCCTGTCTTGCAAAATATGGAGTGTGAGTTATTTGTTTAACTACTGGTCTAAAAATTAGAGCTCTCTTTACCATTAGCAGTGGGATCTTGATTAAATTTCTTAATTTCTTTGACTTTCTTTTCTTCACGTATGAAATGGAAATCATTGGAATACTAATTTATGCACTTGTCTTATATAAAATAACCC
>NW_011888880.1:4031500-4034440 GCF_000151845.1 Pteropus vampyrus | reverse complement strand
AATTTATGCACTTGTCTTATATAAAATAACCCGTATGATTTTGCAAATTTGAAACAGCTAGAAAAATGAGATAAAATAATTCTAATAACTTGGTCACAAACTCCTACGTGGATCCACTTCAGTAGTATAGCGTAGTTGAGAAAGAGTTGTATTTTTAACATACAGATTCTGTGTGTGTGTATATATATATATGTACATATATATCGTGGTACAATGTTTTTTTTTTTTTAAAGTCGACTTTCGGAATACAAAAGAAAAACATAAAATTATTTTGGTAATAGTACATTTATATTTCTATATTATTTTCGCCCACTAAAATTTTTAAAAATGCATCCTAAGTCGATCTCAACTATACATATTCGAAACAAGAATTAAGATGAAGAAATAAAGGTGGCAAAGTTATATGTCATTATTTCTTACTTGGAATACCTGAATCCTCGCGGGGTGATATAAAAGCAGATGAAACACTAAAGTTCTGACCTGTAGCGGGTCCCGTTGGAGTCTGATCCATTTCGCTTGTGGAAGGATCGTGAAAAGCAAGCACAGGATCGCCTCTTCCTTCCTACATGGTTTATCCATTTGGATGAAGACTTGCTCCCTCCCTACCTTGCTTTAGACTAAAGACTAAGGATGATATCCTTTACTACCAAGAATTACACAAATGTCTGAGGATCTATTCATAACCAATCTCTAAGCTTTATGAAATTTTATGAAATAAACTTGAGACCTGCAGCATCTGAAAGTTCTTATAATGTATTTCATGACTTCAAATACTCTTCAGAGGATTATGGTACATTAGGAAAAGCACCACCCGTCATGAAAACCATCTGAAATGTATACATGATATGGAATTAACAAATACAGCAGACTTACTAAATGCAGAGGAGCCTTTGCCAGATCAACTAACACTTGTGTGGGCTCGAGTCCCATCTGACTTAATACTTCAAAAGAGATCAGTAAAAAGGACAACTGTACATAAATACTGAGTAACTCCGGGAAAAGAGAAAAAGAAAAGGAGTTTGAATGGAGTGACAGCTAAAACACACACAGCTATTTACATTTGTTAAGGTGGGGTGAAGGAGGGTTTCATTTTGTTTCCCAGCATCGCTTACCTTGGCAGTGAGGCTGAAGAAACCTTTGGGCTCGATCATCTTCTCCACCACATTGCACTTTATCCCAGCTGTGCTGTCATATTCATACACGACCCCGTATTCCAGGTGGACGTTATCCACCGTCAGACTCACGTGCTCCTTCTTCCCATCGATGATGGCCATCGTGTTGAACTTGTCAATGACCTCTAGAATAAAGACAATTTGAGTTCAGCAAATTCATGAAGGGTTTGTTAGTCTTCTCGAATAATTTGAGTCTCTTCGAATAATTTTTAAAGAATTTTTTAGAGGATGGCTAAATCCGATGTGCTAAATGAAGCATCTATCCTTGTTACCATTTTAAAAACTAAGAACATTTAAAAAAATATGTTCGAGTGATCCAAATCTCACCACTGTAACATGACTAGTCTTTGCACATTCATTTTGATTTCTGAAACATATGTATGCCTATTTATATCACTATAAACATTATACATACAATTTTATATTTTCTCATTAAAAGCATGCATGAAAGTAAAGTCAGAATTCTTAAGACTGCCTTAAACATTAAATGAATATTTTCTCAAAAGAGAATAAATACATAAAGCCATTTGAAGAAGCAGAAAAGAGATGCAATAATAATTTTTTTTAGCAGAGAGGGTGCCTGAATTTTCCCAAACAGTATCTTCCAGGGATAGCTCATTGAGAAAATGTGTCATCGTTCACTATAATAACATTTCCATCTGGAATGTCTTCTTATAGGTTTTGGCCTACAATTAGTCAGCTGGTAGAAAAACAAAAACAAACAGACAAACAAACAAGCAAAACAAAAAAAACACCTAAAATCTCAAGTAAGATACTGTTGAGAAACCAAACAGTAAATATTAAATAAAGAAAAATAGAATATTAGTAGATTTAAAACAAGTTCTAGAATAACAGAAACAACAAATATAAAATAGGCAAAAGCAGAATGATGGTTAACTTTAAAATAATTAAGTCCAAAGCAGCTAGAAATCAATTTCCAGAGCACCTCATCCAGCCATTCTGCCTTTCACTGTGGCCCCCATGATGATTAGCAAAAACTAACTTTAACTGAGAAAAAAAAGCCACAGGATAAAGTCTTGAGATTCTTCCTGGTTTAAATAAATAAGAGAGTTGATTTATCAGCACCACCTTATCGCTCCAGTGAGGCTGAATATTTCTAATTCTGTCCATGAACCCAGTTCAGGGAAAACGGCTTCTCCTAACTACCCCCGTTTGAGCAGTGCGTACAGGGAACTTCCCAGCTGTGCTGATTTGGAAGAACCTAAAACTACAATAAAGACGCGCAGAGTCCCTACCAAATATGTGAGCGGAAAGATACCAGGAAAACAGGAGAGAGGATGCAAGGACTTCTGTGGAAAAGTTTTGAAACAATAATTCGAGGCGTTTGTCAAATGCGAGCATAAATGTAATTGCCTTGATCCCTTCACCCTTGGCAAAGAAGTACTGAATATAGCAATCTGCTGATTTGCTTCGCTGAGAAAATAGAATGGCAGGAGTCCTTATCCAAAGATCTCTCTCTCTTCCTCTCACCTTCACATGAACAGTTTGCCTCTTTCGTTGTTGTCAATGTTACATACGATATGGTAAAATTACTGGACTCAAGAAGGTATTTTCAAAGAAACTATGGACCTAACCTAGGGCTTCTCAAATCCTAGTGTGCATACAGATCAGATCTTGTTAAAGTGGAGTAGATCCCTGGTGGGGTGAGATTCTGCATCTCTGTCTTGCTCCAGGGGATGCTGCTGCTGCTGGTCTGCAGACCACATTGGAGTAGGAAGGTCTACACTACATCTAAACTCAAAACAAG
>NW_011888880.1:4022233-4031450 GCF_000151845.1 Pteropus vampyrus | reverse complement strand
TACAATAAAGACGCGCAGAGTCCCTACCAAATATGTGAGCGGAAAGATACCAGGAAAACGGGAGAGAGGATGCAAGGACTTCTGTGGAAAAGTTTTGAAACAATAATTCGAGGCGTTTGTCAAATGCGAGCATAAATGTAATTGCCTTGATCCCTTCACCCTTGGCAAAGAAGTACTGAATATAGCAATCTGCTGATTTGCTTCGCTGAGAAAATAGAATGGCAGGAGTCCTTATCCAAAGATCTCTCTCTCTTCCTCTCATCTTCACATGAACAGTTTGCCTCTTTCGTTGTTGTCAATGTTACATACGATATGGTAAAATTACTGGACTCAAGAAGGTATTTTCAAAGAAACTATGGACCTAACCTAGGGCTTCTCAAATCCTAGTGTGCATACAGATCAGATCTTGTTAAAGTGGAGTAGATCCCTGGTGGGGTGAGATTCTGCATCTCTGTCTTGCTCCAGGGGATGCTGCTGCTGCTGGTCTGCAGACCACATTGGAGTAGGAAGGTCTACACTACATCTAAACTCAAAACAAGGAAACACACTGTATAACAGGTTTGAATCCTCATTCCCCCACTTACCAGCTTGGGCCACTCCCTTAACCTACATAGGCCTCAATTTCTTCTCTCATTAAATTTAGATGATGATGATAATCATACCTTTATGAGATTTTTTTTTGATGACTTTATGGGATAATCCACATCGAATACTTAATAAAGTGATTAACAAAGTGCAGTAGCTATTACATGTTAGCTGTTAGCAGTTATTACTGATGCATTTAACGTGAAGTCTATCAGTAATAACGACTTAAAAAAGTGGTTTGAACATACAGGACTTTTAATAATTGAGATCAGGCATTGGCACATTGAAAAAGAATACTATAAGCAAATGAGGAGAAAAAAAAGGAACTCACCTTCTACTTTGCAGTCAAAGGCATCCCCGGCTTCCTCCCCAGGGCATTTGGAGTTAGACTTTTGTCGAAGGTCTTCTTCAGCGCTCTCAATGCTATTATAAACCCACTGAATGGAATCTTGCTGGAAATAAGAAAGGGAAAAAGACCTCAGAGGGCTCAGGGCTTCCTAAAATGCATATCCATTTCATAAACCTGCTTTGGAAGGAGAGTTGGCAATCTTATTTATTCTTCTACTTTGTTTAAAAAAATCATAAAACTTGAAAGAGAAAGAAAATTAACATTAGAAACTAACAGGAAGTCAATGGCAACCAGATTGTTCAACAAATTGACTTTTTAAAGCTTGAAGCTTTATCTCCCAAAGATTTGTTTTTAAATAAGATGCATTTCCTAAATGTCTTGCTGAAATGCCTCATGTATATCTTAAAACAAATTATACATTACATTTTAAATAAGTAAATGTTAGATGAACGGTCTTCCAAAGAATCGGTCATCTATAAATGTACAAACAACTTAAAATCTCTCCTAACAGTTACATGTATTTTGATACGCTTAATGCTTTTTTGAATTGAACAAATAAAAAAATTAGAACATCTTCAATCTCTTGGATTCCCAAGTAATGTAACTATCTTTTAATCCCCCATTTCATAAATTATCCTATATTTTAACTGAAATAGCAGTCCCAGGCTTATTTAGATAAATGAGAGATGAAATGGCTACTAAATAAATGTATTCTGGCTTGTATTACTTTAAGTTTATACTTTTCCTACGTAAGACAATAAACTGAATTGCATTACTGGAGTGTGATATAAACTATTTTATTCATCTTCCTCCTATATTATTAACTTCTCAGTTGTGTTTCATTATTACATTGCTGTGCATCACTGAAATGCTAGTTAACATCTGGGCAAACACATCACGGTGACCCATTGTGGCCTCCAGTGACCTGCAACCCCCAGTATCCACACCTTTGTGTAGCTCTTTCCCACACTGACCCTGGGCTTGGTCATGTGATCTGATATTACCAAGCATGACGTAAACAGAGCTGATAGTTTGTAGTATTCCCTCTTGAAACTCAGATGCCATGCAGAAAGGGAAAATCCTGCTGAAGACTGGAAGGGAGGCCCTGGGCAGGAGCTCTGGAGAGTGAGGCCACCAGCAAGGGGGTGTAGTGTCCAGTCGGTCCCAGCAGAATGCAGACCTGTCAGAGCCCTCACAAGAACCCACACCTGATCAACCCACAGAATCAAGAGAAATAATCAGTCACGGTTGTTAGAAGCCACGACGCTGGGGAACCATCTGCTTTGTGGCAATGGATACTTGATGGAGAATGTGATTCATTTAGTGAATCTTTCTGTTTATTTATTGTTTTTTTTCATCATTTTACTGATCAACACCTCTCCAAGAAGACAGGCAGGAAAAATGAAAAGGAATAAAACTCAAATCAACTTGGCTACTTATTAAAATTCTGATAGAAGGGGAAAGATTTGATCATTTCGGAAGTGTCCTTTTAAAAAATTCATTCAATAATACAGTTCAATAAATATTTATTAACCTACTTACTATCAACAAGAATAACCTATGCATCTATGCGTGAATTCCAATTAGCTATGCTAGTTTGACCTTATGAGTAAGTAAAATTGATGAGGTATTTTCTTGTAGGTTTGGTATTTTGCATGGTGTAAGTCCTGGCCTATGAGAAAACAGCCATTCATCTTTCGGATTTGGACACAAAGTCATACTCTCAAATTCAGAAAAGAGTATTTCACTGTGCATGCAGAAAAATACAAAATAATAATAATAATAATAATCTCCTTTAAAATTGTTTGCATTTCAAGTCCTTTTGCATTTAGTTGATTAAGTCGAGAAGTTTTTCTCTTATAGACCAATAGTCACTCTACATAAGATAATAAGCTTTGCTTATATATTAGAATTGTAATTTTCTTTTTCTATGGCACTTGAAATCTGGATCAGAGGACAATGCTTAAAATTTTTAAAAACAACAAGTACATTTTGGTATTTTCTTTTCAGAACTAAATTCAATTACCTAAATAAATATATCCAAGAATCAATCGCAGACCCTGTAAAACCCACAAGTTATTATTTTTTAAAAAATTCCAATAACACACATTGGAAGCATTTATAATTCATATATACAGACACAGGATGACCCTTGATGACCCTTATACATTCCAAAGCAACCACAAAGGTCAAGAAAACAATTTAAACCTTTGCATTTCAGTTTGATAAATAGCTGTTTGAAAACCCATAACATGGTGAAAATGAAAACACCCCAGAGACTTTTTAAACACATGATAATCCTGCAACAACAAAATATAATCATTTATACATAATCGATGGTAAGTAATTATGCAGATAAAGCAGCCATGATGAGATTTACAATGCTGTGCTTAAATTCTCTGGCAGAATCCTGTCTTGTCCCTAGGGTCTCTGTGCAAGTTTGCAATTAGACTCAGCTCAGCTGAAAGGCAGTTTACCTTCATTGGCCTCCTGTATTTCCGGCAGGCTGTGACATGCGCGATAACACTGGCGTGTGTCTCTTTGCTGACATTGATCCCATTCACCTTGATAATGCACTGCCCAGGGTGAAGCCCAGCTGCTGCCGCTACAGTGCCTTTAAATGCAAATGAGAACAGTGTCAAAAATCAATTTGAATAATAAGATTAGTTTCATCCCATATGTAATAGGGAAAGCAGTTTCAAAATGTAATAAAGACCTAGCTGGTATGTTTTAGATGAATTTGGGTATGATAGCAATGACTTCTCAAAATTTTCCTGCTTTTTAACTGGCCATTCAAACCGTGAGTAACAGGATATCTTCCCACCTCCCTAAGACTCATTTGAAGGGATATTGTAAAGGAACTTTTATAATGCCAATCAGTTATTTTCCTTCCAAATGGCTGCTCAATCCAATTTTTTAAATATGCATGTATAATGGCAAAATGAGAAAGCCAGAGACTTGTGGCTGATTTATTTTTCTTCAGTTTACAAAAATTTCTAAAAATTAAAATAGTATTCATTTTCATTTTATAAAAATGCCAACAATTAAAAGAAAGTCTTAAGGGAAAAAAAATAAGTCAATTAGTAACTATAAGAGGATTGGATTTGCTAAGAAAAATAAGAGTTCAGGATAGGTACAAAGGGTCAGAGAATTAGTGAAGAATAAAATTAATCAAATAGTATCAACTGTCCATCATTTATTTGTATAGATATAAACTTAAATATGGAAGTGGCATATCCTACGCAGTGACTTAAGATTTTCAGAACCTTCCAACTATTATTATTTGATATTCTGAGCAAGTGAACATTTACAAAGCATCATTAATAAATACGATGAATATAATTAATATAAATGACTTTAACACTTATGTTAGAAAAGCCTTTCTTTACAAGCAATTTCTCCCATGAAGGAATGATTAAACGTCTTGAAGAACATATCAAGAAGACAATATATACTTTCTTCTCGCTAAAATTCATTCCCAGAAATATTAAGTGGCTTTTCTGGATTGAACGGTCTTCATTCAGAGAGAAACATTTCCAACAGAAAGAACAGCCTGAAAAAAACCCACTGAGTCAAGAAACAATCTGGACATTTGGGAACATACAAGCAATTGTTTTGAGCTTAGAATGGGAGTGGATGACGAGATCCTGGAGAACAGAGCACAGCAGTCCAGTTGTGAAGTTCTTGGGTGCTGTGTGCAAAGTCCTAGGAGTCTGAATCTTACTATTAAATATGGAAGAGGAAAAACACTTAAGACTTTTAAGCAGAGAAGTACCACAATCCCCCCAAATTGAGGATGGATCATTGTAGTTTAAGTCAAAAATCAAAATCACAGCATTTACTGCAATTTTTCAAACTAGAACTAAGATAGCATTAGTTACAAAGGGGAGAATAAGATCAAGTATTTGGTGTTTGGTGATGGAGTTTATGTCGAGGCCACAGTACTCAGGGTCACCCCTATGCCCGTGGACTCAGTGGCTGAGCAGATGGAGTCATTTTGAATAAAGAGAGAATACAGAAGGTAAAGCAGCTTCAGAAAACAGAGGAAAAGTTCAGTTGGATAATATTGAGTTTTAAGGTGCCGAAGAAGTATTTGTGTTTGATAAACAATTCATGCTTGTATATGTGTTTGATAAACAATTTGATCTAGGCTATAGAACTGGGGAAAGAGATGTGGGCTGGAGACAGAGATGTAGGAATTCCCAGCAAAGAGGGTCAGTGGGATTGCTTCTGAAGAGCAAGAAGGCAGAGAAGGGAAGAGGGTGCCAACAGTTAAGACATCAATAAGGAAAAGAGCTGGCAGAGGAGGAAAAGGAGAAAAATCTGAAAAGTGACTTCTCAGAAATCAAGAGATGGATGGTTTAAACAAACAGGAGTGGTCGGTTTAAACAAATGCCAGAGAAAGCTCAGTTAACACTCGGATTATCAATATCCGTGATATTCTAGTTAAGTCCATAATAACTGTTATAAGACAGGCTTTGGAGACATGGGTGGGAGGTGGGAGGAGCTGTCTACAGCACTGGGCTAAAATTCAAACAGGAAGTGAGCAAAGGCAGGCCAAAACGCAGGCAGCATTTCAGCAAGTTTGGCCATAACGAAAATAAGTTATAAGAGCATCATTCTGCAGCTGAACTTCTCGTCCAGCTTTGCCATCCATACACATCAGCTGGAGGCCTCATTAAAATACAGACTCTGACTCAGTAGGTCCTGAGAGACTGAGACTAGAAATGCTGAGACCGCATTTCTAACCAGCTCCCAGGTGTTGCCGATGCTGTAGGTCTGTGGACCACTCTTTGAGTAGCAAGGATCTAGCGGGGAAAACAAGGAAGAAGGAGGTTTTGTGTTTCTGTTCTAGTTTCAGATGCTTTTGGTTCTTTGTTGATTTTAACGGGAAAGAATCGAGCATGTTTACAACCTATACTCTCATAATCCAATAAAGAGAAAAGGCTGAAAATTCTGACGGGGGATACCTGACGGTGCAATAGTCCAGAGGAAGTATCTGAAGGCATGGGATCCAGAACATTTGTAAAGAGATTAACCTCGACCTCCAGAAAGGATAAAGGCCTCTGCCTCTAGGATGAGAGACGAGTTGGTGATGGCGACCTACCAGGAAGGTATGTGCAGAAAAGGGTATGGGACCCCGGGACCTTTGAACCTGGTAGCCTGAATGTGTCTGTGAGGTGAAGAAGGAAGTTCATCTTAGGAGATAGGAGGCAATTATTAGAAGAAAAAGAGGGAGCTGCACAGAGACGCATAAAAGATTGCTGAGTAGAAATGCGGGCCCAGTAAGAGACGGCACAGTGAATTAGGAAGACGCTAATTCCATATTCATGCTAGTTTTTTTTTTTTTTTTCTAGTTACTCAGGAGAAAGAGTGAGGAAGGTGATTAGGCTGATCTGGCCTGGAAGAGCCTGGATGCACCTGAGGGATAAAGACGAGAGGATCTTGATGACTGGCAAGAGTGACCAAAGTAACCCACCATGGGGATAAGGCTGGCCAAGGGAGGAAGTGGCGTCTCGAGGGATATAACTGACCAGGAGAAAACAATCTGAGAATTTCAAAGTGATAAGAAACCAAAACAAGAGATTGTAGTTAGAACTTGGCATAGCGGCATTTTAGATTCCAAAGGTGAAATTCCAGTTATTGGTACACACCAGTGTGTGGCCAGGGAAGGGCTGAAGAACAAAAATGGAAAAGAAGTTTCTACTTTTTTTTTTTTTATGGTAAAATTACAATGCAAAAAGAAACCACAGAATGATATCTTTACATTTAACATCCATCTGAAAGGAAAAGCACATGAGTGTTTCAGACTTTTGCTTTTCAGAAGCGAAAAGCGCAGTGACCAGACTTGGGCCAACACTATCATCACTAAGTTCCAAAGACAGAACCCTGCTCCTTAAAAGACATTTTCAATGATATTGTAGGAAAGACGTACAACTTGATTCACTCGGGTTTTCAGTTATTTCATGGTACTAATAATGTGACTTACACCTTTCTGGTTTCGTAAAAATAAAGATAGTTGATGTGTCAATATCCCATTTTGATATGAAATATATCCCATTTCAGTTTTATATTATCAATGAATTGTTGGAAAAGTTTTAAATGTCTATTAATCTATATGTTTAAAAATCTACATGAAAAGACAAGTTTTTGAAAAAGAAGATTCATTTTTATCATACACACATGAATGAAAGAAAATTTATAATCTAATAAAAGTCTAACGAGTATGTTCTTGATAAGTTTGATTCTGGCAGCAATGCCTTCTCGAGATTTTCCAGGCTAATGTTTGGGTGGTCATATTAAGGTGCTCTACATTTTACATTTCTCAGTAATGAAAAGCATGGATATCTCTCGATAAGATAAACACGTGGTCTCTTAAATGCTGATAGTTATACTTCTTGCTATAGCAGCAAGTTATTTACTGTGTTTGGCAGTGTGAGATCTAACAGTTATTCCCTTAAAACAATACTAGCATTAGTATAAAATTTTAAAATACATATGATAACAAGAGATATCAATTGCTGATTTGCCCATAAAACAAAATGAGAAAAAAACATAAACATAAGTTTTTCATCACTAAAATTATTTAATTTAAAACATATTTTATTTTTATAAAAATACATGATTTATAGGACTGCATGAAGTAACCGTATAGCAACAGGCTATAAAGCAACACAGATTATTCTTAAACCTTAAAACTCACATCTTGGAATTACTGAAAAAATATAATTATTTGCCACCAGAGAAAAATACAGAGAGATGACCTTGAAAATCATTATATCCTTTGGTTAAATTGAAGTACACAGAAAAGTAATTTGGGGAGGCATCATTCACTTATAAATTTTTAACAATGCTCAATACGCCTTATAATTTTTAAGAGTTTTAAAAAATTTTGTCTTGAGAACGTACTACCAATGACCTAATACAGCTAAGATATGACTGTGAAAATTCATAATTCGATTATGCACATTTTAAACATATTCTTGTTCAACAAAGAATATCGAAGCGCGCTGGGAAGCCGTTTGCCACGCAGGACGCGCTCCTCACCTCTGCCTACCGCGTGCACGACGGACGGGCCGTACCCTCGGATCTGGAACCCAAGTCCCTCAGCTGAGTCAGGGATTTTCACGGTCCTAAAATCAATCGGAAAATAATGGAAGAGGACGTTTTAAAAGCCGCAGTTGGTTAAAACAATAGGTTGCTCACACCTTTATTCATTCTTTCAATAAATTCGTATGGAGGGTGTAGCACGTGAAAGACACTGAACTTGAAACCCTCGAAGGAGACAGAGTGCTGGGCGCCCTCACAAACCATGTGGCAGGCACGCAAGGCGCCTTTACTTGAACACTTCACTGCAAAGTATGTCCTGAATAAGGAACTGGCTCTGGGCCCGGACAGACCTGGCTTTGAATCCTCATTTAGTCACTTGATAGCTGGATAACTTGGATGAACTTCTTAACTTCTCTGAGCCTGGGTTTCCAGAAAGACGATGATGCTAAAACTTACTTTGCAGGGTGTCAGTGGAGATTAGAAGAGATACCTGTGGTAAAATGCCCTGCGTTGTGCTTTGGAATATGTAGGTACTTAAGAAAATGGAAGCTTCCCTCCTTAGTTTAATGTTACAAAGGAGACATCAATGCACTATGAAATTTCTTTGTTAAAATTAATATAAAAGCAACACAGAGTTAATACATTTCTGCCTGCTGGGAACTTCATCAAAGAACAACAACAAAGAGCTAGTTATAAAAAAACAGATGTGTCAAACACGACATCAAAATAATTTAAGAATGTGATTAACTTTCGTATTTATTCAGTGGAATTTTAAAAAGAATAATACATCAAAAGGTAAATCGTAATAAGTTAAAAAAATATTTTCAGTGAATCCGCATGGGAACGAAGATGAAGGGATGGAGAACCTGAGTAAGCTGTCATGGCAAACCAGTGAGGGATGTCCAATTTGACACTAATAAATGAGTTACTCCAGAGAAGGAAGCCAGAAATCAGAAAGCAACAATGAAAGGCAGAGAACACAAGATAAAATGAAACATCACAACAATAAAAGTGAGTATAATAAACTGCAGTAGAGAGCAAAGACAAATGAATACAATACAATAAATTTTGATAGATAGTCCTTGATGCCCAAGAAACAAAGTGTTTTGCAAAAGCTGATGAATTAATCATGAAATAAATGTGACAGCACTTCAAGGGCAACTTTAGACAGAGTCTGAAGCTGGGTACAGTAGCTCTTATTTGCAGTTTATGAGATAGCCGTTGGAGCAGTTT
>NW_011888880.1:4019781-4022183 GCF_000151845.1 Pteropus vampyrus | reverse complement strand
ATACGCCTTATAATTTTTAAGAGTTTTAAAAAATTTTGTCTTGAGAACGTACTACCAATGACCTAATACAGCTAAGATATGACTGTGAAAATTCATAATTCGATTATGCACATTTTAAACATATTCTTGTTCAACAAAGAATATCGAAGCGCGCTGGGAAGCCGTTTGCCACGCAGGACGCGCTCCTCACCTCTGCCTACCGCGTGCACGACGGACGGGCCGTACCCTCGGATCTGGAACCCAAGTCCCTCAGCTGAGTCGGGGATTTTCACGGTCCTAAAATCAATCGGAAAATAATGGAAGAGGACGTTTTAAAAGCCGCAGTTGGTTAAAACAATAGGTTGCTCACACCTTTATTCATTCTTTCAATAAATTCGTATGGAGGGTGTAGCACGTGAAAGACACTGAACTTGAAACCCTCGAAGGAGACAGAGTGCTGGGCGCCCTCACAAACCATGTGGCAGGCACGCAAGGCGCCTTTACTTGAACACTTCACTGCAAAGTATGTCCTGAATAAGGAACTGGCTCTGGGCCCGGACAGACCTGGCTTTGAATCCTCATTTAGTCACTTGATAGCTGGATAACTTGGATGAACTTCTTAACTTCTCTGAGCCTGGGTTTCCAGAAAGACGATGATGCTAAAACTTACTTTGCAGGGTGTCAGTGGAGATTAGAAGAGATACCTGTGGTAAAATGCCCTGCGTTGTGCTTTGGAATATGTAGGTACTTAAGAAAATGGAAGCTTCCCTCCTTAGTTTAATGTTACAAAGGAGACATCAATGCACTATGAAATTTCTTTGTTAAAATTAATATAAAAGCAACACAGAGTTAATACATTTCTGCCTGCTGGGAACTTCATCAAAGAACAACAACAAAGAGCTAGTTATAAAAAAACAGATGTGTCAAACACGACATCAAAATAATTTAAGAATGTGATTAACTTTCGTATTTATTCAGTGGAATTTTAAAAAGAATAATACATCAAAAGGTAAATCGTAATAAGTTAAAAAAATATTTTCAGTGAATCCGCATGGGAACGAAGATGAAGGGATGGAGAACCTGAGTAAGCTGTCATGGCAAACCAGTGAGGGATGTCCAATTTGACACTAATAAATGAGTTACTCCAGAGAAGGAAGCCAGAAATCAGAAAGCAACAATGAAAGGCAGAGAACACAAGATAAAATGAAACATCACAACAATAAAAGTGAGTATAATAAACTGCAGTAGAGAGCAAAGACAAATGAATACAATACAATAAATTTTGATAGATAGTCCTTGATGCCCAAGAAACAAAGTGTTTTGCAAAAGCTGATGAATTAATCATGAAATAAATGTGACAGCACTTCAAGGGCAACTTTAGACAGAGTCTGAAGCTGGGTACAGTAGCTCTTATTTGCAGTTTATGAGATAGCCGTTGGAGCAGTTTGAACGACACTGTCCCTAGAATACTTGAGAAAGCCGTATACTGCATTTAGGCCTGAAGACAGAGGCTGCCGCCACCATTTAAAATATAACCTAGACAGGCATTCAGGCATTTGGTGATAGAAATGCACATTATCTGATCGAGGGAGTTTTGAAAATATTATTACACATTAGGTTATACGCAATCAAGCGATCTGCATGTTGGTGGGATGGAGGTCACCCTTTATCCTTTGTCCTTAATTAAATAATTTTGGGTGTATAAAGCTATATCTGCTTTCTCTGAATAGCACCTTGTTACTAGTGTCTGCCAAAGATACACTCGAAAATGGAAGATAACTAGGAGAAGGAAAGGGAATATATTTTCTGAGCACGAAACAAAAAATAGAGGTAGCTCATGCTTCTACATATTATGAATGGAAGTTCACCTTTGCCGAAATAACCTAGAGCTTTCAGGCCACTGTGAATTAGTTATTTAGGTTTGTGAAGAATTCATAGTGGCCTCTCAACCCTTTCTAAGCTGGTCTTCTATCTTTCTAATATTGCTGAAGAAGGTTGACCCTACTTTAGTCTTCAAGAAGATTATAATTTTCTTAATGAAAATCTGTACGAAACACCATGAGATGTATTTGGTCCTCATTTTGGGACTCCCTTCATAAAATGACCTTTGGTAAACATCTTTTCCTCATGGGAACACCATATTGCCCATTAAAAGAAGAATTAAATTTATTCAAGAGGAATGTTCGACTTCCTGTAGAAAGGAAGCACACTAAATTATCTGCTACAAAGCCTTTTGAAAAATTCCTTGATGTTATCAAATGTAAAATACAGCTAGATTCAAAAGAAAAATTATTATGTTTACCTCTCATATTTTTGCTTTTTCCCCCCCAGCAGGATACTGCATAAATTATAAGTATTATAAGAAAATATGAGGGAGTGATTTATAGGGATCGTACATTAGAATGAGGAGAGGTTATACATTT
>NW_011888880.1:4015712-4018067 GCF_000151845.1 Pteropus vampyrus | reverse complement strand
CTTATGGATGATATGGTTATAAGGAAAATGTCTTCCTTTAGAAAAATCTATACTCTAAATTTCCTATAACAAATGTAAGTTTTTTCTAATCATAGGTAGATAGACAGATAGATGTATTTTTTAAAATGAATGGACTTATTATGAAAGACACGCAAGCACGGAAGTGTCTTCACCCAGCTGGATCTCACCTCCCATGAGTGTTTAATTATAAACAGCGTCTAAACGGTGTCTAATGAACTGATACCCCCTGAAATTCTTAAAACTGAAGATGAAGGAATGCAGTTCTTTGTTATCGACTATTCTATTAATTTTCTCCATTTATAGTCAAACTTAGCCCAACCCAAACCCAGAAAATTTGGGCGGCAAGAGGAAATCATTATTTCTGCTGAAACTAGCTGACTTGAGTAGCAAGCATTTTATCATCATAAGTAATGCAGTTTTCCCATCATCTGATGACCAGTATTAGTGATGTTGAAAAGCAATGTTCCAAGCAATAAAATGATTAATTCTAGACATTTGCTTAGTTAACTTTTCTATTTTATTCACCTATGTATAATTTTTCTTAAATCCCACATAAATCACACAACTTACTCTCTTGGCTTTGTGCTCACAAGAACTCTTAGAGGTTTTCTGCTGTTTAAGCATGATTTCAGGAAGCAATCCACTTCACTGAAAGGTCTCATAAAAACTAGGTCACCATTAATAGCAAAAATCTTTTTCCCAACTTCCATGCCAGCCATCTAAAAGAGATATAACAAAAAAAAATTTTTTTAAGTCAAATTAAATTTTAATAAGAAACTATTTTTCACAGAATTAGAATCTGAAAAAGTCTAGAACTTATAGGGTTTGACATTTTAACACATTTGCACTGTTTTTATACAAGTTCACAAAACAGAATCATGGGCGAGATAACACAGTTGTTCTCTTTGACCCAGTTTTAAACTTGATCACCTACCTTCATTGAACTTCTCCTTCCCCCATGACTAACTATTGTACTCCTCCTGTGACTCTTCTGTGGTATTTTATAGTTCCTTTTCTTATTTCATCCTTTTAATTATAGTCAAACCCCAGGTTAATCTTTTTGACAGTGTTTTCCATCTATATGCAATTAACTCAGAGTTTCAATTTCAGTGTAGACATCAATGACAATCACAAATGCAAGGCTAGCCTAACAAAGCACAAGTGACTCCTGGGCAAGAGAGAGGAATGACTCGGAATCCAAAGAAGAGAGTTCCAACAAACATAGACTGCAAGATGCTGAAAAGTTGACAAAGAAGAAATTACCTCTCCATGCCAACCAGGCCACTCTCTTAACCAAGCCTACTGCCTATAAACTGTATGCTGTTTTGGTTACCAGATAAATGATGAAGATCTAGGAGAAGGCACTTTATCAATGGCATAGTCAAATAAAGCTATACTCTAAGAATGTTTTCTGAAAATGTCTGGGAGAAACATTTCCTTCTCACAGAATACTATTAAAAATAGTCATTTGTTGGCTGGGCCCACTAATAGAGTATGAGTTGGCCAGAGTTATTTTGCTCAACATTAATGTACTATACATAAAGCTTTGTCTTACATGAGTTTGTGTTTGATAAAAGGTGGAAACCTTGGGCATTAGCAGATGGGAGGATGGGTGACAGTTTACTACTAACTGTAAATAGATTTAAAGTTAAAAGCCATGCCTCATTCATTCTCACATTCTTTGTTAAAGATTCAACTATTGAGAAGTTTTCTGGAAAAATAAGCATCTTATAAACCAGGCAGCGAGGTGAGAATACTTTAAATCTGATAAACTTAGGACGTAACACTGGAAAGTAGGTTCCATTGGAGCAAGAAATTTTGTCTGTTTTGTTCATTGCTATATTCCCAGAGTCTAGAACACTGACTAGCATAAAGTAGGTACTAAATAAATATTTCTGAATGAATGAATGATCAGGAAATGTCTTTGTTTATAAAGCTGGTGAGGTGAGAGAATATGAATTAGCATTAACCCAACGGGAAAATAAGTCAAAGCATGTGCTTCTGATGGAATCTGTATTTATGCGACAGTCAAAAGTGATAGCAAAATAAGACACGGCCCTTGAATTAAGGGAAGAACGCTCTGACATACATAATACAATCCCACACTATGCAGTCTCCACAGGGTTTCAGGTTAGAACTGGGAAGTTCCCAGGGGCACAGAATGAACCATCCGGCTTCCCAGGAGGTCAAGAAGTTCACTGCTGTAAATACCTCCAACCCTTCCCCTCCCCCTCCCACACCTGAGTGCACAGACATGGGCTCCTCTGTCACAAGTCCCAAGAATATTTGTAAAACCTCAGAATAAGATTATTCAGAAAATTATTTTCAGGAAAG
>NW_011888880.1:4009304-4015662 GCF_000151845.1 Pteropus vampyrus | reverse complement strand
AGGTGAGAATACTTTAAATCTGATAAACTTAGGACGTAACACTGGAAAGTAGGTTCCATTGGAGCAAGAAATTTTGTCTGTTTTGTTCATTGCTATATTCCCAGAGTCTAGAACACTGACTAGCATAAAGTAGGTACTAAATAAATATTTCTGAATGAATGAATGATCAGGAAATGTCTTTGTTTATAAAGCTGGTGAGGTGAGAGAATATGAATTAGCATTAACCCAACGGGAAAATAAGTCAAAGCATGTGCTTCTGATGGAATCTGTATTTATGCGACAGTCAAAAGTGATAGCAAAATAAGACACGGCCCTTGAATTAAGGGAAGAACGCTCTGACATACATAATACAATCCCACACTATGCAGTCTCCACAGGGTTTCAGGTTAGAACTGGGAAGTTCCCAGGGGCACAGAATGAACCATCCGGCTTCCCAGGAGGTCAAGAAGTTCACTGCTGTAAATACCTCCAACCCCTCCCCTCCCCCTCCCACACCTGAGTGCACAGACATGGGCTCCTCTGTCACAAGTCCCAAGAATATTTGTAAAACCTCAGAATAAGATTATTCAGAAAATTATTTTCAGGAAAGCTACTTAAAGGCTGATTTCAATTTGTTTAGAACTTTTATATTTATATGGCATGGGCAACAAATTTAAATAAAAATGCTCATTTACATTACCTCAGCATTAGACCCCTTTTCTACCAACTTAATTATTGGAACTTTATTTTTGTCTTCTAACCCAAAACCATAGCTGCCTTCATTGGATTTAATCTGAAATGCAAAATATTAACATTATTAATAAAGCAAGTAGAAAGGTTGCAAATCAAACAGAATGAAATAATATGCGTTACTATCAAACATATCTATGTAATCTCCTGTTAATATCTAGTCAAGGAAAAGACATATAACATATTAATAAACTTACCAATAATGATTTAGCTATAACATTTTCCACAACTTTTAAATCATGTTTCATAAGTCGATGTTTCATATTGGATCCCTCCATTTCTTCATCCGCAAAAAAACGAAAAAGTAGGGGTTCATCTTTGAATTCACTTTTTTCCAGGACTATGGAAACAGAGAGATGCAAATTATTTCATTTATTACAAAAATCAAAGTCTTTGTTCATACTAATAGACATTCAGTAAAATAATAACTGTATCATGACCTCGATTTTATGCTCTTAGAACAAGTTACATTTACAAATATCCCTATGATATTTTCTTATTTTTGTCTATGATATCAAGCCAATGTTTCCTTTGAATTACTGTTACCCCAACCTTTTTGGCACCGGAGAACCGGTGCTCCTATGAGAATCTACTGCCTGATGACCTGAGGGTGAGCTGAGGCAGTGATGCTAGCGCTGGGGAGCGGCCGCAAATACAGATAAAGCTTCGTTCACTTGCCCACTGCTCACCTCCTGCTGTGCAGCCCAGTTCCTAACAGACCACAGACTGGTACCAGTCTGTGGCCCCAGGGGTTGGGGACCTCTGACCTAAGGGATTTAAAATTTTTAATGTCATATTTTTCATTGTTAACTTTTTTATACTTAACCAAGTCCTTCATTTTCCAAATTAAGACCTAAATTTAAATAAAAGATCACATTGAATCGAAAAATGTATACAATCTAAAACATAGAAACCCACAGGGCTTTATATACGTAGTAAACATTTTAAGTATGTTTTTAATATCCTGCACAATCATGGGAAAATTCAAAGGGGTTAACTGCTGTCTGCATGTGTGTGAGCAATTCCCATTGTGGTCGCTTTGTTCTAACACTTGAAACCAGAAATATGTCTTCTGGGCGAAATGTAATTTTAGTTCCCAGTAATTCCGAGTTCTTTTCTGTTTAAAGGCATTATTCTCAAAAAACCTTACTTCTGCAAAGGTCAGTTTTTTCCCCTTCATCTGAACATTAATATTTCCCCCAAAATCCCTAAGATTCCCGACATGTCCTAATGATACAAGGTTTATGTTTTATAAGCCTTTTTTAAAATAAGGCTTAATACTGATAGAAATAATTTGTGTTCCGTGGGATCCTGACAGCAGTCGAAATATGTTCAAAGAGAAATCTTCTCTATTTTGATTTATCTTCCCTTAATTCCTTGAAGAATGCTTGTTGGGACAGGTCGATTCACTGAGCCAGAGAGCTCGATGGAAGGCAGTGTTCTCATGGCACAGTACAAAATTAAAGCTTTATGATGGGAGAGACCTGCGTTTAAATTCCAGGTCTGGGGGGAAAGTTACTTAAACTCTTCGAACTTCAGTTTCCTCCTCTGTGAAATGAGGGTCATAAAACCTTCTTCATAATGTTGTACAAAATCAAAATGAGGTAATAAATGTGAATAACTTGACACGCAGTAAGCAATCAAAAATGATTTATTAACACAAGTCATCGCTGACAATAGAAACGAGAATATATTTGAGATGGAGTTAGGTCTTATCTGCGTGACCTAAGCAGTTTCCCAAAAACCCCCATGATGTTGGCTGTTTTCCTCCATGAAACAGCCTGTCTATCAGGAGTGAGAAAGGACGACGAGGCTGGCATGAGTTGTGATTTACTGACGGAGACTTTTGCAAGGACAACTTTTGTCGCAACTCAGTATTTTAGAATAAATATTGGAATCAAATTACTACTTATCTATTACTGCTTATTTTCAGCTTGATGTTTCAATTCCCTGTAATGGTATCATTTCTTCCATTCGATAGTTTGCTGTTCAAGGACTGATATTTCTCTATCACGACTGATACAGGAAACGAAGTCATCAAACAAGAAAAAATAAATAAATCTTCAATAAGCAGCCAAAAAGACACAGATTTTTTTTAGAGATCTATAATGTTGTTTTCTGAGGTAATTTTGAAAGTATTTTTATAAAAATAAAAATAAATATTTAACTGTATATGCTCTTATTTAATCACTTTAATGTATAATAGCATTCAAAAAAAAAACTATGAGTCTGATATGAAATGGTTTCAAAGAGGTACATAACCTATTTTTTTAAAAACTTCTCAGCACAATCCCTTGCTCTTTGGGAATCAGTTTTACAGTCTAGAAAAATAGGAGGAAGTCACAGCAACTGGTAGATAATAGCAATTAGACGTAGGATGGCACAAGCCATGAAACTGAATGCAGACGTGGTGACCCAACGTGGACACATGGCAAGACCTGGACAGTCTTGCTGGTTTGTCTCTATATGGCTCCACTGGAACACGGTGCCCTACATCCTGTGCCCTAACAAAAACAAAGCAGTGAAGTACATCTGTAAGCTTCCAGAATAAGAGTCCTACCATGGTGCATAAATCCATTGTCACAGAGTCCGACGCCAAATATCATTGCCTCTTCTCTGGTGCGGCAATCCCCCTGTTAACCGAAAGAGCACCACACAAGTTACTAGGCAGCCGGAGGCATGCGCCTTTAAGACATTTGACATTCCAGCACTAAACTGACAAAGCCATTCATATATCATGGCATACATTGCTTTCATAAACCCACAGCTTATCTAATTCTTCTAAAACATTTACTTGATAATGAAAATATTTTCTTTTGACATTAAACAAAAAACAAAGATTTAATGTCTCTTGAGAAAATCCTTACTTTATTAAACATGAAAATACCTAAGTAACTAATATTTATTGCTACCATAAACGATCCTTTTCCCTTATTCCTTCAATCTTATACTGCAATTATGGGTCAAGGAAATACCCCACATAAGAAAACACAGTAAATAAAGCCACGTAAATATTATGCATGATCTCTGCTATCACTTTTCTTCCTCCAAATGGTCTTGCTCTGTAAGAGGCCTAAAGAAATTTACTAATCTAAAGCGACTGATAAGATACCCAGAGTAAATTGTTCAGCTGAGCCAGTAGATGCTTGCTTCTCTTTCGCTATCCTGCCAAAAAAATAATCAGATCATAGAACTGAATTTAAAAAAGGAAGCCCAATGCCACCTGTTATGATTTTAACCTAGAAAATGCTTATTTTATTCATATAAGTATGGATTCATATATATATGTATGTGTACTATAAAAATTGCATGTTTTATAGTTGAAGAAGCGCTTTCTCACATAATATCTATTTGTTCCCAGTTCTATCTCTGAGTACTTAGGTATCCTACCAAATCTGTCCTCTCCTCTCTCTGCCTTCGGTTATATTTCATGTCAACAGCCTAATCTAGTGTTTCTTCATCTCGCTTCTAAATTATAATAATTTTTTGTACTTTATCCAACATATGATATTATAGAATTAAACTTTCTTATACAGGAGTTTCATGTTCCAAAACTTTTTAAAACTTTTGTTGTTGTTATTTTTATAATCATAACATATCAAAATTTTCTGTTGGGCTTTCAAGGCCCGACCCTTGCTGGCTTCATTCACTCTACCTCTCCAGCTTCATTTTCTAAATATCCACAACTTCTGCTCCAGTCAAGTTGTTCCCCTGTTGTTGCCTGAAGTCTGTGCTTATCTTCATCCTTGCTTTCACTCATGTAATCGTCCATACCCACAATGCCCTTCTCCTTGCCCTCCACCCATTTAAATTCTCCTTATCTGTCTATCAAGGATCAGGACAAGCTCTGCCTTGTGCCCGTCACAATTCCAACCCTCGCTAATCTTCCTGTCAACGAGGAAAGCATTTCTAATCTGTATCTTTGGACAATACATCTCTGCCCTTTTCAAAATCTAGCCGTTAAGTAACTTTTATACATTCATTCAAAAGATATTTATATGTTATTTTGCCACATAACGTGCCAAAGCGCTAGAGATAATATAGTAAAACATGCAAACACAAAACACTTTCCTGTCCTCGAGTAATTCGAATCTAATGAAGGATTTGGTCACTTAAAATGTGGTATATAATAAGTACCATTATTCAATTCAGTCAGTATTCCCAATCAGACATTATACTAGGAGCTAGAAAAAGGTTTAAAAAGTCCCTGCTCTAAGAAACATGCATGCTAGGACAGTGACAATATAATACGGTTTTTGCTAAGACATATATACCCAGGGAACTGGGACCACAGAAGACTCGACGGCCAGACTGGAGGATGGAGCAAAGCTTCTTAGGGGAGAGGATGGTGGAGCAAAACCTTAGATAATATGGAAAAATTAGCCCCATTGACTAACAGTCCCTTGCAGGCAGGAACCATGCCTAACTTCCTGTTTTCTTGGTTTGCTTTATTTTAACCATCAAAGCACTTGCTTAAAAGCTAAACTTACAATGAGAGTTTGTTTAATAATCATGAACATTTAATTGATTATCCAATTGATATGCTGGTCAGACTATTATTTTATTGAACATATGGTATAAAAAATACAGCCTAAAGTGTGTGCTATCCACGTGCCTTTTAAAAACCCTACTTGCGCCACATAGAACTGGTGAGAATTAAAAGAGAGCACAACAGAAATGGCTTTGGTTGTGAGGAAAGAAGGCATTACTTAACTATGACTGTGACATAAACAAATCACAACTTATGTGATTTAAATGATGTTCTAAAAATACATTAATGCACCTGCTACATAAGGAGTCAACTTCATGGAATAAGTTATTTGTACCCGATTGTACTAGAAGCGGGACAACAGCAAGTGAAAAATGTGTTCAGAAGCATCACGCTTTCCACAACGATATCACATAAGACACTGCTGAATAACAGAGAAACTGTCAGATCCAGAATATACCCCAAACCATAGAAAGACTGTCTTATTGGAGGCAGTTCTTTATTCTGTCCTCTAAAGCTGTCCAAATCAATTCAGTTTCCTCGTCACTACTGGCAATTAAGCTGTATTATCACTCGAGAGTCATGGAGGAAACAGACCCTTACTTTTCAGATTAAGAACTTTAATTTATCATTCTCTTATCATTCTATTACTATGTTTGTGTCCAAGTCAGCCCATGTTTTCCTAATCTGAAGCTAAGCAATAAGAGTTAATTATGTCTGATACTTACATTTGTGTAAATTTTACAGTATCAGAATCATACAGCTTAAGTGACAGAGAAGAGATGACATGAACAGCTATTAGAGTAAGAAGTAAACGGTCGCAAAAATAACATCTAAAGAGATTAAGTGCCTCGTCCAAGTTTGCGGAACTCCTTATTGACAGAGCTGTCATCAGACACCAGGTTCCTCGAGTCTCAGTCCATCGCAATTTATACTATGTACAATTTTTACAGATATTGTCATAACAGACCACTAAGAAAACCTGAAGAAAAAAACATCCGTAACTTGGTTCAGTTTTCTGAGCAATTTATTCTTTTCTTCTAATGGTCAAGTTTGGAAAGTAAAATTGCAAAAAGAAAAAAAAAAAAAAACAGTTGATAACTGACTTCCTGAATCAGAACTTTAAATATATATTCAGCA
>NW_011888880.1:3997303-4008045 GCF_000151845.1 Pteropus vampyrus | reverse complement strand
AAAATACAGATATAATTACATTTTTTTCAAAATGCAAAAAAAAAAAAAAAAAAAAAAACAGTTGATAACTGACTTCCTGAATCAGAACTTTAAATATATATTCAGCACCAGCTTTTACTTCAAAAAATTTTTCTTCAGTTCTCTCACATAACCAACATATAGTCCAAGTTCATTTGAATTCTATAACATTAGCGTTCCTATGTGAAATTTCGACTCTGATACCAAGTACAGAATCAGTTCCAGTGACACACTTTGACCACCGTACTACAACAGGTTTTGATACCAGTAAACCCACTGGGCATGTGAATTAGGGTTTTATCTAGAAGTAACTGCAGATTTAATCTAAAATCTTAACTTTTAAATAGAATAAATTTAAGTGCTATAAAATTCAAAAACAGGTGGTCTTGGATAGTTTAGAAATATTAAATAATAAAAATCTCAAAATACATGTGTACAGATGAGCCATATATGAATCAAACATAATTTGAAAAAAAATAAACATTTTTATGATTAAGTATCAAATGTTATCAGGCACTTGTAACAGGAAGTCGGCCACTTTCATTAACAATGAAAAAGTAAAACTGTTTATGAAATTGACTCAAATACCCAAACGAAATGACAATATTTCAACCTAGCAATATCCCCACCCTCAAAATAGTAAGTTCTGTCAAAGTGGATATTAGTTTTCTTAGCCTTTTCTTTAATCAGAGGAAAACATTTGATCATCTATTAGTTGACTAGTACAGTAAAACATTTAAATAAATTTATATTTGTATTGGCTCGGTGCCTAGATTAGCAAATACCATTTTCTTGATACATCTATCAGCTCCCACATTCGAAGAAGCAGAATAATAATGACAACAAATTTTGTACCTTCCTATTTATTTATTTATTTTTAATTTATATATTTATTAATGTATCTTCCTATTTAAAATGTATGCAAATGGTTATTACTATTCATATTACCAAAGCATAATTATTATCTAACAGAAAAAGGCACAGAAAGATTAGAATAATTTGCTAGGATTAATAAATAGATACTTTAAAACAAATTAGTGAATAAAACATGCAAAAAATTTAGTATATGCCCACTGCTACTCTTCAGTGATATTCAAATTACGCTTCATTTTTTGATCTAAGTATCTCAGTTGATACTTTTAAAATAGAAATAATCTCTTCCTGAAAGACAACATAGTATAAAAATCAAGCCTGAAGACTCCAAAGTCAGATAGATTTTCTAGGTTCAAAGCCTAACTTTGCTTCTTAGTCTGTAGGAATTGGTCAGGTTATTTCACTGTACCTCATCTGCAAGCAGAAATTAATAATAATAAGAAGAAGAAGACCTAAATCACATGCCTTAAGTTAAAACCACAAAGAATGCAACTCGGCAACTTCTATTTGTCTATTTACCTGTGCAATTAGCCAGTCTATCAGTTTGTTGGCCATGACTACAGATTTGTAGGTCCTTAAATGGTAATCTTTATCTCTATAAAGAAAAAAGAAAACATAAATGTTAAGGAAGGAGATAAGTGAGCACAGGGAAACATTTCATTTAGTCTTAGTGTGAAATAGGAAGTCTATTCAATATAATCTGAATCGACTGTCCACATTATGTGTAAATAAGAGACGGTTACAAGGTCTGTAAAACACCTGAAAACTCTATCAGCTCACAGCAGAAAGACCCACAATGATACCAAAACAGACATTTCTTCTTTCACATGTTCTTATATCCAGAAGGTCATTACTGCCATATTACTTGGTAATAACTTAGCAAAAAAAAAATGGTTTTCATTAATAATAAAAAAAAATAATATAGATATTTTTATTTTTTCCCTTTAAATAAAGATAGGATTCCACGAAAAATCTCCTCAAAATGTGGAGAACAAAGCAATTCTTTTAATTTTCACTTTTGAATTCTCCAGAAAGGTTGGATTTGCACTGCAGGATGATTGGCTTGGCTGGGCTGTAGGGGAAGGCTCTAGGCCTGTCCTGAAGGAAATACACTGAGAATCTTGTCATTCATTTTGTCACAATGACACCACATCCCCAGGGAATAAAGGTAATCAACTGGTCCCATATCAGACTCTCCTTTCAATAGACTTTTCAGATCGGAGAAATCATTCAAAGTTTAGTTAGATACCAACAAAGTGCCCATGATCAGGACGAGGCTGTAAAGGCAAAAATCTATCATTCATTTAGTTTGCCGGCCTGGATCATAAGGGAATGAGAAAATGACAGTCTTTTCAAAATCCACATTATAAACAACTTGAAGTGATAATTACTAGCTATATTCACAGTTCTCTAGCCTCTGTCAGTAATTTACAATTAATTTTCACATCATTTTATCCACTTGCATAAAAAGCTCCCTGAAAGGAAATTTCTGAGATTTCAGTAATAAATGCACTAGGTTAGCCAATAATCGACAGCAAATTTTTAAAATCTTTTTAAATCTATCTGCCCGTTTCTGACACCTCATCACCCATTTCATCTTGATTCCCATAAACATTACTAGGAAGAAAAAGAGAATCTATTCTCGATCATATGTGGGTCTGTGCATTCTCGCCCAAGTAATTTTTCTTTTCATAAGCTGAGTTCACACATATTAAAAGCATGATTATCATACATTCCACCTGTTTCATGGGTTTTTTTCGCCATAAATTTTCCCTTGATGACTCATAAGCGATCGTCATTTCTAGCCAAAGAACAATTCCCTTTCATCAGCTCTTACAGAATATAACTTTCTTGATAAGAAATCCCATCTGGCTAACATATTTGCAGACCACATTTTCTCACATATAAACTCTACATACACACAGGTGATGTGAAAAAATTTAACCATTTTTGCTTTCTAGTAGTTTAGCAGGAAAGAATATGTTAAATACCACTTGCTATTGATTTAAGGAAACATCTTTTATTATTAAGTTATCCAAAATATTGGCAGGGTGTCTGTGCCAGAGAACCAACAAATATAGGTTCTTTTTGCCTCTTTTTACTTTGCGAAGCCTGCTTGTGAAAGTGGATAGGGCACGTTCAGGAGTAAAGGGTAAGATTCTGTTTTCCCCTCCAGGACCTGTAGTGCGTTCTCTGGTGGGCGTTCCAACGTATTTAAACAACAACTTCTGAAATTTTTTTTTTCCCTAAGCTCTGCATTTCCTTGGAATTGGAAATCAGACTGAAAAATAGAAAAGCTGTACATCAAACATTTGGATTCTATAGCCACAGGTGAAAAGCCATTTTGAAAATAGTACATCCATTTTTTTGTTGTTCTGAAAAATACATTTTAGTCAATAAACTTCTAATGATATCTGGCCATTTGAAATTAGTTTACCATTACATTACATTCTATCAGTTAGTGTACCTCAGTGTATATTACAAAGTACAATAACACTCCTGGTAATCTCCTCCACTGGTAATCAGAATGCAAAACTCAGTTTTCCGCTGTCTTGCTAAAGAGATAAACTGAAAATTAAGCCTCATTCCTCTTCAAAATAAAAGGCATATCTCTTCAGAAGGAAAAACATGATAGAGAAAAAAATTATTACACTTATTGACTCCAAAGTGATTCTTAATTTTCAAGTACAAAATCTTTTCTTTGCATAAAAGACCGTTAGAAGGATATATTGTGAAATAAAATACACATCCAAGATTTTGTTATATGATTTAATTTAAAAATTAATATATTAGTAATCATATGGTAAATATTTATAGTAAACAGCATCTCCAAAGCCTTTCCTAGTCGACTATTATTTATTAAATATTAACTGAATGTGGATCATTTCATTAGCAAATCTATAATTTACTGTGAATTAATGGCAAATAATTTTAGAAATCAGAATAAAAAGAGTGGAAAAAAACTGTATAATTACAGCCTCAGAAAATTTAGGAATATTTTAAGATAAATTATTTCTTAATCTTAAAGTAAATTTTAAAGTAAATCTTAAAAGTATCCTTAAAAAGTAAATTTCAGATCTTGAACAAAAAATAAACCAACAAGTTCCCGCTGGATAATATTACCTAATATGCAATATAAATATTTCCATTTAAGTTGCAGCACTTAGAAACCAAACTCACCTGATCACTGGAGTAAACAGACTATGAAGACGGCAATATAATCTTACACCCTATTGTAAAATAAAGACATGTCAAAAGTAAGGACGATCACTCAAAGGAAAGAACACATCAACAAAATTCTGAAATGACTATATTCACTGTTGACATTCAGGAATCATTACTTGATCTCAACCAATTTAAAAGTTATTCAAATGTTACTACAACATAAAGATGATATGACTTAAATCATTAAAAACAGGATTAAATTGTGCTATGAATTTGTCATACGCATATGACATTTACATATACAAAGGGTTTTTTAAATTACTTTTCTTAAAATATAAAATATCAAGATATAATGCAAACAGAAAACAAATCTATGCAGTAATACATCATACTACTGGTTTATTTATGGCAATCATAATTTCGTCAAGTGTACAAGTAAACACATTACATTAATTTTATATATTTATATTTTTTAAGTTTGTTCACATGTCATGACCACTTGTTCCTACATTTGAAAACATTTTCAAAGAATATACCCTTCTGAGTGACACAATTGCATTACTTTCATTCAGAACTAAATAAAAGAATGAAAAGAAAAAAGTGATCTAACATTAGAATTCTTGGAACGGCAAGAAGAAAATGAAAGACTTGCTTACACTGGAAGAATTTTTAAGTCTCTCAACACCATGTATCTTGCTAAAGTAGGACAACATGAATTCTGCTATTGATAAAAGGTTGTAGGAAAAGCTATTACCTTTGAAATGACATCCTGCATTTCATTTCTTGGATAAAATGTCCCATCGTCATAGCGAAATCTATATAACATCTGTTCTGGTTTGAACTGATGTTTATCAGTAACTAAGAACATAGGAACGATACATTAAAATACTGACAATCTAAAAAATGGCAGACAAAAAAGAATATGTTTATGAAATACATATTCCCAAATACTAAAACTTGTAGTTTTACCTAAAACTTTTGTTTTCCTAATACAGAAATCCTAGTCGAGTATTTGGACAGTAAGATTCATAATAAGAAATTTTTAATAGAATTCATTTACAATTTCCATATAATGACTTAAGAACTAAACTGAGGTTAGCAATATTCAGCTAGCATATTACATGTAACGGTGTATTGGGTATTTATTTTTACATAAATATGAGTTTGTGTTTTCTATTTCTTTACAATGCCAAAAAGTCAAGCAAAAAGTATCCTTCGAAGAGCAGATATTCCAATTAGTAAGTTATGATTTAAGTCTCAGCCCAGGAAATGAATTTTAACATTTATCTGTTTTATCTCACTGTAATTAGGCCAAGACCACACATAAACGAATCTTGAGCATTCATCCTGTGTTTAGATCTCTGGAGTGGATTACATAATTTCAATATCTAACTGATTCCAAAATTTAACAGTTTTCTTACACTCAGAAATACTTTCTTACATGTCACTTAATTTTTTCCTTTCCTCAGTAGAAAATAAGAGTGATCATCCTTCACTTGCATCCTTAGGATCAGATTTTCATACTCATAAAGACTCCTATAAACTTCCCCTAACTTTTCTTTTTTCCAGGAGACGTCACTTTAAAGACAGTGTAATTAAAAAAAAAAAAAAAAAATGACTGTGCTAGAAAGGAAAAATCTCAAATAAAAGCTCAAAGAGTTTACATTTAAGTCTCAGGTTTTCTTCACAGGGAATGCAATATCTGCAGTGGGGATAATTTGCTGCATTGAGCTCCATTTTCATGATCAGATCGAAGACTTTTACCTTTACTTTTTGCTAAAAATGTTGAAGAGGGAGAAAAAGCTTTCAGAATAAAATCTCATGAATTATGTTTGGTGAATCCAGAAGAAAAGCCAAAAGACTTGTAAAACACACACAAACACGTGAAGTTTCAACTATTCTATCCCAACCCATCCAAACCACGTGCGTGGCTTATAGCCATCAAATTGAGACAGGATTGCTGCCAAAAAGTAAACAAAACAAAAAGATAGACAGCACAGCCTTTTGGCATCCTTTTCCTAGATTAAGCCAAAAAAAAAAAAAAAAGCACGTGTGAAAAAAAAATCGAGAGATATTTTGAAATCCTATGGCATTTTTCAAGACCAGTTATTTATTTATCCTATGCAATCTACCTATTCCCATTTTTATCCCTTAAGATTCACCGAAATAAATTATCATCTTGACATTCCAAAATTCAGGGAAACATTGGCCCAAATGTCTCTTGAGATAATAAAACAAGTGGCAGTATAACCTATTCAAAATGGAGTGCTTAGCCGTAAGGCAAACTCCTGTGACTTTGATAACTAACATTGGTTAAATCTGCATCTCTTAAGCTGCTGCCTTGGAAAAAAAAAACAGTGAAAAGAGTTCTACTTGGAATCTACTCACTCAACGGCTCGAACATGGAAAATGGGTTTATTAACTGATGAGAATTCAGTTCTTCTTGTGAGAAAGGTTGTGTGATGCCATTTTTAAACGACTATGTAATGTTACCAGGGATGTACTGGGAAATGTTTAACAACTGGCTACGTAGGTGGTGGGAGAGAAGGAACTAATTCGTTGCATCTGCCAAATTTCTGTGGTATAAATACTCCTATCCTGGCCAGTTTCAAGCTACTATAATAAAAGCACTGAACACGGGAGTGAAGTGAACATATTTTTAGTTTTTTCATCATATAGAAATAATAGATATAAATAACACCAAGAACATGGCTAATAATAAAATGCAGTAAAATAATTAGAAAGTGATGAGTTTTAAGAATTTATTAGCTTTATTTATAATTTATATACTTACATGTTTATATCACTAAAACTTTTAATAATGTGCTTAACTAGCTTGCAAATTTAAAAAAAAAATTAATTACCAGCTCTCTTGAGTTTTTAAGGAGCCAACTTTATCACACCTCTCTCTCTCTATCTCTCTGTCTCTACGTTCTCACGTAGGCATTTATAATGTAAATAGTAGTGCCAGACAAGTAGAACATTATCAGCATATCACAGAAAACGCATATGCTGCTTCAACTTAAGAATTCCTAGTATAGCAAGGCTCTGCCTCTGCTGAAGTTCTCAGCAGTATTTTCAATGTGAATAATAGCAAAAATAGTCAACCTTTTTTTTTTTTTTTGCTTGTTTCCCTTAAAACAGATGGTCCATTCAACTTTATTTTAGGAATCCTATTTTCACTGAAATGCAGCTGGAACCCCATACTAATGAAACTAGCATGTTTGGCTCATAGTTCTTCATTCTAATAAAGTTATTAATGTGAAATTGCATAATAGTTCTCTTACCCACAGTTTGGGAAAATCTGTTAATTCTGTACACTTAAAAGAAGAAAAAAAGATTATTCTAGCAACAAAAATCCTTTGTGCCAAATCTGACCAAACCCTGAGAACAGTAATAGCACAGGCCACGAAAATCAAACTCCGAAGAACAGAACAATATTGATAGAGGGTACCTGGTGCTACATTTCTCAGAAAAAGTGTTAATTGGGTTATAAACGTCACTGTTCAAAAGATTTAAATTTTCCTAAGTTAAATAATCAAAGGGTTCTTGCATCTGAAACTTCAAAATAAGTCTTAATCCAGAATTTATCTACCACTTCCTTTTCAAAATTGTGTTGGTGGAGAAAAGTGGTTGGTTATGAGGAAGGGGAGATTAGCTGGTTAGGAGTGAAATTCTTCCATTCTGAGATCCCTTCCAGGCAAATTAATCTTATGCTGTTGGTGTATATTTTTGTCTTTTTAGAGGAAGAGAAAGGAATTCTAAGAGATTCCTATCTGGACAGACAGTGGTCCGTTACACCAGCGGCACTCTGGGATGGGGAAAATTGGATCTAGTTTGTTTTCACCACACTCTAATTTAGAAAAAAACAAATATCAAAATTCTGGAACCAGAAATTCATTTTTATTCACCATTTCCTGTCTTTTTCTCCTCTCCCACTCTGTGCATTAGACATTCTTGCCTCATTGTCATTGCTTTCTGGCTTTTTGTTTGTTATTTCTTATCATGCTCTGAGGAATGTGACAACTTTCTTGAAATGGTCCCCACATCTGTCTCTCACTCTCACTGCCTTGAGCTTTACATGCATATTGTCAACCTTTTCTGGCAAGGATGTCTCACACCCAATCTACAGCAAATCCTTTATCTTCTCCCCAACCTGCTCCTCCTCCTGAATGAAAACTCTTTTCCATCATCCAGATAGAAAGCTCAGAATCATCTGACCTTGCTCTTCATCCTTCCTCTCCCACATCCAAATAGTTATCAAATACACTGTTTCGGCTTTACCAGAACCCCTCGCATGGGCCACTCTCATCGTGTCCATGGACACAGCCCCAGTGACACCCTCACCCTTGTACTCCTGGGGAAGGAATGGGCCTCCCAATGCAGGGAGCTCTCTGCAGAATTCACTTCCCCATGCCAGGCCCTACCTCGCTGCATCTGTTAGCTCTAAAGTCAAGTCTGGTCAAGCTCCTCTGCTTAAGAGTGTCCATCAGCTTCTTACTTCCTTGAATAAGCCCAACATACCATACCTAGAGAGCTAAAGTCTTCTGGGATCAGGTGTTTACCTACCTACCTTTCTCACTCCACCCCTCCCAGTATATTCCTCATGAAGTATATTGTCCTGCCACATGAGAGACTCTGTGCTAGTTCCTGAGGAGGCCACCATGAACTTCCCCCTCCCATGCCCGAGTGCCACATAGTATTCCTCGGGATGGAATGTCCTTCTGTCCTTCTGTCCCCGACAGAGTTCTATTCATTCTGTAACGCCCAATGTTAATCCCAGTGGCCTCATGAAGCGTCCCAAACACTCCAGTTAGAACTCACCATCTCTTCCTCCACAGCCCCACAACGCTTACTGTATTTCTAATTCTTGCCCGTGTTCTATTCATTCATTTTAAAGGTAGCAAATATCACCATAAACCCATATTCCCCGAAGCATGGTTTTACATATATTAGGCACTCAAAAGCGTTGTTGAAAAAACATAAGCATCTTATAATGTGAAGAATTACTATAAACTAAACAGATCATTTCATTAAAATATATGCAATTTCTGGCTAAATAGATTAAATAAGTAATACAATAATTACCATGGTGGATGATTCCATTTTCTAATAATGCTTGTCCCAAATGAACACCTTCTTCAGGCCTATGAATCTCGCCAATTTCCAACAACCAGGATACAAATTCACTAAAACAAAAATCCAATGAAGAAGTTAAATAGTTCATTTTCTCCCAGGAAGTCTATCTGTACCATGCATTCATCAAGCAGATATGAAAGAAATCTCAAAATATAAAGGAACATTTACGATGCATTTTGGCATACATTTTTTCATATGTAAAGCCCAGTTTTTAAATTGAACTCTCTTCTACAAAACCCATGTCCATATACATTCAGACTCACCTAAATTATACTTAATAATTATCTAACTTGTTGAGACCTCCAACAATCACAAAGAAATTTTACAGTAGCTTTAATTAAAAGGTTATTATCTACATAAAGGCAAATTGGGACTAAAGAAAACAGATCCTAAAGATAGCTAATGGACAGAACCAGCTAGAGTAATAAGGACTTAATTTAAGAGATAAGACTCTGGAATGTGGCTTTCCAGGCACAGAGAAGCAGTGGGTGTGAAACTCCAAGAGGGAAATAAAAACAAACTGCATGCCCCCTGTGGTAGGCAGAATTCTAAAGATGGCTTCCCACTCCCTATAAGGAATCCCATCGCTTGGTTTTTAAATCAAATCCTAATCTAGGTCATGCTATGAATGAATTTTGCATATGTAATTAAAATCCCAAGTCAGTTCACTTTAAAATATGTAAATTATCCCAGCAGGCCTGACCCAGTGAGTCGAGTCCTTTGAAGCAGAGGCTTTTCCCAGTCTGGTGGCACAAAAGGAAGTGAGAAAAACTTAAAGCATGAGAAAGATTCAGTGTGCCACTGCTGCGTTTGAAGACAGAGGGACCACGCAGCAAGGAATGCAGGCATCTTCTAGCTGAGAGCGTGACCTTGGTCAACAGTGAGCAGGTCCTCATTCTTACAAGGACAAAGGACTCAATTCTACGAACAACCTGAATGTGCTTAGAAGTGCATTCTTTCTCAGAGTCTCAAGATAAGAGCCCAGGCCAGCTCAGCCCACACCTGCATTGTGACCTTGGGAGAGCCTCCAAGCACAGAACCCAGCGTTCCTCCAGAACGAGCTCATCAGCGGGTGCTGTTTCAGGCCACTAGGTAGGCAGCAATTCATTTTGCAGCAATAGAAAAGTAACACTCACGAAAAGACAGAAACGTTTTACTATGTGTTTTTTTTTTTCAAATTTTAAAATTACTTAGTAAATTCATTGTTGCATCTAAACTGTCATCCATAAGGAATATTCCAGCACAAAATCAGCCATCAGAGCTGCCGACCACACACATCTACTGTGGAGGTGAGAGGCCAAAGAGGGTTACAGTTTACATCTTTCTCCTTTTCAGGAAGGGGTGGGGCGAGGAGCCCCAGGCATCATAGATAAGAAGGATGATGTTTTGTATCATTTAGGAGCGCCCCAGCCCAGTGGTATATATTATTTTAAGGTCACGTGAAATCATTAAGAAAAGGCTAAATACAGAGACATTTCACAAGGAAAATTTGATCACCCATCTGTTATAAAAATCTAGCATTTGACTTTTTATATAAACTAATGAAT
>NW_011888880.1:3994702-3997253 GCF_000151845.1 Pteropus vampyrus | reverse complement strand
GTAAATTCATTGTTGCATCTAAACTGTCATCCATAAGGAATATTCCAGCACAAAATCAGCCATCAGAGCTGCCGACCACACACATCTACTGTGGAGGTGAGAGGCCAAAGAGGGTTACAGTTTACATCTTTCTCCTTTTCAGGAAGGGGTGGGGCGAGGAGCCCCAGGCATCATAGATAAGAAGGATGATGTTTTGTATCATTTAGGAGCGCCCCAGCCCAGTGGTATATATTATTTTAAGGTCACGTGAAATCATTAAGAAAAGGCTAAATACAGAGACATTTCACAAGGAAAATTTGATCACCCATCTGTTATAAAAATCTAGCATTTGACTTTTTATATAAACTAATGAATATATTTGAGAATGGTTTTATTTTTTTCCCACAGAGGCCAGAGAAGCAAAGTTATGGAAAGTGTCAGGAAATTACTTTTCCATTTATTTCAAAACCAAAAGCAACATATATGGCGAAAGTCAAATAGCCAAGGAATATGGAATTCTAAATCTGGGTGTCTGGTCTAAAAAGTACATTTTAAGGCAGAAGACACTGTTAAAGTGCTTTTTATCCCTCTATTAAATAAGAGCCATGCAAGAGAAAAAATAAATAAATAAAACAAGTAAGGTGAAATACAGTGTAGCTGTTAAGATCGAGTACTTTGCAAAAAGATAACCTGAATTCAAATCCCGTTTCTGTTTCTAACAGCTGTGTTATATTGGATTAATAAATTTAGCTCTCTAAACCTCAGTTTTTCCCTTGATAACACAGAAATAATAATAAGCACATCAGCCTCATAGTGCTGTCACAGGATTAAATGAGCTAATAAATGTCAGGAAGCCAGCACGGAGCACGGCACATTGTGAATACTTATTAATGCCAGCAGTTGACAAGAGAGTTGAAATGGTCGGTACGTAGCTAAAGCCCAGTTCTACATTCTGACGTCAGCAGATTCCTGAATGTGTCCAACGCAAATGAAGAAAAGAACACATTTTCAGTACTGCTATAAATTAGGAGAATAGTGAGGACAGGAGAAAGGGTAGGAAAGGAAGTTAATGAGTGGCTTTATTGTGGGACCTACTCAAGTAACAAAAAGATCCTGGCGACACCCTGCACAAGGACCGTGATGCCATCGGAAATCATCTTGAACTTGGGCTGTACGGAAGAGGGAGAGGCTGTTATGGAAAAAGCCGCCATTAACACAGCCAGTATTTACTGAGTCTCTCCTATGTATCAGGTGCTTTGGGGAATGCTTTGCCTGTCCTTGCAACTTACTAGCCCTACAGCCATAGGAGACATTGTGGGTAAAAGGTTAATAAAACCCTCTGTCCTTCAATAAGAAGTTAACCCAGGGTTAACTTTCTGGCTGTTTAACGAGAAACATGATGAAGGCAGGGTGTCGGCTCATTAGTAGGCAGCCTTGCTTCTGGTAAAAATGACCCCGATGGCTAAATCGCATACTCACAATACCTGGGGAGAAGCCATAATTTGAGGTGACTCTCTTGTAAGTGGACATGTCCCTGTGGGGACCTTGGAAGTTATACCCACGAGGGCATTACAATAAATAGTGTCTTCTTTGCCACATGTGGCTTTTAAGCCAAGATGGGCTCACATCTGCTCTTTCTTGCACAGAAACCATCACGTGGGGGACCACTAACACTAATGACACCAGCTCACGGGCAGCTGTGCGGCCTGCTATGTGGACCACTTCTACCGGAAGAAGAGATTTCACGCTGCCCTGTAAGCACATGGGCTTCCTGGCCCATGTTCTTCTAATAGGGTTGGGAGCTGGTGTGGCCGTGGTGATTTTGTGTGCCTGCACAGGTAATTAAGAAGACAATCAGGTAGTTACTACAGGTAAGCACTGCAATTATCTTTATTTTTAGACAGGAAAGGGAAATTTAACTTTCTGAAATCTCTCAACTAGCCAGTCTGAATGGAGACCATGAGGTCTGGGCTTTGAACTACGAACTAACTACTCCAGTCTACGTTTATTGAGTCGACATCAACATTTACTAGCTGTATGAACTTGACCATGTTAAACTCCATAGTCCCTGCTTTCTGAATCCTTATCAAAGATAAGTATGTATTCTAGGAGCAGTAATGCAGAGGAAGAAGGCAGCCCACAGCCCGGCCTATGTACCTGAGGCAGCCACCCTTCCCTTAGGTCCTGCCTGCTCAACCCAGCAGGGACTCCCACATGCAGCTGTCTGCAGAAACCCAAGGACACAGGCCATTTATGCTAAACAACCAAGCGACTTTCCCCCACCCAGCCCCACCTGTCAGTCTGCGTGTGGCCCCTCACATGACCCACTGTTTCACATTCTTCATCTCTAGCCCTTCATCCTGAGCCCAGGTGTCAAAATTCTGAATTAATTGGTAGCTTAGACAGTGTGTTTTCAGTTCTCTGGTCTTCTCTGACCCTGTACTCATGTCCTTGCCAGACTCTGTCCCCGACAGGCAAACTCGCCTGCCTGCCAGCCTCTGCGTGACCCCAGCCTCTGTTCTGCCCTTGGGACATGATAAATCAGAAATTATGGAAGTCGTAAGTGAATGGA
>NW_011888880.1:3991749-3994652 GCF_000151845.1 Pteropus vampyrus | reverse complement strand
CTGCACAAGGACCGTGATGCCATCGGAAATCATCTTGAACTTGGGCTGTACGGAAGAGGGAGAGGCTGTTATGGAAAAAGCCGCCATTAACACAGCCAGTATTTACTGAGTCTCTCCTATGTATCAGGTGCTTTGGGGAATGCTTTGCCTGTCCTTGCAACTTACTAGCCCTACAGCCATAGGAGACATTGTGGGTAAAAGGTTAATAAAACCCTCTGTCCTTCAATAAGAAGTTAACCCAGGGTTAACTTTCTGGCTGTTTAACGAGAAACATGATGAAGGCAGGGTGTCGGCTCATTAGTAGGCAGCCTTGCTTCTGGTAAAAATGACCCCGATGGCTAAATCGCATACTCACAATACCTGGGGAGAAGCCATAATTTGAGGTGACTCTCTTGTAAGTGGACATGTCCCTGTGGGGACCTTGGAAGTTATACCCACGAGGGCATTACAATAAATAGTGTCTTCTTTGCCACATGTGGCTTTTAAGCCAAGATGGGCTCACATCTGCTCTTTCTTGCACAGAAACCATCACGTGGGGGACCACTAACACTAATGACACCAGCTCACGGGCAGCTGTGCGGCCTGCTATGTGGACCACTTCTACCGGAAGAAGAGATTTCACGCTGCCCTGTAAGCACATGGGCTTCCTGGCCCATGTTCTTCTAATAGGGTTGGGAGCTGGTGTGGCCGTGGTGATTTTGTGTGCCTGCACAGGTAATTAAGAAGACAATCAGGTAGTTACTACAGGTAAGCACTGCAATTATCTTTATTTTTAGACAGGAAAGGGAAATTTAACTTTCTGAAATCTCTCAACTAGCCAGTCTGAATGGAGACCATGAGGTCTGGGCTTTGAACTACGAACTAACTACTCCAGTCTACGTTTATTGAGTCGACATCAACATTTACTAGCTGTATGAACTTGACCATGTTAAACTCCATAGTCCCTGCTTTCTGAATCCTTATCAAAGATAAGTATGTATTCTAGGAGCAGTAATGCAGAGGAAGAAGGCAGCCCACAGCCCGGCCTATGTACCTGAGGCAGCCACCCTTCCCTTAGGTCCTGCCTGCTCAACCCAGCAGGGACTCCCACATGCAGCTGTCTGCAGAAACCCAAGGACACAGGCCATTTATGCTAAACAACCAAGCGACTTTCCCCAACCCAGCCCCACCTGTCAGTCTGCGTGTGGCCCCTCACATGACCCACTGTTTCACATTCTTCATCTCTAGCCCTTCATCCTGAGCCCAGGTGTCAAAATTCTGAATTAATTGGTAGCTTAGACAGTGTGTTTTCAGTTCTCTGGTCTTCTCTGACCCTGTACTCATGTCCTTGCCAGACTCTGTCCCCGACAGGCAAACTCGCCTGCCTGCCAGCCTCTGCGTGACCCCAGCCTCTGTTCTGCCCTTGGGACATGATAAATCAGAAATTATGGAAGTCGTAAGTGAATGGATGGATGCTTTAAGTTTTTTGATCATGACTCCTGGCTCTATGTACATTTCTTCATCCCACTATGGTCCTGGAAATATCGATAGTAAATACATATTCAAAAATCCTTGGGAGAATTTTTTTAAAGAAAAACAAGTAATTAATGGAAAGTTAACATTTGAGATAGTGAAAATATGAAAGAATATATGCCCCCAGACTACCAACCCTACCTTCCAAGAAAGCATTTAGGGAACGTAGTCAGTTTTCTTTTTCTGTCTTTGATCAGATTTCCTTGTTTGCACATCATTTTATAAAGTTTCTCACCCTGTTCAGAGATCATTACCCAGGTATCTTGCTCCATTCCTAATTTTAAACCTATCGAAAATGAAACAAAGGACAGGTAAGTGAAAGAGTCTCCTCATTCAGTCATGCCTTCATTAAAAAAACATTTATTGCATGTCTTCCATGGGCTAGGGGCTAAGAGTACACAGCTCTGCACAGTAGGGCCCTGGGTTTTCAAGAAGCTCATGGGATACCAGGAAGACAGTCAAAGCAAGATGTCCAAGGCCATATGGCACCTCTGTGCACACTGCCTCAGAGGCACGTGGTTTGGCCAGTGGAGGAAGAGCAGCTATACCTCAGACCCTAGGGACCCCTTTGTAAGGCTAGGTCCGTACAACTGGACGCGGTGGCCCTGTAGACATCCTTCGAGGAAAAACTGTGATACAATGGAGGCACCTTCAGAGTGTTCAGAAGTGTTCAGAAAGTCTCACAGAAGGGCCCAAGTATAAACAGAATTCCAGAGAGAGAGAGAGAGAAAGTATGCACAAGAGCTAAGTGAGGTGCCGCAGCACAGAGACACAAAGCCCTGGGTTTCGGGAGAGAGGACCAGAGGTTGGGCAGGGTCCTTGTTCACCTTTAGTTTCCACGACTTCATTCCTTAGAAATGGGGGGTAAGGGAGCTGGGTCGGGGGAGGGGGAGGAAGCGTCTAAGTGTTTTAACCAGGAGGAGGAGCAGGCAGGATAGTGCAGGAAAGGAAGTCTTGTAGCTTTGGAGACTAAGCTCAGAAGACAAACTGAAAGGGGGAGGGTTTAAGAAGAAGGAGACCATTAGGAGGGCGCTGCCAAAGTTCAGGCCAGCTCGAGCCTGTGTGGGCAGTAGCAGGGGCCACAGGGCAAAGAGAATGAAGTTGAGAACTACCTAGGAGGTGGTATTGAAAGGACGCAGTGCCAGGTTAATCATAGGTGTGAAGGCAAGAGAAGAAATCAGGATGTTTTCTAGGCCTTTGACATGAGAACTGAAGGGGGATTGGGAGTCACAGTGGGCAAAGGGTTTCAGGTAAGGAGGAGCCTGGCACTGAGCAGGTTGACTTTGGACTTTCAGGTTAAATGCAGGGGTCAGTGGAATACATGAGTATGACGCTCAAGAGAAAGAACAGGGCCAAACATAAAGACTGAGAACTTGGCAGTTCAAACGTAG
>NW_011888880.1:3987339-3990205 GCF_000151845.1 Pteropus vampyrus | reverse complement strand
ACAATTTTCGATTACTGAATGAACCACATAATAAGATTCAGACCAAGTGATTGGAACATAATGGGAGTGCATTTACCTAATCTGTAACAAATGGAAATGTACAAACACCCATCCGCTGTCACTGCACATAGGTGAAAAGTACACACGCTCTTTAAAGCCACATCATTACATATAACTGCCATGAGTAGAAACTCAAAAAAAAACTTCGAGTATGAATTCACATTTATTGTCTTTTCCTAGGTCTCAATAAAATTTTTTCTCAACTGTCATGCTGGATTTAAATATGTCAACAGAAAACCCTCCACGTTAGCTCTCTGCTTAACAGCTGGTGGAGAACAGCGATGTTACTTATAACCAGCCTTTACTGGCATGATGGTCTGCAAGGCAGATTCCAAGATGGGAAAACATGTGACAAAGGCCTGAATCGGCATCTGTACCAATCGAAGTGACACTTTTATTTGTCTTCCCTGAGAGTCACCATGCAGTAGTGGCGGGAAGACAAGAGCTAAGCCACACAGCGTTGAAGGTGGTTTAGAAAAATGACTTCATGGTATGGTACCTGTTTGTTTGTTTGTTTGTTCGTTTGTTCTCAAATGATCTACTTCATTTGGTAAGTTCTGAGTAGAGGCAGACATGGTTGCCGCTTATTCTCCCATAATCTGATTCCCATATGCTTTTTAGTTCCAAAATCATCATACGCTATCTGTGATCAGACTCAACTATTTCAAGGATGCAGTATCAAACGATGCTGTGGAGTTGTAGGGTCTTTAAAAGTTCCATGTTCCATTTGAACAAGGATAGGATTATATTATATATTAGTCTGTATTCTATACACATATATATTTGTCTGTATTATATGTGTATATCCATAATCCCATTCACACTCAATAATAATTTCTGAAAATATAGAGATTCAAACTGACAGAGGATTTTCTCACCTATAAAGAAATTACAGTTTGTTTTCAAAAGGAAGTTTTGTACATTTCTTCTTGCCTTTACATTTTTAATTCACATTCATATCCTATACAAAGTAGCAGAACCTCAAAACTCATGTCAGATAAGTGTCGATGGAAACACTAAGGAAGTAAAAAGCATTAATTCAAAATACACCACAATCCCTCCTTAAGTCCTATAAAAATAGCCAATTGATACACTATAATAAATTGGTGGGGAAAAAAATTAAATTGTTCATGTTCACACACCCTCCTCCCCTACGCTGTCATATTACAAGGCCAGTATCACAAATAAATTAGTTTGTAAGACAGAATACAAATTATCTGGTGCTAATTTTTGAATGGATTTCCAAGCTTGTACTATGAAAATTACCATAAAAATTAATTCTAGGAAATTCAATAGCTTTCCTACTTAGCTCTTAAGCTGAATATTTGTTATAGCATCATGATCACACTAATATCCTCAGAAAGAATCTTTGAAGAAAAATTATGTTAGAATTCACTGAAATGACAGATCTAGAGAATGGTAGAATGGAAATTTGGCCACAAACTCAATAGCTACCATCTTTCTTAAACACAGGAAGTAATGAATAACATTAATATATTAAAATAAATGTGCAAACTTTTACATTTCTACATGTCATATCATCAATGAAATAATTCTCTTTCTATGCTGAGATATAACTATAATATAATCCAAGTTATTAAACATTATAAATAAAAGTATCATCATGTTTAATTTTCAAAAGATTTGAGATAGTTACATATTGGCTAAAAGCTTAGTCTCATTTCAAATGCAATCATTTCTTCTGCAGGTTTTGAGCTACATCAATGCAATCGGCTGTCTAATGGAGTCCCTTACTTAGAAAAGAAGAAGCATTTTACCTTTACCTGCCATGTACAAAAATATCCAGTATTTCTATAACATAGTCGAATAGTCCTTTTTCCTCTGACTGCTCTACCTAGCAAAGTATCTCTAAACTCTAATGCAGTGCACATGAATTACTCAAGTGAGAAGTACGTCTTCTGAGGGAGTTTACCACCGGCATTTTATTTTAAATCTACGAATCACTTACCTGTTCCATCATCCACATTCTCCACTTCCATCACTTCTGTATTGATCCGGCCACGGAAAAGGTACCGATGTCCATCTGTAGATGCCTTGCTGTTCTTCAATCGTCTTATAATGGAGTGAAATCACAAAAGTATTAGTCCACTCAATGCAAAATAATGTCAAAGGAATATAATTTAAGCAAATCTTTGAAAAGGAGATATTGATTCAATCACTGATATCAAGGGTTAGGCTCCTGGTGTTTACTTGTGTCTTCCCATTCATAACAGCACTAGTTGCTACATAAGATGTGACTTATATGCCAGCTTTTAAAGTAAACTGAAGATCTGGGCTGAGGACATGATACACGTAGGAAAGTAAATATGTGCTTTTGTTCAATATAGGACTTCAAAGGTGTCCAGTCAAACTGTGAGAGGAACTAATAGTTGGTTAAAATTCCATTTGATTTCTTTCACCCTCATTTCTCATTTTTCAGTAACTAGCTGGTAATTCCCATTTTGCTTCAAGCCCTGGTAAAATTCAGTTAGTACTTACAATCCCTCTGCAAAGAAACTGACTGTGCTAGAGGTGCTTAAGCCTCATCTAGCTGAAATTATTTTTCCTATATGATATGATAACTGTATGCTTGTCGAATAAGTCTCTTAATACATTTACAATCCTTTGTAAAGGCCTTTTTTTAAACAGTTCCAAAATATTCCAAACCTTTATGTATAGCATGTTTAATACCGACCTTTAATCTTTTTAAAAGTTTGTAACAGAGTAAAAACATCCAGATTTACAGATGAACATTTGCAATAATAAATTAGGTAGTCATGTATGTTTGAAGTTGAATGACTGAACA
>NW_011888880.1:3963369-3986504 GCF_000151845.1 Pteropus vampyrus | reverse complement strand
TTTTTCAGTAACTAGCTGGTAATTCCCATTTTGCTTCAAGCCCTGGTAAAATTCAGTTAGTACTTACAATCCCTCTGCAAAGAAACTGACTGTGCCAGAGGTGCTTAAGCCTCATCTAGCTGAAATTATTTTTCCTATATGATAACTGTATGCTTGTCGAATAAGTCTCTTAATACATTTACAATCCTTTGAAAAGGACTTTTTTTAAACAGTTCCAAAATATTCCAAACCTTTATGTATAGCATGTCTAATACCGACCTTTAATCTTTTTAAAAGTTTGTAACAGAGTAAAAACATCCAGATCTACAGATGAACATTTGCAATAATAAATTAGGTAGTCATGTATGTTTGAAGTTGAATGACTGAACATTCAGAAGAGATCATTTTAAAAAACTGGGTATTTTAAATTAAATTAAAAAGGGAAAATTCTAAGGAATGATTCAGGAGGATTAAGGAATAACCACTCATTTAAGAGACTTCAATTGTCCTCAACTATTCACTGACACAAGTCTAGCTAACAATTTAATATGCTGAAATAATTATTAATTTATTGCATAATACAGACACACGTAGCAAGAGCTAAGATGTAAAGGTACACCACCTTCGGGGCCCCCTCTGATCCCTCCTTTCCTTTGCAGTTAGATGCCTGCCCTGGAAGCAGGAGCAGAGACAGGGCGGTACGGGGAGGTGTCACAAGGTGCTGTCACACTCCCTGAGTTCCTTCTTTGGAAAAGAGTCCAAATTCCTACTTTTTTGTCTAAACCTTCGTCAAAACTTTATAGTCCTTCATCGTTATTAAAGAAAACTATTTAAATTGATTAATTAATCAGATCGAAGGGTTCTACCCACTGGCCTTCATGACCCTGCACTCCCATGCTCATTTTTGAAAGCAACCTCTAAATGTTCCTTGTTAATAGGCCTAAATAAATGCTATAAATTAGGGATTCAGGCTGGGTAGCTATAAAAGTTAGCGTCAGTGGAGGCCAAAGATAAAGAATGCAGAGCAGACTAACATGCAGGTAACTGTATATTCTCTCAGATAGGAAATCATATCATGGTGTCTTGCAAAAAAGTAATTTCTTATAAGTTGATACATCATACTTAAAATCTATCATATTTTTAAAAGCTTAATACTCTTGATAACAGCTTTAGTCACAGGCCAATCATCGTGGCATGAATCCATCATTTGGTCCTATTTTTCAGTGTATTAATGTTCTTTGGGATCCTGCTGTGAACTCTGTACAGGCTTTCTATATTTCTCTTGACCCACAGATAATAACACTCAATATGAAATTCTAGTAACTGATCAATATGGTAACACTTAGGTCTTTCTGAAGAGATCTTTGGTCTCTTCAGAAAAGGCTCTATTGATGGATAAAGATTGAAAAGCTTATGGTATGAAAGTCATTTTACTCTGTATTGTAGTGTTGGGTATTCCCATATCTTGAGGCTATGATTTCCCTCCTAATTATATGTTTTAATGGTCACCAGGATACTTGTACAGGAAATGTTCACAGTAACAGAAAAATTGGAAACAATCCCAAAGTCCACTGATAGGAGAATAATTACGTTGTTATTAATTAAATTGTGATACATTCAACCAATGGAAAGCTATCCAGCAGTTAAGATGAATAAACTATTGCTAAAAACATGGACATATAGTTTAGAAAGCATATTATATATAAAATATAAGTTGCAGATGACTAAATACACTGATATTATCTTGTAACACTCACAAACAAGGCAAACGAAGCAATACCATGTTACATATATATATCAAATACTCCCTAATACACTATTTTTTTAAGCACTAGTTTCTCCTAAGATTAATAGCATTAGAAATATGGAGAGCTGGGATGCCTAATTAGCACTTTTCCCTTTAACGAATGTAATTCTAAAATTAAAATAAATTCATCAGGTCCCTGGTTCTTGTAATTACAGCATTATGAAAGTTTGGAAAAGCTCTATTTTACTCATAGTTTCTGAAGTATCATTAGGGCTTAGCTGGGACACAGTAAAGGAAATGAAGTATTCTAAAATGAAGGAAACAGATGGTGGATTCGCACTACTGCCATTCAGGAAGGGAACGGACATGCAGATTTATTTAGTGATTTCCATTTCTAATCACTACTTATTTTGTCCATGTTATACACACACTAGGGATATCTGCTAAATCCTCAAGGTTTTAATTTTCTAGAACTTTTCTTACAGTTTAAATTATTTAAATATTGAGGCCATGAGACCATAAATGATATCATTTGTAAACTCCTCATTTTGCAAAAGCTTTGAAGGCAGGCGTATATGCATATCTATATTATATATTTATATGAATGAGATTGGCTGTAATAAAAAAGTCTCATTCTCAAATGGATGCCTTTAACAATAGAATGTACAGATGTCAAATTATAATGTAAATCTGAAAATTATATAATTGTATTAACGAATGTTACCCCAATAAACTTAATTAAAAAAAAAAGTAGTAAAAAAATATAAGAACTCTAAAATATCTATAAACAATAATAATAATTGCATCTAGATGGATGTGTTAATTAACTCAACGGGGGAAAACTGTTCACAAGGTATTATGTGTATCAAATCATCATGTCGTACTCTTTAAATATCTTAAAATTTTATTTGTCAATTATATCTCAGTAAAACTGGAAAAAAATAATTGCACCTAAACAACTTGATCACATTACAGTTTTTTAATGAGTTACATACAAGTAAAATTAATAGCCTCTTTTACATCCTCCTAAAGCCTATTTCTATTAATCCCAATCTTGCTATTGAATACAAAAAATTTAGAAGAGCATACTAGAAAAACTAAACAGGTTCATTTCCATGTGTGATAAAGAGCAAGGTTTTGAAAAGCTCATTAAGAGAGAAACAATTTAATTATATTTTGGCTCTAATCCTAACCTGTCCCCTTTTATCAAGGTACATGGTACCATTTCACAGAAACTAATGTGTCCTAGGCACAATTAGAAAGAGGCACATAAAGCTCAGGAAATTTCCCAATGAAGTACAACTTTACCATTTTACTTAATCAATCTGCAAAAAATGTTCTCAAGAGTTCAGGAAAACATCTTATCAAATAAATACCTTTGAAGAAAAAATTATATCCATGCTTTAAAACGAATATTACATCAATAACATTAACACATAACATTATTTAAACTAATGATGGTTAAGCTATGCCAAGAACTTGCTTGGGTTTCACTCATTCTATAATTTATTTACTTATTCAACAAATATTTCTTCAGTGTGTATTACATGGCAGGTCTGCTCCAGTCTGGGAAATAGCAGTGAAAAAGCAGCAAGACCCTTGTTCTCACGGACCTGACAACCTCATCTTATAAAGGTAGCAGAAAATAAGCAAAGAATGGAGGAAATACCAGCAAGCACTTTCCAGATATCGCTAAAGGCTGGGAGGCTACCTTGGATAGGGTGGTCAGGGAAGATATTTCCGAGGAAGTGATATTGAAATGAGATCTAAAAGGCATGAAGCATCCGACCAGGTCAAACTCAGAGGGAAGAGCATACTAGGAAAAAAGAAACAGCCAGGACAAAATGCAAGAAACAGAATTCTTGATTTCCTCTCCTAAAACTGCTCCTCTCCCCGTTTTCCTCCATCCACTTTTTTCCTCATTTCCAAAACCTAAGAGTTGACCTTGGTTCCTCACTTTCCCTCAACCTCTCACGTCCAGCCCACTAGAAAATCTCATTCGTTCTGCATTTAAAACATACAACAATCTCTCTACGTCTCTCCATCTACCCTAATCCGATCCACCAGCATCTCCTCCTTGGGTGACAGTGGTTGTTTCTTAGCTGGTACCACATTCTCACGGCTCCACATTTATGCTCCATACTTTTTACAATAGAGAAGAAAGTGTTTTAAAAAGGAAGATGTGCTCCACTAAACTAAGTACTGCTGAGAAAACAAGCCAAACCCTGAAGAGCAGAAAAGTGACCGCTTAATTAGAAAACATAAAGGTCCCTGGTGACTTTGACGTGAGCAGCTTAGTGGAGCAGACTGGGATGCTTACGACTGAGATTTTGGTTTTTATAACTGTTAATGTTGACAAAGTAAAGGGATGACCATAGCACAAGTGGCTCAGGTGTAATGAAGGAGAATAACGTTGCAGGTGAAGACATTGTGGGCTTTTGGGTCCAAATATTAGATCATCCATGTGAGCTGTGAAAACACCAAAAATGGTAACTGAAGGAGGTTGGGGAAAAAGTGATATGAGCTAAAGTAATCACAGAATTCATGTGCGGCAGGGAGATATGGAATAAACAGGGAAAGGACAGGAAGTTAGTCCTAAAGCAGCGAATTTCACATGTGCTGGGATTCTCACAGGAAGAGAAGGAAGTGGCTGGGACAAGGCAGTAGGAAACGAGAAGACACCCTTACCTGTCCTACAGGGTCGGAGGTAAATGGGTTAAGAACAACAATAACAAAGTTTTTCCTCCAGAAGATTCCTGGGAAAGTACTGTCATAGAATGACAGTCACATTTCAGTCAGGTTTCATGAGATGAAGAGAACAGTCATAGAACAGACTGAGACTATGTGGAATTTTACTGATGAAATCGTGAGTTCCCGTGGCCACAGAGAAAAAGGTTAAAACTGTGAGAATGAACAATTTCTGAGGCTTTACCTGTTTATCACCTTACCTGTGTTTTCTTTTGCAATACACCAGGAGATTATCGAAAAGGAAAAACACTCGCTCTTGAATATTTCCAGAAGAAATTTTCAGTAAGACTCCACACATTAGCATTTCAGTGCAGGTGTCAGTAATGTTGGACCCCTGAGTCAGGAAAAAGGGAGATGACATCTGATTACTTGAGAGAAACTTTCATGGTAATCCTTCTTCTCAACAAGAGAATATTTGTTTTTATCTTAAGAGGCAATATATGGGCAGGATAGAAGTTCAAACAGTTCAAATATTTGTACACTGAACATAGGTCTCTTTCCCTTCCAGTCTCCTGGTCAGTCTCAGATGATACAACTACTGGCAAGAGATTCTGTGTGTCTTTTAGCTGTTTTATATATGTATGCGTCCATACACATCTATAATACACGTTACCTGTGTCCTTTGGTTTGAAATCCTCCCCTTATTAAAGAACACAGGTAACACGTGTTCTTTATTCCCTTCCTCCTCTTTCTCTTCCTTGGTAGGGAAAAAGAATTCGGTGGACACATGGAAAAGAATAAGAAATTGCCTCAACTTTTAGCAGGTCTCAGTTGATATATTTATACATACCCTAGGACAAAGAGGATGGGAAAAGAAGAAATAGAAGGGAAAAAACTATTTAAAGAGAGCAATCTTCCATAGAGCTTTCACCATAGTTATTAAAAGCTGGCACACACTCATTCATCAAATCAGCCTTCACAGAGTGTCTGCTGAGGTCATACGATTAGAGACAAAACTGATTCTTAACCTTCGGAAGTCGAAAGGAGCCACAAGAAGGAGGGAGCCTGGACCCCTGAATCATCAGCAAAGGAAATCTGCTCCCTGAGGAGACCGCCCACATCGGATAGCTGCGTGAGCGAAGCACAAAAGTCTATTTTGAGCCACTATAAACATTTTACTCTATTTGTCTCTATAACCGAAACTATCATAATCCACTCGCTGTGTTCTGCAAGAATACTTCAGTTTTAAATATATCTGGTCTCTTTAAATCTAGGAATAAATTTCTGATTCTTTTTAAATTTAATGCTTTAATTTTTATTTTTGATATTTAAAACTCAGGACATTAATTTTAAATTTCATACTTCCAACATAATGATTGACACTGTTTTTCTGATTCATTATAAAAATTTAAATTAAAATGACAACTCTTCTGACTATAATAAGAAACTTCCTCACTTTCTCAAAGGGAAGTTAATTAAGCTAGTGGTATTGTGTTAATTTGAGTATCTATAGTATGACACATTTTAAACTTTGGACATTTCCCTTTTCTCTTCATCATAAGGGTAGATATGTAAATAATGTACTGATATATCACAGAGTCACAAACCAACATTTGAGAGGTGAGGTGTGAAAAATTATCTTTAAAGAATAAGAGGATTTTGCATAAATCGTTAATTTTGAACTGCTCTAAAACCATTACATATAATGTAATATTTACATATACATATTTAATGCAGATTCTTTTAAATAATGTTTTTATCCATATGATTCAGAGTCCTGCTGCCTTTTAGCAATTCCTTAAATTATAACCAAAGTAATGTACTTTCATCATCTAGATGATTTTTTTAATGCACATTTCCCTTTAGGAAGCTACGTTTATTATGTAAAGTCAGAGACTGTTTGCAATGAATTACACATATAGGATTAAATACAGTAAAACCACAGCTAGGAATTTACAAGTGTAGTTCTAATCCTGACTACTTTGATTAGATCGGGAAAGGAAAGCTGACTGACAGTTCAAGGTAAGAAGTAATCATAAATAAATAGCTGTGACCAGTGGTGGGAGATGTACTCATCCAGGCCCCTCTCATTCCAAAAGCTTCTCTCTTTCTACCCCAGGCTATGCAAACCTATCTTATTATTCCTCTGTCACCTCCACCCCAGCAGCGCAAAAGGTGAAATTCTGAGGGAAGTCCGCCCTCAGAATTTCTGAGTATGTGTTCTTAGACAAAGGAAACAGTATCTGTGATTTAGAAATACTTTTTCAAAGACTGCATTTCTAAACACCACAGGGTGTTCAGTTTTAACAACGAGGAAGTGAAAAATCTCACATGGTACATTTGGGAACCATGAACCATGAACAGGATGCTAAAGAGGACTCGAGAACATTGAAGTAGCAGAATAATGAAACAAATACTGTCATCTAAATGGACACAGGTCTGAATCTGTCATTAACCAGAAGAGCCAAGAGTATCCAAAAGTAGTGAGAAGCCACTAACAATTAACACGTAACTACAATGTAATTATGTCTACCTTTTATTACCATTCAACCCACTGTGTGTCACCGTCTTAGATGCTGGGGACCCAGAGCTTGAGACGTGACCCCTGCTCCTAAGAAACGCATACACTAGAGGAAGAATCAGATACGTGAACACAGAATTAAATGCAGTGTGATCATTGTAATAATAGAACTTTAGTAAAATGAGAGTTACCATGAGTTAACAGTGACGAATATCAGGGATGCCTGTGTTTATAATTACATATGTTTAAAATTAATTACATAGCTCATTCCATGTTATGGTTCCAGGTTTAAATCTTTCTCCAGTAATTAACTTTCTTTGTCAAACTGATGAAGTACACCATTTAAATATCGCCTTCCAATATGGTTAAGAGATCAGTCTGAGTGGATGGAACACACAGTGACTTCAGTCATAAAGACTGAGCCCGAGCAGCCTGTTTTGGTAACGCTCACCAACAGCTCTGCTTCTGGCGTGTGCCTCGTTTTACAAGACCCAGCAAGAAAATAAGAATTCAGAATCTAATTTGTTAAGTTGAATAATATTTGCATCTATATTTTGAAATATATAATCGTTGCCAATTATATGGTCAGCATACATGAAAAATTATTAAATTTCAAAGCATCATTACAGCATTTAATGTGAAATCATGATGAAATTCATGAGTAGACACTTGTTAAGTGCCAAAGTATGGTTTCAGAAAATGACAATAGCCAGAAAAGGCAATCAGAAGCATGTGTATTATTATGGCTTCTTTTCTATTTTCCAACATTTTTTCAGACATTAAAATCATGACTTATGAAGAACTGCAGTAATAAGAAAAAATCTCCTCTCAATAAACTCAAGAAAAATCATGTCGCTAAACCATATCTGAACTGTTTGAAAGGGTAAATCTTTTTTATGTTAACAAGGTATCTCAATATAAGTTCTATAAGGGTTCATTACTAATTCTTTGCAGCTATGAGGTGGTAGAAATCCTTGTAATAGGAAACTATCCACTGATTATCTGACCCCATTATCAGCAATCACCGGGGTCTATCTCATTCATCTTGTCAACTGAATGTTGAATGTCGAATTCAGAAAAACACAAATTGACTACAGAGAGGAAACCTCAATCTCGGGGAAGATGGAAGATGACACGAGGCCTTGAAACTTCCCCACTCACATGCAATGCATCCACCAAGATCTAGCAGAGCTGGACCCATTCGCAGTGGAAGGAGGGAACTCACAAGAATGTCAAGGAGATAGGGTGTTTCGTAAGGGCACAGTTTCAACACTGAAGGAGTCTCTTGAGAAAATTAATGAATGATTTAAACATTCTTTCAAAAAAATCTTTTAAAAATACTATGAAAGTCAAATGTGAAATGAAGAATATCACATCGTTTTATGATACAATTTTGTCATAAAATGTATGCCCTCTCCAAAAAAAGCCTCAGCATCTGATTCACTCTTTTTGAGATTCAAATTATTAATTGAAAGTATAACCTAAATTCTGTTATAGATTAGATAAAACAAACTAATAATACAAATTTTCATTTTACCAAGATAATGTCCCAATTGAACTTTCCCCCACTCCCACTTATTATGAAATTCTGGTCCCTCTTTTAAGTGGATTCACTTTCAATGGCCTTTTCCCGAACCACAGATCCTTAAATAACAAGGGTTATACATAAATCAATTCCACCTCAAGGTAGTAGACAAATTGTATCTGCCAGATCACCTTGCACAGAAGACAAAAAGAAACAGGTCTCACCATAACCTCTGCAAGACTCACACTCATGACATAACAAGGGAACATGACTTGAAGTCAATACACTGTCAGACACAAATTTCATCAAATGGCAAACAGACTCCAAAAGCAGCAAGGGGTGATTTTTTTTAAATGGTCTTGTAGCATTGTATTTCTCCACGTAAAAATGTAATCAGGAAGTGTCAAACTTCTATTGTTTCTTTTTACTTCCTAAAATACAATATTGCTTTGAATCTTATTTTTATCCCAACACCTTTATATATTAATAATTCCCCCTCTTATCTTTTATTGTGATTTTTTTCCCCTTGATTTAAGAGATCAATCCTAAACAGGCCTATCGAGGACATGAAGCTGAATTACTAAGTGACATGTTTATTGAAACTCTCTTGTCAAAATCTTTCAGTATGACTCCATAGATAACCAACCAGAAAACAGACCAAATGGTCCTTCTACGAAATGAATCAATGACTCTAATTAAACAGCTAATAAACTTCATTTCCAAGCACATTGATTGTTGCTGTATAATTACCTTCAGTAGAATATCTTGTGGAATATTCAGAATGTTGGATAAGATATATGACTGAGATACAGTACATTATATTAATAAAAGGTAGAATTTCAAACATGAGCAATTAAAACAAACTATAGATTTTCTGTGGTGACAGTCACTATGTAAACGCTGACAAAGAACTAATTTGTATAACAGGCAAGTTGCCTGAGAGATTTCACTGTAAAACGTCTTCATTTGGTAGATGGGAAAATAAGACCCTAGCTAATTAAGTAACTTACATGAAATAAATATCAACCTATAGTGAAAATGAGACAGATCCATGGTGCATCCGACTCAGATGCCATTCAGGGGAAGGTCAGAGACTGAAGCAGGAGTGTAATGTCTGAGGCGGAGCTCACAGGTCTGCGGGAGCTCGCGGAAGGAGCCAGATGGGGAGCCGCTTCCCGTATTGGCCCACAGCCCCTAACCCCCAAAAACTCCGTAAGGAATTCTGCTCGGTAACGGGTCAGGCCATCTGACATCTGTCTGTGGCCCTGTCCTAACCTCAGGAAAGCCACTGGAAACATACACAAAGCTGTCTGTAAACTAAGCCACAGCCCCTGTTCGCAATTCAAAGAAAGCTCTTTAACTGTGCCTGCCTACTCCCAAGGCTGGACTTCACCCTGGATGATTAGTCCTTCTGTCTTGTGCACCTTGGGGGTCCTACCAGGTAGCGGCTTCTCCTCAACCTCCCGGAAGGGACCAGGTCTGAGTACCCGACAGCTTTCCGCCTGCTCTCTAAGGTGGTGGACGGAGATGGAGAATCAGGTTCTTATCACAAGCTGTCAGTCCCTCCACGCTACAGTCCCTCAAAGCCCCAAATCACTGTATGGCCGTGTCTTACACAATCATTTTCAAATCTCAAGGAAAATTTGTGTTGCCATTCTTTTTGGGGCCTGACATTCATATTATCTCCTGCTGGACCTGGAGCCACATCTGATTTCTCTCAGCCAGTTTCCTCTGTCTCAACCCTCCATTTTTCTCCTGCACTCCAAGTGTAGCAAGGCTGGCGAGGTGGGGGAACCACCGCCATGGTTATATGTGACACAGAGATGGCCCGCATATATTCTTCCGTGGAATAACTGGCATGCGCAGTACAAGAAATATCAATACTCTTTAAATAATCACTCATTTCTGCAGTAGACTCAATTTTTAGGGTTTACACATGGAGGAAACAAAATTATGTATAGATCTCATCTCCCTAAAATAGCAGAAAGGTCAGTTTTTTGTTTTGGTAAAAGGCCTGGCAGATGTCACTGACAAACTCTGCAATTTAAAGCAAGTTTGGCCTTTCTTTCAATATATGAGTGACAACAGAACAGCAAAAACAAACTTTAGTCCATTTTTCTCATCCCAGCAGGACAGCCATTCCCCAGGAAAAAAATTACCATCATGAATCATCTGTAAAACACACAACCATTTTAACTGATTGAAATAAGTAGCATTCATGCTGAATGGGAGGTCACCCTGGATGCTTGAAATGGAAGAATATAAATGAGGAGGAAGCTAAGTCAGATCCCAGTTAGCATTAAAAAAAAAAAAAAAAATCATGGGGAAGAATGGATAAATAGAATTAATAAGTTCCCGAGGTCAATGTTTGAGGTTTCTTTGTAAATCTGAGTGATATAATTTTACATCTAAATAGAAACCAACATATTGAAGATAAAAAACAAATCAATCGATTATAAAGCTCTGAAGACAAAAGCTCTCCACTTCGATTTGTATGATATAATATTTGGTTCGAAACATGTTAAAATTTCTTTACATTAAAAAAAATCTCTTAATTTCTTACTTTATAATAATAATAAAAAAAACCTAGTCTAAAGCTTATGCTCATCTAAATTAAGGCAACTAAAAGATAGAAAAATTTAGTTTATTTTTTTTTATAGCACTAAAGTAATATAGGGCTCCAATCCCATGAAATTATTGAGATTCAAAGTTAACATAGTTGAAAACACATTAGAGATTCTAAAGGTCACTCTTTATTTGCTTTTTTGTTATTTTTAAAAAATCTTTCTTTAATGAATTGGTAACCTATAAAATTTTTTATCTTGAATAGACCTTAAAAATCGCATCGGAGTCAGTTCATTCTTTTTAGAAATGAAGAAATTCACATTTAGAGAGCTTAAATGGGCTTAAAATGAAATTGATCCTCAAACACCTAATTCAGAGTCTGAAAATAATAATATCACAGCACACACATGGAGCCTTCCTTCCGGTCTTTACTCTCTCCAGAATTCAGGCTATGTACCTATTGACCAAAATTAAGACAGGAAAAAGGATAACCATAATATACAAATACTGAAATATCAAAACCTATTAACACATACAGTATCGACTTGCTCTCTCACAAAGCTTGAGGTTAAGTCAATTAACTGCCACTTTAAAGATATTTAAAATAATGACAGCGCTTTTCAGAAATGGTTATAGCCCCCCAGCAGTATCTAAGAAAATAACCACTCCGGGCTCCATCCAATATCAATAATTCTACACATAGCATGAGAGATAACAAAACTATTTTAAGCTCAATTGTTGAATGTACCTCCCAGCCTTCGATGTGAGACTGCCATTCCTCCAATACTTCCAACTTCTCCATCTGTCTCTTGGCCTCATTTATGTTGGAGCAGACGGCCTTCATGGCTTGGAGGGCTTCCATCACTGCTGCGTAGTCACTGTGTTTCCTAGGAGTCCGCTTCAGCAACTCCTGTTTATACACAAAAAACAAATCGCCCTTTGATCTCCAGCTCTCTGGTACAGCAGGTTCAGGCTGACCAGGAAATGAAAACTGCAAAGATCATGAGCGCCACTTTCAGAAGTGACATCACAAACTCCACGAAGATTAAGGTCAAAAACAAAAGGTTGAGTCAATGAATAAGCGTTGCCCTGATGTATATTTAGCAGTCACTTTAATTTTTTCCCACAAAACTACTGTGTTCTGAAAAACTAAATTAGAGTTCTCTTTTCAAATTGTCGAATATCTTACCTGCAGCATGTAATTTTTATAAGTTTGACTTTTGCTCCAACAGAAGTCCATCTTGATATGTTAATTTTATTTTCCTAGTCTTTAGCAAAATAGAAAATCTTTAAATGAATATGTCCCATAATTTCAAAAATAATTTTAAATGCCTTATTTTTAATAATCTTTCAAGAAACTGTAAAAACATTAATAAATAAAGCAGAACTTTTAAATAATCCCTTATCCGCTAGCAAAATAAATAATTTAGAAATTCCATAATACTCCATCAATAAAAGAGCAATTTCTGCTGTTTTTGCCAATAATTCGGGTGCATTCTCTGCAACGAATGAACTGTCATACTCCTCTCAATAGCTTTCTTTTCATTTTTGTTTTTTAGAATTTTTTTTTTGGCTTTTTATATTTTTTTTCCATTTGGGATATCAGAACAAGAGTAATCTTTAATCTTTAAATATATTAAAAGGTCTTGTTAGTTGTTTAGAAGCACAAAATTAAACATCTTCACCCACTGTCTAGACAGTTGTGACCACATTGCTTTTTAATTAGTCATTTGTTTTCTTACTACAGTTGCCATCATCATGTAACTAACACAATTACAGAAATCCCACTGCAAGTCTTTAAAAGAATTTTCTTAATTCTTAACATACAGTGGGAAAATATGCAGTTGTTATACTTCTTGAGGTCTGTGATTGCTGAAAAATTCTGCCATAAACTTTGACCCCGCATTTGATATGTTCACACTCTATTCCGCAGAGTGAGCCCATCCCTTCCCCCACCCAAAATATACATTATATCACTCCCAAGACAAAGTTTAACATTATGCTGGATCACAAATCCATAAATGAGGTATGCAGGCTTGTCCAGAAATTCTAAAGTGTAGAAATATTTGTAAATTATATAAAAGGCTCAAGTCAGTCTGCAGGCTATGATTTGGGGCCCAAGGGGTATCTGAGGGTAAAGTCGAGACATGAATTTAGATAATGTGAAATAATGAGAGAAATAACAAGTAATCATCTTCTCTCGGTTGCTTGCTATGAACCCTGCGCTGACTGGCCAACCCAATAATTTCAAGTTCCACAAATAAGACGAACATACCTTTTCTTAACACATAGCCTAATCCCCTAATGTTTTTCTCTACGTATATAAAACCATCCAAAATCAGAGAACATCAGCACAATTTTTCAGCTGATGGTACAACAAAGAAAAATATCAACACTAACATATTTATTACGCAATCAAGCAGTCTTTTCATGTTTCTTTGTGAAGATAATCTTCCAAGAAAGAGAAAAGATGAAGGTGCTCTGAATTGACCTCTTTCTTCCTTGATCTTCTTTTGAGGAGTCAGTTCAAACACCTGAGGTCATTCTTATCCGGAAACGAGTGATTGAGAACTACCACTTGGCATGATGTAGTTTTCTTAATATCACTGTCCTTTCTGACTCTTAAAACAAAGAAATCACTGGGATTCTGAAATCAGAGCCAGGAATAGCTGCCGTGATCAGTAGACATGCAAATCTGAGTCAACAAGTCAGAAGTCTGAAGGGACTCTCAAAAAGGCAGGAGTCACATTTGTACCAATTCTCTCAATCTGCTGAGGATGTGCCAAAGCTCTGCAGAACTGGGGATCGCTGTGCTACCCAATCTCTACGGCTTAACCAAGTGACTTTGACTTGTTTTTCAAAGGGAGAGATCCTTTTCAAAGAAATTTACACAGACACCCAATTTATGCAACCGACTTAAGTTGTAGTAAAAAGTATATTTTTAGTTCAAATCCATAACATTCATTCCTCAAAAAGTAAACCAATAACACCAGTTAATACACCTATAGAATTTCTGAGTATTTTTCTAAATTTAGATACCAAGTAGTAATTAATATATTAAAATAAATCAGATTCAAATATATAAATAATAATGGCTAACATTTATGAAGTACATACTATGCTAAATGATTTACATAAAATAGTTCCATCACTGATCATGCAATAATTTTTATACATGCATATATATGTATACACACAGATTGACATATACATATATGTACACATTCTTGTAGATATATGCTATAATTTCATCATCATCATCGCAATCATTGCTGCTATCACCACCACCATCACCATCGTCGCCCCTTTTGGTTCACAAGGCTTTAAGAAATTAGATTATGTGCCCAGTCAGGCAAGCTGTAAGCAGACTACTTAGGATTTGAACTCGAAGCTCATATGCTCAACCACCAACCCAAACTGCCTATCCTGATGTAATAGTTCCAAAACACATCATTTCCGGAATCGCTATTCTAGTTTATTCATAGACTTTTGTGATACTTAGTATTTCACAATATGTTTTCCATAATAAAAATGTTGGTCGTTTTAATGAGGCGACGGATCTACGATCATTAATGACGCATTTCCTGTCTTCCACGGGCAGTGGGCTCTTAGCACTGTTATTCCACATTCTATTATTTATTGTCCCATGCGACCCACATCATTCCCTATGCTAATGACTTAAAAACTAGGCTCTGAAATTATGTAACTTTGACCTTAACTTCATTAGCATCGAGAAGTCACCAATGTCAGGGGAAATAAAAAAATCTACCAACAGAGAGAATCTGTTAAAGAACTCTGTAGATAAAGTGCTATATGATCCGGTCATAACGTATTTAATAGGATCTATCTTGAAACTAATGTATGTTTTCCACAAAGAACACTAAAAGTCTCTTTTCCCAAAAGATCTGTTTCCTGCTCCATACATAAATTAGTGACAAAATAGCCGTTCCCCCACCAATAACTACAATCTGCTGTTTCTTTAGAATGTCAGATTATTTTGAAAAAAAAATTTTTTTAAAAGACCATCAGCAAAATACGCAGGTACAAGGAAAATGTTGCCATGAAGTAAACATATAAACTACCTTCAGAAGAAGGGGGTACTTGCATATTCTTTGTATCGGGGTTACTAAATATCCTTCCAGGGGAACGTCTGTGTTCTTTCGTCCTCCAAGGAGCATGCAGTTCTGGAGAGGAAATAAACATAATTAATTATATTTTTAAACTTGAAGTTGTAAAGCTTTCTTCTATCATAAAATTTTCTACTGAAAAGTTGTGATAGCATGTCTCTGTATAGCTTCTTTCTCTGAGAAGATCACATTCAGTCACAAATAACATTTACAGGAGAGAAAGAAAAATACTTTTGCCTTTCATATTAGTTCCAGAAACCAAAATATGTTTTGAACCTATATCTTGAAAACTAACTCACATAGATGCTCCTGAATATGAACTCCGAGAAAAAAGACAGAAATAGAGATAAGGATGAAGGAATGAATGGATGGATAGATGGGTAGATGGATGGGTGGATGGTAGATGAATGGATGAATAAATAATAGACAGACAGACAGACAGACAGACACAGAGACCAAATCTGCTTATAAAGCGAGGCAGTGTTGTTTTGTAGAGGAACGGGCCCAAGACAGCTGGGTTCCATCCATGCTCTGCCACTGACTAGTGACGCAACTTGGATTAATTTCAGAATTCTAGTTTTCCTCTCTGTAAAATTGGCATGTTTGCCCATTGTGATCTCTAAGTCACTTTTAGCTATAATACCTCACCAATGATACCGGTGTCAGAGAAGGAGGTCAGATATCTCCACAGAAATAAGATAAATGGAGAAAAATCAAAATCAGCAAGCTGAGTGAGATGAAATAGAAGCTTCCATTTGCCAACAAGTGAAAGTCAAGAGAAAACCAACCCTGATAAATGAACCCTTGATCCTCTTGGCATCCAGTCTTTGTTTTGTAGTTTAAGCATCAGAGCAACAAACAAACAAACATTTGAAATTGATGCCAAGACCCGTTTCTGCAGTGCCTGTCAGAGCGACTGGCATAGAGGAAACAGTTAAACATTTAATGAAGGGAGCAAAGGGCCCCTCAAACATCGTGTTGATAATGTAGTAACTTTCCCACCACTATTTAAAAATATCGTCCTATATTCATTGAGAGGTGAGACCAAGAGCTGAGCAGGAAGGGATGCCGAAGGAAGGGTGACAGTAGCAGAATAGAACCCAATGTCCTGAGCAGCTCAGCTTCGGCTCCAATTTGTGTACCTAAGTCAGCAAAACCAACACCCTGCCTTCAGCTCTACCCAGACACCTCAAAAGACAGAGCAGCAGATGCGTGCTGTGGCTCAGCAGGCTTTCGGAGGGTCTAGCCCCTATTGCAATCAGGTTATCAAAATACTCTTTCCAAGTCAGTATGGTATTCCCCAGAGGAATCCAATGAAGCATAACTATCTACGTGTCATTGTAGTTCCAGTGACATTTCCATGTCCCACCCCATTACCTAGCTGTGAGCTAATGTGCCCTAAGGAACTCATGACTGTCTGACCCACTTTGATTTTCTTGTGTGTTAGTACTGTATAGATTATGAACTCTTCGTAAGAGCAGAGGCTGGTTGCCACTTTAGACTGGCTTATGAGAGTCGGCTCTCTCCTATGTATACATGAAAAATGTTTTCTAAATCAGCCCTCAGAGAGTTCACTGCTCATACAAACTTACTGAGGTGGCGGCATATTCAAGTACCCAACGTGATAATATCATCATCCCAAATCTGTAAACTCTGATATGTTTTTTGAAGGGTCTTATTATCTCCATTTTATGGATAACAAAAATGACACCAGAGATATAATGAATTTTTTAAAGTTCTGCAGATAACTAGTGGCCACTTAGTGCCAGGACAAGAACGATAAAAGCTAAGTTGCTCCTACCAGAGTGTGCTGTAGGATAATCTAAAAGCAAACAATTTTAACTTGTGACTTTTTCAGTGTGGTTTCACACGATTGAGTTGACAAAGTAGATCAAGGTGAACACGTAGTCAGTTCTGCTGAGAACAGAAGGCACTCAATAAGACAGGGTTCTAACACTTTATAAAGAACCCTAAAATGTCAGTGGCATGAAAGCTTCTGGCCCTGGCAGGGAGAAGAAAGCAGGAAATTGTCTTGGTAAAAAACAAAGAATACTGGGCAAAATTGTCAAAACAACAATTTCAGGGCTCTAGAAATCAACCAAAGTCAAACGAAAAATTCAGAAGTGTTTATGAAAAACTGCAGAACTTCAGGTGAGACCAGCGGGAGTCTGTGGCATTCTTGCCTGGGCTTCTCCCATCCTCCCTCGCCCCGGCTTCCCCCAGCCTGCCCCAACTCATCCTGCATGGTGGCACTATCACGGTAGCTTTGATCCTCAAATCTGCTGCCAGAGGGGACTGTAGGGGGCAAAACTCTGACACCCAGGGGTGTTGTCAATAAAATCAACACGCTCCACAGAGAAATGGGGAATGCTCACAGTTCTGCTAGACTGACACTGCCTTCTTGCTTGGGGCAAGTGTCGGACTGCACTTGCAGAGAAGAAATGAGGGGGCCCCATAAGAAAAATCATCCTCTGAATGTGCCCCTCCCACAGACTCATACACACAGATCCATAGATAGGATGGATATCGACGTTTGATCACCTCTGACAAATTAGCAAGTGATTGTTAAGATAAGGAGTCACAGGAGTGACCCCTAAAAACCAAAGACTAAATTATAAAACAAAAAACTGAGCACAGATATCAGCAGCTGCACATATAGGTTCTCAAATTAGGTCCAAGTGAGTTACTAAAAACAAAACAAATAGAGAACAATAACTAACCTCAGAGAAATAGACTTGATAAGTTAAGATGCATTTTGTAGTCCCTAGAGCAATTACCAAAAAAAATAATAAAACCACCCTAAAATAATTTTAAAAATCAACAGAGGAAGAGAAACAGTACATTCAAAATATTTGTTTAACACAAAGATAAACAGTAAAAGAAGAGCAGAAGAACAAAAAAAAAAATGAGATATATAGAAAAACGTAATAAAACAATACACGTCAATATAACCATATCTATATGACGTTAAAGCTAAACGAACTCAACACTCCAATCAAAAGGCAGAGAATGTCAGACTAGATAAAGAAATAGATCCAACTATATGCTGTTCATCGGAAGCATGTTTTAGATTCAAAGTCATAAATTGTAAATAAAATAATGGGAAAAGATGTAACATGCAAATAGTAAGAGAACTGTGACGGCGATAATAATATCAGGCAAAACAGACGTTAAGAAAAGAAATACTCCTAGGAACAAAGAGGGACACTTTATGACAAGTAGAAACAGAAACACAACAATTTTAAATGCATACACATCTAACAACAGAGCCCTGAAACAGAAAACAAAAACTGACCTAATTGAAGATAAAAGAGACAATTTAATAATTATCCCTGGACATTTCAATATCCCTCCCACAATAACTGACAGAACACCCAGAGGAAATGATATAGAAATATGAACGACGCTATTAATAAAAATGATCTCACGTTTACAGAACACTATACCCAATAGCAGTAGAATGTACTTACTTTTTAAGAACACATGGAACATAAAGAAAAAATAATAAATTGCAGGACAGACCACGTGCTGGGTCAATAAAAATTCTCAATGAATTTAAAAGGATTTAAGTATGTTTTCTCACCAGAATGGATTTAAATAAGAAACCAACAACAGGAAGAAATTTGGAAATTTTCAACATTGTGGAATAAAAATTTTTACTTGTTTAAACTATGATGTTTCTAAGATTTTACCCTGCATGCAAGCTAAAAAGTGAACCTGCCACAGATTTATGGATACAGAAAGAACACATGAAATTCCTAGGGCACAGATATAGTACAGTTTTGTTTTGTTTTTTTCCTCATAGCAATAGCAGTAGCCAGAGTGTGATTATTTTGGAGCCAGTTTCCCAAGCCCCAATTGCCACATGACAACACGGAGAGGGCCAGATGACACATGTACCACAAGAGAGAAGACCTGAGATTAGGAGTATGAATCGTTCATAATGGCAGCAGAATATCTCTCTCTTTTGAGGCGGTTCGTGATACAAATATTACTTAAAAGATAGGCAGTCAATTCCTCAGCTCAGAAAATATGCAGAAACACAAGAGGCCCGTGGAGAACGGCCTCCAAAGACAAACTTCTAAATAAACAATGAATGAAAGAAATTACAAAGGAAACTAGAAATTTTTAAAAACTAAATGAAAATGAAAACCCATGTCAAAATGTATGTAATGCCACTCAAGCTGTATATAGGTGAAATGCATAGCTTTAAAAACCTATATTAAAAAATGAAAACGAGCCATAATGAAAACTCTCAACAAACTATGAATACAATGGAATTTCATCAATCTTATATAGGACATCTATTTTAAAAAAGCCTACAGCTTATATCATACTTAATGATGAAAAACTGAATGATCAGAAACAAGGCAGGTGAGTCTGTTCTCACCACTTCTAGTCAACATTGTTTGAGTTCTAGACAGTGAAAAGTGAAGAAGAAAAAAACTACATTGAAGAGGAAAAATTGCCTTTACACTCAGATGACATGATCCTATATGTAAAATATCCTAAAGATTCTACAAAAAATACTTCTAGAATTAATACATGAATTTAGATCACAGGATACGAGATATTGTAAGACATAAGTATGCAAAAGTCAATCAAATTTCTATATACTAGTAATGGACAATCTAAAATTTCAGATAATTCCAATCACAATAGCAAAAAAAAAAGAGTAAAAAGTTTAAGAATAAACTTAACAAAATAAGTATAACACCTGAACACAGATATCTTAAACATGACAACAAAAGCATGATCATAATGGAAAAAATTTAATAAAGTGAACTTCAACAAAATTTAAGACTTTTGATTTTCGAAAGATAATATTTTAAAATGAATACACAAACCACACTGGGAGGAAATATTTGCAAATTATATGTTTGATATAGGAGTTGTATCCAAAATAAAGGTACAGTTAGAAATAAAAGAAACATTGAAATTTAAATATGAGCAAAACATTTGAAAAAGCATTTCACCAAAAAAAAATATATGAATGGCTAATAAGCACATGAAAGCATGCTTAAATTGGTCATTAGAGGTAGAACTACACATCTGCTGGCATGGCTGTAATCAGAGCTAACAATATCATGTGTTTTCAAAGATGCAGTCTTTATATGTTGCTGGCAGACATGGCACAGCCACTCTGGCAGTTTCTTAAAAAGTTAATCATAAAGTTACTATGACTCAGCAATTCTACTCTTAGTATCTACCCAAGAGAATAAAAATATGGATCCATACAAAGACTTACACGTAAATGTTCATAACAGCATTATTTATACTAGCCCAAACCACACATTTCCTAACTTTTCTATACTAACAAATATCTCTCCCTGAAATGACCTTTTACATGTAGTATTTTTAAGGTCCACCATTTTCATGGTCACTTGTTGACCCAATGTTCATAAACTGGCAAATGGATAAACATAATATGGTATATCCATTCAGTGGAATATTATTGAGCAATAAAAATGAGTGGAATATGGATATCTGCTAAAATAAGGAGGAACCTCAAAAACACTACTCAGTAAAAGCAGCCACGTATAAAAAGATTACATTGAATAATTCCATTTCCATGAAACCTCCAGAAAAGGCAAAACTATAGATACAGAAAGCAAATCAATGATTACCTGGAGCTAACAGTGGGAGTGAAGATTGGCTGTAAACAGGTATGAGGGGCTTTTGGGGGTAATGGGAGTATAATACAACTTGATCGTGGGGACGGCTGCTCCACTCCACGGTCTGCTAAATATTGAATTCTACACTTAGAGTGTGTTCCTTGCTGTCAGTTAAATTGTCCAAGTAACTGCCAAAATATGCATTTATTTGTGTTATCCTAAAGAAATTAAATATGCATTCTCGCTCTTAGGAAAATCGAATAGGAAAGTATGTAGGAGAAAGATCAATTTCTAAATGTCTTTTCTATCACAGCCCTGATTTGTTTCCTTCCTGTTACTGCCCTGCTTACAGCTTTTTCAGCAGAAGTAAATGAAACCCTAGGGATTAAGAGATATAAAAGCAATGATGACCTCTGGCATAAATGTCCTCCCACAATAGGAAGCTGTGGGTTTCAGAAACAATTCACCGTCAACCAGGAGAGGGCACTCTCATTGTGTCCCCGTAGGCGAGCTTCTCCCAATTCTCACTTCCTACATTTATCTAAGGACTCCAGCTTCCTAGCCAGGACACGTTAAAAAGATTTGTCCCACAAGCACCTTCTACAACACACTGACGCTATCTCTCAGCTCCTAGTGGGCCTCTCAAAAATCACGGCATAAGGCAACACATAAATATATACTCACCAAAAGAAATGTCCGAATTGTTCTAATTTTGTTAAGTTCAAGAAGCAGTTTTTGTGCCTTCTCATGGTTACTACAATATTCGTCGTAGATACGAAACTTGTCTTTCTGTGAATTCAAGTAAAAATAAGTTAAGGTCATTTTATTAGCCATTTCAAAATATTAACCTGTGTGATGTTTATGAATAAACTTTATTAAGTGTTTACTATGTTTCAAGAGCTATACTGTGTGTATGTATAAATACATTTTATTTATGTAGTCTCCGTGATCCATGAAAGCTAGCCTAGGAAAGGAGATAGGCATATTAATTATAGTCCAATGTGATGTGGGCAATGGGTAAATGAACCAATTTACAGAGAAGGTAATTCCTACTTTGCTAAGAGGATTCACATACAGCTTCTAAAAGGAAGTAACATCTAAGCAAGGCCCAGAAAGATGAATCCATGATTCCCAGGCAGGAAGGGAAAGAGATGATTTTAGCTAGAGGAAAAAGCATGTGCCAGTTGACACAGAAGAAAAGAAACACAGTACCCTGCATTTCGTAGGTACCGACCCGGGCCGTTGTCTGACAAACTAGAGAATATTCAGCAACAAGTGACTAAGATAATAAGACACTACATGTGAGAGGTCATTTCAGAAAGAGTTATTTGTTAGTATATAAAAGAAAGTGGTAGTTGCATTTAAATAGCTGTCATATCATAAAGGATTTACACGTTCATGTAGCTCCAAAACACAAACCAGGACCACTATGTGGAAATTGCAAGGGAGTGATGGACAGTGACATGCAGATCTGGGATTAATACAAAAATTTTCTAACAATTAGAGCTGTCACTAAAAGTGATCATGTAAAAACAAAATAAACAACCTTCATAAATGCTATGGAATAAATACTTTCACAAAAGGAGGAATTTTACCATCATGATCTCTAAGCTTCCTTCCATCTGTAAGATTTTCTCCAAGTGGTTATGATCAATATCTATCCAAGTAGTACCAATAAAAGAAGAAGATGCAGAAAACGTATTGATCCAATGTTAGAACAAAAGTGTGAACCCTGAAACTTTAAGGACATGCATCTAGAAAGAAACACGGAGTGCTATTTTCCTTAGCCAGCCAGCAGGACATGTATTGAATTACTTATTTCAAGAGATGGTATGAACCAGAATAAAACAAACTTCAGAAATAGTTTAGCTAAATTCACGGATGACAGATTGATAGCGTGTTACTGAGGAAATGAACGTCGGGGTGGAAGATTCCCATGTGTAGCCTTGAACCGAGATAGCAGCTACTCCAGTTGGCAGAACACTTGAATTCTCTCACGAAAGAGAGCGGTCTGGGCGAAGGGGACACAAACATGCCTGGCTTCCAGTCGTACCCCAGGAAGACACAGCGTCACCTTCCTATACCCGAGGAGCCTCTCCCTTTATCTTTATGAAATATTTTCTGGTTATAACAATAACATCCACCGAGTCTGCTCGCTACATATAGAAATACAGATCTAGAAAGTACATACAGTTACCTTTATACAAGACTAAATAGAAATAAAAATAAAACTTGACTTCCATGACGAAATACTCTTATACGCTTTTAATAAAACATTGATTGTATAGCATTTTGATACATATGGATTCATATTAGCATTCTGAAAATTAGCATCAGGTGAATGGCATAAACAGCAATACTATATATA
>NW_011888880.1:3959004-3962614 GCF_000151845.1 Pteropus vampyrus | reverse complement strand
GAGAACAGCATCTGAAAAGAAATGTGTGAGTTAAGTTCAAGAGGGAAGCAAGTTTAAAAGGGAAGATGTTGATGCGAGTATAGCATTCTCTCTCCGAGTGGAAACTTCAGTGGGGAGCCCGCTGTCCCACGTCCACTCCGCCTCCCACCGGCTGGCAGAGCACCGGTTTTGTGTGGATGTTCGCTCACGCTCTGGGAACCAGGAACCTATTCCTGGCTCTCAGGATAAGTCTGAATGGCTGACTCCACGCACGGTCCTCTCGCTCACTCATGAGCATGAGCTGCAGGTAAAACAGAGCAGGCAGGTTGGCTGGCAGGCTTCTCCCTCCTAAGAAGGGCACCCTGGAATGGGCAGCCCTTTTCCCTCTCTGGAAAGGTGTTCTGTCTGGAAGTGACAGCTGGGACAGCTACATGGTCGTTTTGCAGCTGTGGGAGGAGCCAGTGCAGGAGCAAAGCTGATGATAACCTAGATGGTAGAAGAAGAGCTAGAGGGAACTGGCAATCTAACTCAGTGGTCCCCAACCTTTCTGGCACCAGGGACTGGTGCTCCAATGAGAATCCAATGCTTGATGATCTGAGGTGGAGCTGAGGCGGCGATGCCAGCTAGCGCTGGGGAGTGGCTGTAAAATGCAGATGGAGCTTCGCTAGCTCACCGTCTGCTGTGTAGCCCGGTTCCTAACAGGCCCCAGACTGGTACTGGTCCGCGCCCAGGGTTTGGGGACCCCTGATAACTGACCTCCCTGAATTGCCAGTCTCATCTGGAACTCATAATATGAGAACCAACCAGAGTCTTCAAACCAATTTGAGTAATAGGTGTCTTTTGTAACCAAAAGCACACAAACTAAAATACTCCCACAGTGGGAGAATTTGAAAGTATTGAACTTACAGAGAAATAGAGTAAGGACGGCCTATAAAATCCTTGGAAATTCTTTTTCAGTAAAGTAAATCAGCAAGTTAGCACCCAAAATAAAAATCAGTGATGCTTTACACAACTTAAATAAGTAATAACAACTAACTGATTTTCATTCACCATCCATTTTTTTCCAAAACTCTTCATAATTTTCCTTCCCTAGCGATGAAAAGGAAACGCTTATCCATTTGTTCCTGAGTTGCAGATGTCGTGCGGACTTTCCTTTCTGCACCAGCGGACCGTCCAGATCGCTTGTTCTTTAGTGATGACAGAGGGAAGTTGCATTTGCCCGCACTCTGCCTTCCTGAGCCCCCTCTGGCAATCACCTGACACGTGGCTCAGCTCCCTCTCTCTCACAGACACGTAGGTACTTCACCCTGGGTTTTTCTTTCTCTTTTCAAGCTTTCTCAAGGCTTTGACAAAACAATTTCTCTACTACGTCTTCTACTCCATCCTCTTCATCCCCATCTCTCTTCCCAAACTCTGGTTTCCCTTTTTCTAATTGTCACCACCCAGTGGCTGGTACACCATCTTATACTAGAACTGAAGATAAGTTAAGAGTCCTAAGGAACGCCTCACAGATCAATTGTCATCTACGGAACTCGTGCTTGCGTGGAGGGCGGGTCGTGCCTCCTTACCTTCACTGTTTCGTCCGTGACGTTTTTGTCAACTTTCGATGCTGCGCACTGGTTCATTCGGTGTAAGAATGCCTGCGTGCAACAAAAAAGGGTATTATAAAGGTAACATGACGTTAACGAAACAACTGCGTTGACCAAAATTAAATTCATTTTTTTATAGGAAACTGAAATTTAAAATTCTAATAATCGTCGAGTATCATAGTTTTACTATAAAAGTGGAGATCCTTGTGCAATGCTGCTCCTACCTGAGAATTACTTTTCCTTTTCTATTTTGGGACTGGGCCAAAAGTAATCGCGTATATATAAAATTCAATTTATCCACCAGGGTCTCAAAGTTCTATGGTAAACATTTTGAGTCAAGTGTTTCCTGAACTTCTAAGTCTTCCGAAGCATAAAAGACCAAAGTCTAATGAAAAATGGAGTTTTTAAGGAAAAAAAAAAACAAAACAAACAAACAAAAGATTTTGAAGCAACCCCTTTAGAACTGAGATTGAGGGAGGAGAGGGAAGAAAGAGAAAGTGACTCTTCAAGAAGGAATGGAAGAATCTTCTCGCTCCTTTTACCCTCCTTTCCCCAAGTTTTAAGAAGCCAGAATGTCTATGTCTGGGATCAGCTCTGGGCTCTCCACAGACGTAAGGTAGGCAAAAAAGTGTTTTTTAGTATTTCAAAAATCTGGACTCTTCCTGATGGTCATTAAGTTTTGATCCATGACTAAATAAGCTATTATTTTTTGCAAAGAAAAAAAAAAGAATAGAATGAGTTATTTACAGTTGAGACTTAAAAGAGAAAGTTTAGAAGGAAAAGAAGAGACTTTCCATCCAGCAAATTTGGTTTGTGTCCTCAAGACATTGTTCACTAACGACCTAGTGCCCAGGTGAGACCATTTCTTCCCCTGTCTGTCTTCAAGACTCCGCCCTCTACCTGCCAAGTCGGGGTACGGCTTCCCAAGGCACACGGAAGCTCTAGGGAATCTCTGGACACTATCAAACAAAGAAAAAATTAAGATAAGGACCCAATTTTTGGCATACTAAATATTTAGGAGATTAACAAAACCTGGGAAGGGTTGTGACATTCTGAAATTATCACCTTCCAGACACTGCTAGTAAAGGACAAAATGGCACATTTCTGAGAACACTGTGACAACCCATCTCAAATTTTTAAATGGGCAGTTATATAGTTTTTGAATTGTTTTCTAAAGTTACGTGTAATTGGCAGTGGAAACAGAGGTTTTGAATTTTCTGACTTCAAGTGTCCATTTTAATTAGTATTAGTCTGTTTAATTTTATTTTTAGTTCTGTTTTTCTTGAATATTTTCCCACATACTCATACCAAAAAATGCTCTTTAGTTCTTAAAATAACATGAGCGGTTTAGTTGCCTCGTTTACATTTCATATTGACCACATAGTAAACAGGTAACCTCTTGTGCAAGCAAAGCTTAAACTTCACCTCTAGATTTATAAACCTCTTCTTTATGAACGGAGCCCAGTCACATTCTGAAACCAATAAATTAAAGTTAGGAGGTAGTAAAAATGAAACAAAATATGAGTTAGAAGGGAAAATGTGAACTAATGAAGTAAACTATGTCTTTAATCAACTTTACCTTCTTATCTTCTGTGACAATACAGAACTCTTTGCTTAACTGTATACTAAAGAAAACCTGGAACTCATTAGCATTTCTGACTAAGCGTTTATTTTTCCCAAGAGCCTCATTTTATACAACGGTGAAGGCAGATTTTAGATAGTTTGTTAAGACTGCAAAATCTTAAAAACTGGTCAATATTTTTTACAAAATGTAGACGTCTTCCTTCTTAAAGGTAGAGAAAAGTAACGTGTTCAGAATCATTTTTTAACAACCAGTATCTGCAGAGTCCTTTCAGGCTTTGGTGATTGGCACATTTAATTTTTCTCATAGCAATCAAGAAAGCATTAATACCCTAGTCATGGAAGCACAGTAGGGAGGTAATATACTGTTTTATATCTGCACCCATTCGTTTTGACTGAACCAAAATTTCATCAGAATTAAATAATCTTCATTTTGACACAAATATATTGAAAATAAGCAC
>NW_011888880.1:3952176-3958954 GCF_000151845.1 Pteropus vampyrus | reverse complement strand
GTTTAATTTTATTTTTAGTTCTGTTTTTCTTGAATATTTTCCCACATACTCATACCAAAAAATGCTCTTTAGTTCTTAAAATAACATGAGCGGTTTAGTTGCCTCGTTTACATTTCATATTGACCACATAGTAAACAGGTAACCTCTTGTGCAAGCAAAGCTTAAACTTCACCTCTAGATTTATAAACCTCTTCTTTATGAACGGAGCCCAGTCACATTCTGAAACCAATAAATTAAAGTTAGGAGGTAGTAAAAATGAAACAAAATATGAGTTAGAAGGGAAAATGTGAACTAATGAAGTAAACTATGTCTTTAATCAACTTTACCTTCTTATCTTCTGTGACAATACAGAACTCTTTGCTTAACTGTATACTAAAGAAAACCTGGAACTCATTAGCATTTCTGACTAAGCGTTTATTTTTCCCAAGAGCCTCATTTTATACAACGGTGAAGGCAGATTTTAGATAGTTTGTTAAGACTGCAAAATCTTAAAAACTGGTCAATATTTTTTACAAAATGTAGACGTCTTCCTTCTTAAAGGTAGAGAAAAGTAACGTGTTCAGAATCATTTTTTAACAACCAGTATCTGCAGAGTCCTTTCAGGCTTTGGTGATTGGCACATTTAATTTTTCTCATAGCAATCAAGAAAGCATTAATACCCTAGTCATGGAAGCACAGTAGGGAGGTAATATACTGTTTTATATCTGCACCCATTCGTTTTGACTGAACCAAAATTTCATCAGAATTAAATAATCTTCATTTTGACACAAATATATTGAAAATAAGCACTAGGAAATGGATTTTAACGCCAGTGGTTTGCAAATTTTTTATTATAAGTAGGACTTGAAGAGTTTCTTCACAAGGCAGATTCCCAGGCCCTATCGCCAGAAGATCTGTTTGAGCAGACTGGTTAAGGACCCAGACAGAAACCAGCATGTTTAAGCAAGTGCCCTGGAATGCAAATCTGCATTCTGATGCATTCGATGACCATTCCTTTATCTTTACCCTTCCCAAGTCTGAAGAAACAGACTTTGAGAAACAAATAAGTAAGTTCAGATGGAAAAAAAAAATGGGTTCATTTATTTCACCTTGCCTTTCAACTCTGGCAGACTCCCTCCATTCCAACACCTTCTAACTGGGCCATGCAAGCTTTCCACCACCCCGCCAGAGGCTCCTCCCCTCAGTGATGAAATCACCATCTAGGCGTTAAACAGGTCTTAATAATCTCTGAAAGTCAGGGGGGTGCAGAGGCAGGTAAGCCAGTTGGGATGGACTAAGTCACATCTGGATGAAGCGAGACTCGCAGGCGCCCCTCCAGATACCTTCCAGCTGGCAGGTGTGTCAGCATGCGCTCATCAGCCAACGCACCCCTAACATGATTCTGCACAACGTACTCCCTGATATCGCTCCAGCCAGGGCTGCATTTTTCCCCCCGCCGGCTCAGAAAGCAGAACTCTTCAACCTGCTCCGTATGCTTTCCTCTTGTCGCGTATTTGGTAAAATATAGCAAGTGTTATACATTAATTAAAGTTTAAGAAAGGAAAAAATGTCACGAATACGCTAGCAAGAAATCAAAAGAGGGAAGAAAACTCATGAAGATACAATGGAGGTGACAGTAATCCCCCTTCTGCATGTATGCCCATCGGGGCCACTGCTAGCTCGGAAGTAAAGCAAGTCCGTGATGAGTTTTATTCTCAGAATATATTTGCTCATTTTCTAATTTCGATGTACTAAATGATCTCTCTCAACTCATTTTTTGTCCTTCTCACTCCTTTTGTCTGTCAAGCACACACAGTAGATCACTCTTAAAAGTTACAGTTTTAGTTCTAGATACCTGCTATTTGATATAATATTATACAGGCAGTAAACCTTATTACTCCTATAAATATTCTGCATTCAGAATGATCCTAACAATAACTTGTCATCTCGACAATGTGGCTATTTAATACAAACAGAGACGGGTAAATTTTATATTTAAAGGTGAAAAGGGAAAAATTTGAGAGGCCGCACTATTGCAAGAAAAAGCATGTTCGTTTCTTGAAAATAAATGGGAAAAAAAGTAAGGGTAAATATTTTCCTTTTACCTCTTGAACTTAAAACAATATTATTACATCAAAATTCTTGAGAAAATGTTTTGTTTTGTCTTCCTGAGAGAAAAAGAAAATCCTAAAAAAATGAAAAAGCCTTGTCATTTAGAACAGACACAAGGCTCCAGGACAGAACCTTGGGGCAACTCCAACATTTACAGGTCAAACAAGATAGAAATCAAAGAGGCCAGTAAGGCAGAAGCAAACCCAGGAGAACGTGGTGTCACCGAAGCCAGGATAGAGAGTTTCCATAAAGAGGGAGTGGTCATGCTTTAAAAGCTCTGAGCAATCGAGTGAGGTACAAACAGACACGTGATGTGACAGTGCAGAGGTCACTCACTAGCGCCTTTAACCGCAGCGGTCCCAGTGGAATGGGCTGAAGGGAGAATGAAGGCTGTAGAAATGGAGCATTACTACAGAAAAAATTTTAAAACCTTTCAAGTTTTGCTTATAATGGGAGTAGAGAGATGGAAGTGAATTTGGATCAAGGGAAGATTGATTTTTTAAGTGAAACAATCCTTGCTCAATTCATCCTTCAAATCACATATTATGTCCTTTAATACGATTTCAGTGAAGCCTTCACATTCTCCCCAGCCTGCTGGGTCTCACCGTTCCCCAAAGGACTATTGATTCCCAATTTCTTAAATAGGAATCCTTCCACTAACATAAAGAACAGTAATAGATATGCATATTGTGATGTTAATATCTGTCTATTTAAATACATATTAACAATAAACTATTAGAAAGAAAATTCAACAATATTTATGCCATGTGCCAAGGCATTGCTCTTGGCAGTGGTTCTTATATATTTTATTCTCAGGACTCCTTTATACCCTCAAAAATTTTGAGCTTTTATTTATGTGGATTTTCAATATTTAATATATTTGAAATTAAAAACTTTTTAATATTTTCCAATCAATGAATTTATTTAAAATTAACGATAATAAATCTATTATATGTTAATTGTATGTAACATATTTTTATGAAAAATAGCTATCTTTCCCCAAAAAATTTCAGTGAGGAATGTGGTACTGTTTTATATAATTGCAAATTTCTTTCATATCTGAGTTAATAGAAGATAATTGCATTCTCACATAGACTTCGATTTGTTATAATGTGTTGTTTGAAAACATATTTCCAATGGTAGTTGGAAAAGGGGGAAATGTGTTCATTGCTATAACCTTTTCAGATAGTTGTGGATATTCTTTAATACAACACTAAAACTAAAAAAGTAGTAGCTTCCTAAAAGTTAGTTATCATGGGGACTCCGACATCGTATCAGTCAACTTTCTGTACTCTGCTAAATTAAAGCCCATTGATCTATCTTGCAATTTGAAGGGATTTTTTCTCCATGTGTGATTTATAAAATTTTTTAACACTGAGTAACTGAGGGTTACGCATATATCTGAACTATCAACACGTTTCATTACACAATATCAGAAAATATATCATATTACTTAATATCAGTATCCAACTCACTTAAAAAATCTTTAAGTCTTAAGAGGCCGTAAAGTTCAATCATAGACATAAATTTTCCCCAACTCTAAATTTACTTGCAAACTTGAATTTATCATCATCAACAAATACTATCAGTTGTTTTCCTTGAAGTGACAGGCTCACTTCATTCTTCTTTGAGAAAATGTCTGCCGAATACCTAAATGCCCTGAAACTAAAACCAGAGTTTGTCTCACAGTTGTTATGTCAAGTAAATACGATGTTCCATAGCAACTCAAACACACAAATTCTTTCCCTCGAGTGAGTGGCAGAAGTTCTGAGGTATACTTCCCATTTCATCACACAGAATAATAAAGAGACGTGTACTAAAAATTCAAGATTTAATGAAATTAGTAAGTTTTACAGCTTTATCAAGAACATTCTTAAGTGAAACCAGCATTCTCCTATCACCCCAATATGAGTGGGTGATGGTGAAGCATACAGTGACCACTAGTACAATTTGGTGCCACTGCTTTGACACACTAAAGCATCGAAAATTTTCCACACCATTGCTTTTGAAAAACCATGTAATAACTTATAGTGATTCCCAGGCTCTCCAAGATCCAGGGTCCAAAATCCGTCACCATAAATCTATGCCATTCAGTTCTGCTGTTTAATTCAACTTGACCTTTCTCGTGTTCTGTCCACGGCATCACTTCTCACACTGGGCACCAGCACCTGCTCTCCTTTCCTTCCTCGTCTGTCTTCCCTTCGCTCCATTACTTCCTGTACCCTCGGTGGGTAAGACCGACAGTGGAATGGGATGCTGTAACCTCCCCCTACGATGCCCAACCACTTCCCAAGGCAAGGCAGCAAGTCGTCCTCCATTTTATTTGTACTGCCAAGTGCTCGCGATTCATGTGGGTAGAAGACTAAGAAAAATTAGAAGCACGGGGAAATTAGGGATCATAGATATTTTTGTAATTATCTCACAATGATGGTCCTGGCCTAGAGTTTCAGACTCCCGATATTGACTTGTAGCCTCTCCCTCCCTCATTTCCTCCCTCTCTTTGGTTGTCACATCCCAGTTTCCCCATTCTGGACCACTGCCCGACCACAGCAGCCTCCGGAACGTGCCGCGCTCACTCCCACCCCAGCGCCTTTCACGACTTGCTTCCTCTTCCTGGAACACTCTGTATCGGGCTATCTCCTGCTGTCGCTCAGCTCTCCACGTATTCGCTACCTCCTGAGGGGGCTCTTATGACCATCCATCCGGCATGACACGCTCCCTTCCCCAACCCCCACCGTGTCCTACCTCCGGCATTACTCCCCTTCGTCTACCCTGCAGCACTCCCCACTCCTCCATGTCCCGTTTTATGTATTTGTCTGTTTACATGTCTCCTGCTTGGGGACCGGAGCCCATGAAGGTAGAACCTCTCTGTTTTGTTCACTGCGGTATCCTCAGTGCCTGCAGCACTGCCTGGCACTGTGTAAGCTCTCAATAAATTTCAGTGACATGAGTTAAGAATTTTGCCTTAACTAGGTAGCTTTTGTTTCTAAAGACCACATGACTCTATAGCGTTAATTTCCCTAGTGTTATTATCTTCCCAAATATTTCCAAATAGTATATTACCTTCCTAATTACCTTCCCCCAAATCTAAAGAGTCAGCAACTCGGAATATAAGGCTATCATACAATCTTTCTCTTTCCCAACACCATAGAGCAGTGTTTCTCGAAGCTGACACCACTGACATTAGAGGCCAGTTAGGTCTCAGTTGTGAGGGCTGTCCTGCACACTTAGGAGATTTAACAGTTCCACCTGCTGGATGCCAGTAGCAACCACCACCCCTAGTTGTGACAACCCAAAATGCCTCCACAGGTTGCCATATGCCCACCTCGCACCTCCACAGTTGAGCACCACTGCCATATAAGTCCCAAAATACCGATAGCAGTGCCAAGTAAATTCACGAATTTGAGGCTAAAGGCTTTTGAATTATCAACAACTCTGGGCTACATTATAGAAATAAGTGATTTCTCATGTCTAGCTGAGCTTTTACTCGGTCCACTATCTCTCTATATAGTCTCCTTGTTTCGATAAATGTGTTAGATTGTGAATAAAAACATCAAACGCATTTTCATAAAAATTATAATTAGGGAGACTTTATGTTTAAATTTACATGTTGTTACAATGGACAACAATTTAAAAATACTGTTGGTTTGCATGTCTACTTTCCACCCGACTGCAAGGTCCTTCAGAATATGGGCATCTTTGCATCTTTGAAACAGATATTACTTTGTCCCTAGACTGCCTTACAAACATACCATCCACACAAAACTCCAAACACTTACAGGACAATAAATCATTGTTAGTAGTTGAGTAGCACTTAAGATTTACCTTCATGGGCATCTATCACTCTACGAACCATTGAAAAATATATACCACACCTGGATTACTCAGCTAGATCCCTGAAGAGACCACACTATGTCAAAGTCCCCAGTGAAAACTCTTTGATTGTTAATGTTTCTTATTATTCAAAACCAAAGAGATTTGTTGTCAGAGTTATTGAGAACCTTTTAATATCTGCTCAATTTCCCACCAAAAGATGTTTCATTCTTTCTCAGAACAACTATCAAATCAAAGTGAATATCACCATCATCTGAGAGCCTAGGTAAAGATAATTTTATATCATATCATCCAGATTTTTTAAACTCCCTTGGCTGAAACTTTACCAAGATTTGATGATAATTAAAACATTATTTAGTGTCTTCTATCTGACCTCAATATGCCAAAAGCCAACATGACATAAATGTGTTCTTCAGTTTTCAGGAGAAAAAATTCATTTTTGTCAACATGTGATCAATGTACTAACTATGGAAGAGGCACAGATTTTAAAGATGTTTAATAATTAGGTGGCTAGAAAGTCAATAGTGAAACTGGACAGAAGATGAAAGAGAAATCATAGATAATTATTCTCAATGAAATTACAATTATAAAATCATTCAAAGCAAATGTGCAAATTTATTGAGAGGTTCACAGTAAAATACTATAATAAAAGCAAACTCTTCTGAAGTTTTCTTTTGTTAACATTTTAAATTTTTAACTTTTTGTTATGTATTTTGTGATTTCAACTTCTACACACTCCTCTCACAGCTCAGCCTATAAAAATAGAAATTATAGCTATCTTTATTGAATATTTAATTTCAATTGGCCTAAGGCAATGGGTTGATCTAAAGCAGAGGTCGAAAGCAGTAGAGGT
>NW_011888880.1:3941243-3950491 GCF_000151845.1 Pteropus vampyrus | reverse complement strand
ACAGAATTCTAGGCTGATCTCTAAATGTGGTACATGTCAAACTCTATATTTTTGAGACATTCCAGAAATTTAAACATTAACAAATAGCAGAGCCGGAAAAAATTAACTCAAGATCAAACTGTAAAGTGCTAATATAGAAGAGAACCTATCTCCATAATCCTTGAGAGGACTTAGAGAAGAAATTATTAATAAAAATTGAAAAATGTACATGGAGCATGGCCAGATCATGGCTTTGATTTCAATGAGCTGCTAAAAGATCTGGGTATGGACAAGACTCACACAGGCTGATGAAATAAAATGACAAGCCAATCTGAAAATATTTCTATAGAAAAGTCAAGTACAGAAAGGAAAACTAATATTCTTGAAGTTGTCTTAGCTCTTCTGGATGCTATCAACTCTTTATAGCACCAATAGAACCATTAAACAAAGATAATGTGTTAGGCTAGGTTGCAAAACTAAATTAAAATCCTTTATATGTTACAACTCGATATTTTTAAAAGAGCTTACTTTAAGTCTGATGAAAATAATGAACTTTTAATTAAGTTTAGAATTATAACGCAATTAATATTTCAAATGTCCCACAATTTTTGGTGGCATTTCAAGTAAAAGCATGTTTCATGGTGTCAGTTAGTGCTCACTATGGAATGGAACAGATTTCTAAAAGGCAGTTCATGAGCTTACATGAACATACTTTTGAAACTATTCCTTAATATCTGCTAAATTGCTGTATTTTAATATTACACAAATATTTATACAGAGATGCCAGGAGACTATTGTGTCTCCAATATAATACTTCATATTGTGCTGCTCAGGAATTTACATTGGTATCAGATAACTTAAGAAACGCAGCACAATGAAAGAAAAGGCTAAGCGGGAAGTACAAAGCACCTCATATAGATAATATTCTCAAGCACAGATTTTTCTCTGGCACAGGAAGCTGGTCATTTCCCGAATTTAAAATGCAGAACACTATTCCTGTTTAAGTTGTTATTTGAGAATTCAGTTCCCATGAAAAGGAAATGTAAGCGATGGGGGAAGAAGACGTATTTGATGCTGGAAAACAACCTAGAAAAGTGAACCGAGGAGTCCAACCTGCAGATCCATCTCTCCCTGGCATCCACCACCCTCTTTTTTTCTCACACTTTTTTCTCACTGTGCAACCGCCTAGGGTATAGAAAAAGATATTTAAATTTGCTTCATGATAAATACTTGTTTCAACTAATATAAATGACTTTTTATTCAGAAATTAATAGATCTACTTAACCTTTAAAACCGACTTCTATATTGTCCATGCTTATCCTTAGAACACATACAATTTTTCTATCAACATCCTATTGTCCCTTCTGACTCACCATATTCCCATCTCTCCCTTCCTCATGCCCAAATATTCAATATACCATCCACTCCTTAGTCTGTAGTTTTGTTTCCTTTCCTTTTTCATTCTATTCAAGCTCTGTTGCTAAAAGGAATGAACGGATAACAATGAAAATGTTTAGTGTTAGGCTGATATAGACAAATAAACCAATGGAACAGAAGAGAGTGCAGAAAACATCCCAGGTAATTAGTGTTTGAAACAGATGGCACTCTAAGCGGGGAAAGAATGCAGAGGTGTTGCAACAATAGGCAATCAAGATTGCAGGCTTTGCCAAAATATAATAGAAGACAAGAATGTGAAGGAGTTAAGAGCTTGAAGCCTGAAGCCAGTCCACTGGGGTTAAAGTCTCAACTCTGCCACTTACTAGACACTCACAAGTAACTACCTCTCTGAGGTAGAGTCTCTATATTTGTAAAAATGAGAGTCATGTGTTATCTACTGTTACAGACTTGCTATAAAGGTGAAATAAGTTGATGTACGTAAAGCAAATGGCAATTCGAGGAGTAATATATGCCTGCATGCTGTTATTACTATTTTTTTCTATTTTATTTGACATCCTCAAATATACTTGCTAGGTGCTATTTTCATTAAATAACTTCATCTCTGAAGGATGACCCTCAAGAAGGAGAATCGTTCTTTTTTACAATATCCACATAGCCAGTTATAATAAATGCATTAATAAGAAAGATAGGTATTATGTATGTATAAATATGTTAAAATACTTAAAAGCTGTTTTTAAACCATAGTTTTTATTTATGGCGTTCTTTATAAAAATTATATCAGCAATCTGCAAGAAGGCAAATATCTGAAAGCATCTGCTTATATATTCAAGAAATATGAGAAAAAATAAATTCAAATTTGAAAATCTGGGTAATGATTATTATCAATAATCCCACTGTTTCAAAAACCAAGAGGAAAATAAAAATATAAAATATCATAAATACCTCTACGTACTTCATAAATCAAATAGAAGCCAGCAAAACCCTACTAATGAGTTCATTTCCATGGATATTGGCTTGCAGCTCTGTCAACAGCTGAATATTCATGAGGCAAGCTGGATGCTGGGTAAACAAGAAAACTTTCTTTCGAGGACAAAAAGCTATGATAGCTAAAAAATATTTCATGTAATTTTTCCAACTTAGGTTATGTAAAATAATGAAGAAAAAGCTACCGTCTGTTCTAACTTTATCTATGAGTTTTGTTATATAACCACAAAGACACAACAGATATGCTTAAATATTGAAAAATAGAAAATATCCCCTGACATCAATAGTTTCTTGGTTTCATAGGACCTGACTCATCCTAGGTCCTCAAGAAGAAGCCTTTTGAGGATGTAAATGAAACTGTCTCTAGTCTGAGTGAGGATAACTAACATGGTTTAGGACAATTATTTGGAAGGCTTGGAGCTTGAAAATGCAAATAATATAAAGGGTAAACAGAATGGCAAATTAAAACATATCAGAACTAGGCCCAATGTTTGGAGAGTGTCTGGAAGCCCTGAACACCTCAGCAAGCAGACTCCAGGCAGCAGTGACAGCATTCAGAGAGATGGGAGTGTATGGTGCAGTGTCACTGGGCTGAACGTGACCCCAGTAGATGCTGCTTGAGCGAGAGTGAGGAGAAGAGGGGGTGTGAAGAGAGAGAGTGGCACCTAACAGGGAATAACTGTTCTTGTGATGGCTTCCTTCAAACGCCATGGGATTTAGGCTCGGGCCCCAGGCCTGATAAAGAACTGGAATAAAAATTAGAGATGAGGTAGAATCCAATTTTATAGTGTAGATATACACTGTTGGGGCGGATCATCAGCCTAAAGTTCCATGGGAAAATATGTGTCCTCGCTCATCCCAGGACATTTGATTAAGGACAGCAAAACTAATTCCAGGCCATGCCTTCCAAGTTGGCCAGGACTGCCTCTGAGGCACTGGGGAGGCTGAGGACACAGAGCTTAGGGGATCAGAAAAATGTAAATGAGCTGCTTCCTCCTTCTCAATTGTAAAATCGTACGTTCTGATGAAAGAATAATGGCAGGAACTGGATTTCAAAATCTCACATTCCTGAATTGTATCCTGAATCTATTGGGAGTGAGTGTCCCATTGAGAAACTAATGCATAAGTCCTGAAGTATCTGCAGAATTTTCTCTCTTGTCACTAGATGAAAAGGAACGATAGCTTCACAGTATGAGAGTCATTGTGATGGTCAATGAGATAATGAGATAGTCACGGTACACATACGAGACAGTCACTCTACGCCAGGCTCTGTCGTAGACATTAGGCGTAAAGGATAAAAAGGCCTGGACATGCAAAAGATGAATCACTAAATACAATTTCAAATTCAGTTTCCGGTGGAGGTGAGTACTATGAAGAACAATAAAACAGGATCATGGGAAGAGGGAGGACCTCGTAGCTGGGGAAGAATTCCCCAAAGAGCTATCTATCATTTGAGGAGAGTCCTCAGGGAACTGAGGCATGGCAACGTCTGGGAAAGAACAGTGGGCTCGGCATCAGCAGACGCAGATGAAGCAGGGTGTGTGGATGGGAAGGGCGCGGTGGATGAAGTGGTACAAGGGAGGAGGGACGGAGTGAGAGAAGCAGTTGACGGACAAGTGCATATCACAGAGGGCCGGGGGGCACGGTGACAACTTGGTATTTTATTCTCAGTGTGATGGGAAGCCATGGGGTGGGGGTTGGGGGGCGGGGTTGGTTAGCAGAGGAACAGGGCTAAAGCCCACTACAGCTATTGTGTAGAGTACGGACTACAGAGCTGACCAACTGGGTTTCTCCTGAAATAAGACAGGTGAGAGGAGAGGGTGCTGTGGACAGAGGTAAAGAGTGGTCAGAATCCACACATGTTCTGAAGCTCCTGCTGCCAGGATTTGCTGATGGACCGGATGCAGATTGTGTGAGAATGAGAAAAAGCAAGGCACTTCCTAACTTTCTGGCCTGAGCGAGTAAGTGAACACCAGTGCCCTTTACCGGTATGGGGAAGACCAGGGCAGACAGGGTTGGAGGAAAAATATCAGGTGTGGTTACCTTGTCGAGGTGAATACATAAGCGACAGAACAAATGCCATCGGCGTGGTAGAGGGTGGAAAGGAACTAAAGTCAGGCAACACAGGTTCATAAACCATTAAAGTGAATTTACCCTTTAAAGTCGTGCTTTACAGAGGGGGATTTTTCCAAAGTAAGCCTGAGGCTAACGGGGCAAGACACGAAAGAGATGAAGACATTAGTGTGGCGAAGGTGAACCTGATCCAGCCTGTTTACTGCTCACTCACTGCCCTGTAATCAGTTTCCGGTCTTGAAACACCCTCTTCCGGCACTCCCCATTCATCCTTTGTTTCCTGCTCTCTGTCTGTGTTCTCACTGTGCCTCTGCCTGGAAGGACCTCCCTTCACTCCAAACTTAGTCAACTTCCTCTCCTCCTTAACAGTCAGTCACATAGGTGTCCTCTTCTCCAGGTAGCTTGGCATTACCTCTCCAGGCTGGGGCTGGATTTGCAATCCTGGTTTCCAGCTCCATACACTACCTTACGATTGCACCTCATGCACCATTTGGTTGTATTAAATGTATGCACCTCATTCCCCCACTAGCTTGCAGCTTCTTGAGGACAAAAATAACGTTTTAACCATTTGTATACTCAAAACAACCAGCCAGTGCTGGGCACATAGTAGGAATTCAATGTTTAATGAATGAATAATAAAGTCCGAGTGCCAGTTAAGATTAAGGAATCTCTGGGCTTCAGTTTCCTCATTTGCAAAGCAGGGACCAAAAATAGCATCACCTTACAGAGAAGGGGAGGTAACAGAGGATGAGATCAGAGAAGATGAGATCAGTAGAAGATGAGATCAGAGAGGTAAGGGGGAGAAGGCAGTAGGGGACCTTGTTGGCCACCGTGAGGACTTTGACTTTTATTCACAGTGAAACAGGAAGGGTTTTGAGCTCAGAAGTGTTACAACTTGGCTTATGTTTTAAAAGGATAAGTATGGTACCTCGTCGATAATAGAAAATGGGATGCAAGCTCAGAAGCAAGAAGATGAGTTATAGAGCTACTGTATCCCTCATTAGGTAGAATGAATTTTGTTAATATCTATCTCCATGCTGAGAAATGTTTTACATGCAAACACAGATGCACAAACACACACACAAACAACTACAAGGAACAAGCATTCTTCCGAGGAATTCCCTTTTCTATATCTCAAAATTCTTTACAATGGCAGTTAAGGGATAGCTGCATAGCTACTTTTTCTGTTTTATGTTTCTCTTTTTCACTGAAATATTCCCTTCTGTTCTGGAGACTGAATTAGGGAAGCCATAAAAAAATTTTTCTTGTTAGTTGGGTTAACCATTTGTTTCTTTTTTTTTTGTTTTTTCTTTAATTTAGGATTAATTGGGTTTTGGCCTTTTTTGTTTTTTGGTTTTTTTTTCTTTCCAAGTTGTTTTAATTAAGTAAAGACCTCCCAGTGTCAAAAATTCACACTTGAGGGAATATGGGTTCAGTAATGAGAAGCATTATACATATATTTTTACATAGGGATTGCTAATGTTTAAGGAAAATGTTAAACGTAATTTTAATTATTTGCATCAATACTAAGCAAAAAAATCTAAACTAGGTAGAATGTTTCATATAAATTGACATGATCCTTTAATCAGTGGAAGGAAATGTAAACAATTTTCAATTTTCAATAGAGTCTAAGTCACTAGGCATAGGTGTAGCTGATCTGATGCCCCTTTGTTAGTTAATGAAAGCACATACGAATGGACATGAAATAACCGTTCATTTTTGGACAGCCAGAAAAAGCAAGAAAGACACTTACAGAAGTAGGTTACTGTTCAGACTTACTATTTCTATTATAGTCACAGCAAAAGAAACATTAGTTTTATACCAGCTATAGAAATTATCTCAATTAATGCTTCAATGATCCATAAAGTTGTGTGTAATCTTTGCTCCATTTCAGCAACAAAGAGATTTAGCCTGAAAGAAGTAAGTGTAATTAGTCACCATTGTCAATAGGTTCTTGCAAATTCAAGGAAAAGCACATATAATGAAACCAATTTGACCACAGGCTAATTGATCTAAACATATTTCTGTTCACCAAAACATCACCCAACTTTTAAATAAAGACCCAAAACATCCTAATATTAAACAATGAAATAAATGTGAGCTAGATATACATTTCAGAAAGACTGATAAAAACAAGTAAGATAATTTTCCAACTGGCTTATTCCAGTTCAGCTTTGCAGTTGGCCGCAGCTCAGGATGCAAGGCGGCGCCCACCCTGGACTGGACGCCCTTCCATTGCAGGACATACTCGTTCCGTCACAGGACACACACCCACACTCACTCAGACTGGGGCAAGGTAGACACGCCAACCGACACATGCACACCTCTGAGATGTGGCGGGAGCCTGGGGGACCCCGAGGAGACCCGCACAGATGTGGGGAAAGGTACAAACACCACACAGGGGCCCAGGCAGGAATCGATTTGCTTTTTATCATCGATGTTATAACAAAACGATGTTGAACAAAACACCATTATGGGAGGACCCACTGTGATGTCTCCAAGGTCAAACGGCCAGGAAATGAAGGAGGCTGGAGTCAACCCTGCCAGACTCAGCACCAGAGCTCCCACGCGGACTGGGTTTTCAGAGCCACGCTTCTCCGCAGGTGAGCTTGAATAGTCAGGGCAGGAGACCTCATGCAGAGGCAGAAATAAAATCAAATGACACTCAGTTTCTAAATTTAATTTCCAAAGTTCCTATCCCTGCCTTGGAAAATCTGTGACTGTTTTCATTTTTCTTAGCAGAGAAATTCAATAAGTCTTCAGTTTAAGGCTACTTGACTTTGATTGTACTGACTTTTTTTCCTAACTGAACAAACATCACAGAATGTGAGTAACCTTATATTTCTATAACAGAGTATTGCTTATAGAAGAAAATTCTCCAGAAACCCTTCCCTCTTATCCTAATTATGGCGTGTAAGTTAAGGAGACCACATTAAAGAACACAACACAGTTGAGTACCTACTCTCAGTTAATGAGCCCCAGCTGCTACCAGGGGCCGCTAAGGTCCTTCTACTTACATACCACTCACTAGTTGGACCTGGCAAAAGTGTCCCCATCTCAATGATATCTGCCATCTGATGAATGCAGATTCTTGAAGAGTCACCTTGTTTTAATCAGAAACTATTGTATTAAAATATAGGGGCTTGTAAGGCTTTGGAATATATTTAAGAAAAATCCCAATCCCTGATACAGTCTTCAGAAATCTTTTAAGAATAATGTACTAATTAATTAAAAGTAGCATAAAAATATCCTTTGAAGCTGACCAATAGAGTTAATAATGATAATAATTATACAAAGTACCAATTCTCCAGTGAGTTGTTTTCTGTACAATGTTAAAATGTGAGTTCCTTAAATCAGCACATTTTCCCGAAACTATCACAGATCCAAAGTTATTAATTCAAAAAGCCATAAAACTAGATTTAACCAGTTACCAAACTATATTTATCACTTTTCTCAAACTAATGATTCAACGAACTGTTTTCCAACATGCAATTGTCATTATGATTTTAAATGCATTAGTGACATTTTCCAAATACCTTAAAATTAGGAAGTACTGCACACACTTTAAATGGAATGGATTTGGATGATGTAAAGTCCTAAGAATATTGTCTGATTTCCTAAGTTCACATATCATAAACATATCACCAACAAGTTCATACATTACAAACAATATACTGAATGTTCCTACTAGGATGAAAAGCCATTGGGACAATCATAAGAAAATTTGTCTCTTCTCCATGCATCTTAAGTGAGAATTTTAAAAACTTTACAAAGAACATCTTTGTTTCATTTGGGATACAGAAAATTGCACGACACATTGCTTCCACTCCAACAAGCAGAGCAAGCTAGATAAGCAACAAAACCATAATTTTTCAAAGAGCTAATAATGCAAAAAAAAAAAAAATTTAAATGAAATAAATTCCAGATAGTGGTGAGCTCTTCATAAGTGAGCAAAGACTAGGTTGCATACCTGGAGGAGCAGTAGAAGAAACATGAATCTGCTATAGATCAGAGCACAGAGAAATTAGCTCAGTTTTTCAGGAACTTTTAAAGACTGCATCTGAAATTAGAATCCCAGGAAGTCCCAGCCATAAGCTGAGTTCACATGTACCAGTCAACTCTTTCCCACAAACCTTCACCAAGTGCTGAAATGTACTAAAGGGTAATGTTCTAATGATTGGAGGCCAAAACAAGAAAAGTGAGAAAGATCCCCAGTGGGGCACACAGGACCTTCCCAAGTAGAAGGCAGGGACCCACTGAAAGCTGAGGACCAGAGAGAAGAACTGAGATGAGTCACCCCACAGCCCTCATAGAATGCATGCTACAGCAGCTCTCTGAATGTTGGGCTCAGGGTAGCAAGAAGTAAAGAGAACTCCCAAGGTGCAGAATGCCAGCTGTGGTACTGAGGCACTAAGAAGACTCCCCAGGAGCACAAAAAGTTGTTGAGAGAGCAGGCAATTAGGCTATAAAATGTAAAGCGATCCCCTGATCCTTACCAGTGCTCCAATCCCAAATCCTGCAGAAAAGTAAATTCTGCTCCCATATTCAAAATATCTGAAGCCAGTGGTGAAGAAATGAGCAGAAAGTAAAACTTCTGTAAATACCACTAATAAAAGTTATAAATAATAATATCATTTACAATAGCATCAAATAATCAGACAAGTAGTAACAATCTAAGGAAAGGAGTGAAAGATATCTATATTGAAAATTACAAAACATTTCTAACAGATACAGAGAAGGTCTGAAAGGAGATATACCATGTTCATGGATTGGAAGGCTCAATACTTGTAAGATATCAGTGATCTATAGATTTA
>NW_011888880.1:3940130-3941193 GCF_000151845.1 Pteropus vampyrus | reverse complement strand
ACAGCCCTCATAGAATGCATGCTACAGCAGCTCTCTGAATGTTGGGCTCAGGGTAGCAAGAAGTAAAGAGAACTCCCAAGGTGCAGAATGCCAGCAGTGGTACTGAGGCACTAAGAAGACTCCCCAGGAGCACAAAAAGTTGTTGAGAGAGCAGGCAATTAGGCTATAAAATGTAAAGTGATCCCCTGATCTTTAGCAATGCTCCAATCCCAAATCCTGCAGAAAAGTAAATTCTGCTCCCATATTCAAAATATCTGGAGCCAGTGGTGAAGAGATGAGTAGAAAGTAAAACTTCTGTAAATACCACTAATAAAAGTTTTAAATAATAATATCATTTACAATAGCATCAAATAATCAGACAAGTAGTAACAGTCTAAGGAAAGGAGTGAAAGATATCTATATTGAAAATTACAAAACACTTCTAACAGATACAGAGAAGGTCTGAAAGGAGATATACCATGTTCATGGATTGGAAGGCTCAATACTTGTAAGATATCAGTGATCTATAGATTTACCTCAAACTCAATTAAAATATCAGTAGAGTCTTTTGAAGAAATTGACAAGCTTTTTCTAAATTTTTATATGAAAATGCAAAAGACAAAATTGTGATATGAACTTGAAAAAAAAAACAGAACAGTTAAAAAAAACTTATATTCCCTGATTTCAAGATTTACTATACAGCTAGAGTAATCAAGACAAGGCATCATGAGCCTAGGATAGACAAATAAATCTTTGGAACAGAATAGAGTATATAAATAACCACAAACATAAAGGTTAACTGATTTTTTATTAAGATGCCAATTGGATTCAATGGAGAAAAAATTTTATTAATAGATGTTGCCAGAAGAATCGTATACCCATCTTGAAAAAATGAAACAAACCTCAACTCCTATTTCATTCCTTACATAAATATTAATCATACTTTTATCATAGACTCAAATGTATAAGATAGAAATACAGAACTAGCAGGAAAAAAAGAAAAACATAAAAATATACTATTACTTTGGCATAGCCAAGTATCTTTAGGGCAAAAATAAAATAATAAAATAATAATGTACTGATT
>NW_011888880.1:3936486-3939340 GCF_000151845.1 Pteropus vampyrus | reverse complement strand
GGAGATATACCATGTTCATGGATTGGAAGGCTCAATACTTGTAAGATATCAGTGATCTATAGATTTACCTCAAACTCAATTAAAATATCAGTAGATTCTTTTGAAGAAATTGACAAGCTTTTTCTAAATTTTTATATGAAAATGCAAAAGACAAAATTGTGATGTGAACTTGAAGAAAAAAAACAGAACAGTTAAAAAAAACTTATATTTCCTGATTTCAAGATTTACTATACAGCTAGAGTAATCAAGACAAGGCATCATGGGCCTAGGATAGACAAATAAATCTTTGGAACAGAATAGAGTATATAAATAACCACAAACATAAAGGTTAATTGATTTTTTATTAAGATGCCAATTGGATTCAATGGAGAAAAAATTTTATTAATAGATGTTGCCAGAGGAATCGTACACCCATCTTGAAAAAATGAAACAAACCTCAACTATTTCATTCCTTACATAAATATTAATCATACTTTTATCATAGACTCAAATGTATAAGATAGAAATACAGAACTTGCAGGAAAAAAAGAAAAACATAAAAATATACTATTACTTTGGGATAGCCAAGTATCTTTAGGGCAAAAATAAAATAATAAAATAATAATGTACTGATTATAAGAGAAAAAATGTGAAATAGCTTTTATCATGATTGAAAATTTTTGCTCCTATCAAAACACCATTAATTAAGGGAATTACTAGTCAAACCACAGACTTGGAAAAAATATTTGTAATACATATATCTGACAAGGGACCTTCATATGGAATATGTAAAGAACACCTACAAATCTCTAATAAAAAAAAGCAAAACTACTCAATTTTTTTAATGGGTAAAAACATGAACTCAAAGAAGATACAGAAATGTCAACAAGCACATGAAAAGTTACTTCAGATCATTGATTTTCGGGAAAATGCAAATTAAAATGAGAATAAAATATCACTAACTAAATACCATGAACAAAAATTATAAAGACCGATAACACCAAGTGTTGGCAAAGATGTGAAACTGGAACTCTCATGCATTGCTTGAGATTGCAAAATGGGAAGCATAGCCACTTACATAGACAGTTCCTTGTAAACTTAAACATACATTTTTCAGATGACCCACAATCCCAATACATAACATTTACCCAAGAAAAATAGAAACCTATGTCAACCAAAGACTGGTTCAAATATTCATGGTGGCTTTGTTTATAATAGATAAAAACTAGAACCAACCTAAATGTCTGTCAAGTAGTAACTAGATAAACAAATTGTGTTCTTACTAGGTGCTATAAACATAAGTGAGCATATCATTTTTTCACAAATATTATCCATTAAGATATATTTTAAGTTATAATTGAAGTAAATATTTACATGTCATCTAATAAAACAATAATTGTTCACTCATGTTGATAATTTAAAAGTCTTCTATGTAAATATAGGTTTTTTCAAAAATATAGGTTCGACACAGTATGGTATCTTGGATAATGAAATACAGTAAAAGGACAAACTAATTTTGTCTGTCTATTGTACAAACATAACTAATATCAAATTACAGTATTATCTAATCAAGTACATATAACTGGTCTTATTTAGAATTACAACGATACTTTAAAAATAAGTTAAAGTGCCAATAATTAATTATCTTAAAATCAAGAATTTATATCATATTCTGTTTGTGAAACGTATTAGTAAAAATAAAAACTTAAAACTAATGATAAGCTGGTTTATAAAGAAGCATCTGTATTATACTAATGATAAAGAATTTAATCATGAAAAGCCATGAAAATTCTATTCCATGGCTTTATAACTCTAAAATTAGCACATACCACTGTTCTTCTTTCTGCTCCAGAATTCCAGCATATTCTGGAAAAGCAGGAACCCTGGGAACATTGGGGCCATGCTTCCTCTTAGCAGTAGTCAGCTGGAGCTGACGAGGTATCACTGCCCCTTTGGACGAGACACGGGCTCTCTCTAATTTGCCAGTTACCACCACCTATGCGTCAAGTACACATAATCTACCTAGCTTCTGTAATATTTTGAGTTCTCAACTTTCTCACAAAAAGATAAGCTAATCAAGAAAAAGACTCTTAATGTAGGCCCAAGTCTCCACAATTAGGATGGGGGCCTGGAAGATAAAAAGTAAATAGTGGGCAACAGCCCTGGAAAACAAAGAAGTCAGGAAAAGTCACATACATAAACGGCAGTCAGGAGATAGTACAGTCTAAAGGAAAGAGAAGGGCCAGGCAGACCTGGGCTTGAATCATGGGCTCTACCACTATCAACTGCTAGACCTCAGGTCTCTCTGGACAATGGCACTATCCACTTCTCTCTGAAGAGGACAGTGGTGAGGACGCACTGGAGTGATGAATGCATTGTGACAAGCACATGACAGGGCTCAGGAGACAGGGAGCAGTAGGGGGAAGAGCATGGGAATTTCAGTAGAGAAATCTGGCTTTGAATCCTGGCTATACTTTGTCATCTCAAGAACTTCAGTTCCTTCAACTGCAAAATGGAAATAATGACATAAGGTTGCCAGGAGAGCATCAGCAGCAGAGTACACCCTCCCTCCCCCACTCGTTCTCAGCATCAATCCTACCACTCTAAATCTGCTCCTGGCTCCACACCAGGGCGAGGGAGAAGGAGAAGAAGCGTGGACCAGAACTGAGGGGAGGCAGATGCCAGCCAGTTGTGGCATTTTGGGAATAAAAGAATGGAAAGAGATGATCTAAAAATGTTTATCTAGGTGGTAGAAGGGTTCAAATATTTTCTGTGGTATCAGGAATAGGCACCTATGATGTGAGGAGGCAAAAAGTAAAAGGGAAGTGGCAGGGGGAGGCATCATTCAAATTGAAAAAGCATCTTTGAATACCTG
>NW_011888880.1:3926228-3935816 GCF_000151845.1 Pteropus vampyrus | reverse complement strand
GGCAGTCAGGAGATAGTACAGTCTAAAGGAAAGAGAAGGGCCAGGCAGACCTGGGCTTGAATCATGGGCTCTACCACTATCAACTGCTAGACCTCAGGTCTCTCTGGACAATGGCACTATAAACTTATCTCTGAAGAGGACAGTGGTGAGGACGCACTGGAGTGATGAATGCATTGTGACAAGCGCATGACAGGGCTCAGGAGACAGGGAGCAGTAGGGGGAAGAGCATGGGAATTTCAGTAGAGAAATCTGGCTTTGAATCCTGGCTATACTCTGTCATCTCAAGAACTTCAGTTCCTTCAACTGCGAAATGGAAATAATGACATAAGGTTGCCAGGAGAGCATCAGCAGCAGAGTGCACCCGCCCTCCCCCACTTGTTCTCAGCATCAATCCTACCACTCTAAATCTGCTCCTGGCTCCACACCAGGGCAAGGGAGAAGGAGAAGAAGCGTGGACCAGAACTGAGGGGAGGCAGATGCTAGCCAGGTGTGGCATTTTGGGAATAAAAGAATGGAAAGAGATGATCTAAAAATGTTTATCTAGGCGGTAGAAGGGTTCAAATATTTTCTGTGGTATCAGGAATAGGCACCTATGATGTGAGGAGGCAAAAAGTAAAAGGGAAGTGGCAGGAGGAGGCATCATTCAAATTGAAAAAGCATCTTTGAATACCTGCTATTCTGCCTTAGAAACTGCAAAGACACCGTGTACACACACACACACGCACACACACACACACACACTCTTTCTGTCCTCCAGAATTCCTGATGAGGAAGACAGATACATTCACAAATACCTAATATGAAGCTTGCCTGAGTAAGTGCCAGTCTAGAAATGGGAATTATCAGAGTATAGCGAGCGGACGGTTAAATGCAGCTTAAGAAAAGGTGGGGTTTGAACATCGCAGATGCAGAAGGGCTCCCACAGGCAGGAGAATGTGGGGTAAAGGGCATTAATAGCAAAGAGAACCACTTGAGGCCAGACCCAGGAGCAGAAGCTACCAGGTCTGTTTGAGGACAGGTGATCAGTCCAACGCCTGTGAGGGAGGCAAGGGGAGGTGGGGAAGAGGGTTAGAAACGATCTTGAAAATGTACCTGGAGAGGAATTATAGACGCCTTTCAGTGCCAGGCTGTGACTTCATTCTGGACACATTTGGTAACTGAATTTCTACATCCAGTGCACATAACTCTCCCTACATAAAGATAACCCCAGAATCTCTGAGGAAGTACAGCAATTGGAGAGGAATAATAAATACACTAAAGGTGCCCAGACAGTACAAAGAAAAAATATCAAGCTTTAAGATGTTGGCAGTGGCCCTGAATTGATCTATTTAGCATTGGTAGCCAAATGCCTTGCTAGCTGAAGTTTTAGGGAGAGTTGACCAACTTTACATAGTTCTAAAAAGACAGAAATATTGATGATAAAAAGAAAGCAAATATAAACACATCAAAAATGAGCGATTTTATGTATTTTATCATCTTAAAATTTGGTTTCAGTGAATTCTAAACTCAGACAGAAGACATTATCTCTATTCCCCTGACAAGAGCTGAAAAGACTCATATAGGTCACTTGATGCTCTCTACCGCTCTATCACTCTTAGCCCCAGGTGGCTGGCACTGTGTCCCACAGCTTCGTAAGGTCTCCGGCACTACACTGGTGCCAGGGACACAATGTCAAAACCCTGCAGAATGATGGAAGTGGTACAAATGTAAATCAGTGACTTAAACCCAGTGAGAAAAATGCCCCCTGGATGTGTTACAGAGAGCTCAAAGACCCATGCAGCTGTGAGACCAAACCGCCCTGAACGCCCATGTACTGGCTGAGAGCAGGACTCTTTCACAAGACTTCTTCGGTTCAAATCCCAGCTCTGGCACTTACCAGCTAGGTGACTCTGGGCAATTGTTTAATCTCTCTGTACCTCAATTTCTCATCCCTAAGAAGGAAAGAATAAGGGTTTCTACCTCATGGGGCTATTGTGAGAATTAAGAGTTTGTATACACAATGCATTCAGTACTGTGCCTTGCACACTAACCATTTTCATTAGTATAACCTGATTAGCCCAAAAGAGATCCTAGAAAAATGTTAATCATTTTCCCATTTCTCCTGTCTCCAGCCAAAAGAAACATTATGAAAATGAACTTTTCTCTCAATACTCTTTTGCCAACCAAATAAAATTATCCTTGAACTTCCATCTCCCAAGTGGCAGTTGGCCAGAGCTCTTTCCACTATTACACGCACCTTCCTCCTCACAAAGCTTCCTCAAAGCCTCAAGTAGGGCTCCGTTTCCACCTGGAAACCTCATAGTCCTGATAACAGAATTAGAGGGACACTACTCTGGATATCTGTGACGAATATCACTGGCTCCTGGTGTGGATAAGGCAGATTCACAGCCTACAGGTAAATGGTTGACCCCAGGCCCAGCTGAGCCTTAACACCCTGCCCTGACATCACTCTCAAACCATCCTCTGTGCTTGGCCATCCAGAGAGGAGTCCCCTTCCCTTTCAGCCTCCTACACTCAGCAGCCTTCCTGAGGATTCTCTGCCTCTGATTTGAGGATTTGGAAGTCACCCTGCTTAACAGTGGGGGCTTCGGTGTTCCAGAGCTAATAATTGTGTTCCCATCTCTGACAATCAAGACAATGAACCCTCGTCAGTACACGAGTGGGTCGTCACACAGATAAGCTGCCCTAATCTCGACATGTGGGTCCAACGTGAAGTAACTTTTCAATAATTCATCAGATTTTTAAAAAGATAACTTGGGTAAAACCCATTATAAATAGATTCGCATCAGTATTAAATGTAATCTAAAAACCGCATGAGTTAAAACAAACATGGCCAGTAGAATTAATATTTATAATACTGTATCAAAAAATTAGAAATAGTAAGCTTAAATAGAGAAAAATCAAATTTCCAAAGAGGCTATGTCTTTCCAAACACATCCCCTTTATTCTCATTCCTCTCCATCAAAATCTGTTAATTAGCTCGGCAGCAAAGTCTACCAAATGCTGACAAGTGTTCACGGTGCCACTGTATTTGGCTTTGAAAACAAGGCAGATGATCAGGAAATCGACATGGGAAGCATACTTCAAACATCCCAAAACGTTTTCTCTGCCTAGCAACTGGCAAGAACCTGGTGTGTTTTTCCTGCATGTATGTCATACTGCTCTGGTCACTGGAACAACATGGTCGCTACAAAAGGAAAAAAAAAAAGAAAAAGAAACTTCTGCATTCAAGCAGCAGCACAAATACAGCCTGAAGGCTGCTGTGTGGGGACCTGTGTGACTGGGCTTGGTGCCTGCCGGTGACTCACCCAGGAGCAGACGGGCAGCGGGGCTCCAGCCCTTGGTTTCCCCCTCAGCCCACACTGCGGCCAGGGACCTTCAGCACTTCCTCTTCTGGGAAGGCTGGGAATTGACTGTTTTTGTGAAATGAACATGACCCAGAAGAGCATTGAGCATGAGCAGCCTGTGCACTTGAAAGAGTCCTGAGCTGTACTTCCCATCATCAAGCGTCTGAACTCCTGTTTATTAGAGGACAGCCTGAACCAGGGGACAGGCGAACAGCAACAGACCTTTGGCAGCGAATTGCCACACTCCTGGCCTGCGATTCTACATGGGAAGTCAGAAAAATCACTTTCTCATAACTACCAGAAGTAGGTAAATAAATTAATAACTTGCCGTCATTATTTTATTTAATTGGGCACAAACTCATCATACTACACACACGCACACACACAGACGCATATATGCCTATCGGCATGACATAGTGACAAGGTGCTCTGGATTAGGGTCCAACATCTTGAAATTCAATACCACCGACACCACTTTACGTCACAAAGTGCTTTAGTGTTCATTTCAAAAAATGTATTTCAATGATTATTAAATACTACGTGTCGGGCACTGAGCTAGCTTCTGAGGAATCAGGGGCAAGTCTGGTCTCATGAGTTTGTGAACCAGCAGCAGACACTGATATGTGTAAATATACCTGCATTAAAGTACACTGCATATTCATTTATTTTCAAGGTTCAGAAGTAAAAGATGACGTGATTGGATCTTTCCGTGGATGTAAAGGGTACATGAAAAGGCTTTTTGCTAAGATGCTGATGCCTTGAGAGAGTTCTAAAGAATGGTCGGAATTCTTCAAGCTGACAGAGGGGAAGATCGCTGGCGACAGGAGAAGCAGCAGGCACAAAGGTGTGACAATACAAATCCCCAGGGCAGGGCTGAGCGCAGAGTGAAGCTGACGTCCGCCAAGTATGCGGCAGCTGGGCAGCATGCGAAGCCCCTTCCACAGGTTAACTGGATCTTCATGACAATCTGTGACTTGAGGACTAACATCACTCCCATTTCACAGATGAGAAAGGGGAAGGAGAACAAAATTAAGAACCTCTTCTATGATCAAAAAGCTTCAATCCAGTCCACGTAGATCCAGAGCCCTCATCCCTAATAACTACTGAGGAAGCACATGATAATACTTAATGGGTAATCAAAGAGTGAACAAACGAATAAAAAAGACTTGTATTTCTGGAGCATAAAGTTCAAGGGGTCTGGCAGAAGGGATAGGGCAGGAAGAAGATGGTGCTAGACACGTGGTGGGGGAGAGACCTGGGAAGTCCCTCTAGGCCAGCTTAACTGCATGGAATGTCTGTGCACACGCTAGGTGAATGAGCTTGGTCACCTCCCTATAGAAAGTTCACGATCATGGAGGACGGGGACTTATTTGAGTCAAGAATGGAGGCAGAAACCTCATTGAGAAGGCTATAACGATAACTCACGTATGAAAATTTTAGAATAAAAGCTAGGTGGCAGTGAAGATGGAGATGACAGATACTGCAAAGCACTGGTGCTTTCAAGCAGCACAGAGCCAACATGGCTGGGCAATGCAGACACACATCTGCATGTCTGTGGAGTTGGGTCACTCAAAGGGAGTGTTTACTCTTTTTTCATGAAAACGCTTTGGGGCGAGGCCAGAGTGAAACAAGTTTCTTTCCTTTACCACTGATTCACAATTGTCAGTAAGCCGATACCAAACAAAGATTCAGAATCTGTTTTCATTAAGGTAATGTTTGTTTTTGAAGAAGAACACAAACATAACATTTTTAAAACAGAATTAACATCTCTGTTTTTTTTTAAACAAAAACAAAAACAAAAACAGTATGGCTTACATAAACTAAACGTTCTGTAGATGCCTCCCAGTATTATCTGAAGGGATCAGGGAAAAGGAGATAAAAATTAAAGCTCAATAATGTGGCTCGATTCAAATAAAGACTTGAGTTATCTGCATACCAAAATTGAGGTATTCCAAGCAATACCACACGGAAGATGCTAAGGGCCAGGTCAAACTTGAGCTTCCGGCCCTCAGGAGAGGCTACGACAAGCATACAATAATTGTCATCTAAGATGGGAAACAATAAACAAATAAGACTATTCTGTGAGGGTTTAAAGAAAGACCTACTCCCATTCATTTTGAGGATCAGAAAAAGTTCATAAAGTAGGTAACATTTTGGATTGGCTTTGAGAGGTCATAGGCATGAGAGGATATAGAGGGAAAATACTGCAAGCCGTTCTTACCCATAAAAATGTAACTCCATTCATGTGATCATCAGCTCCCACTGGGCTCTCTACCAAATTTTTAAATGGAATGCATAATTTTTTATAAAATATTTTCCCTGTGAAGAATGAAGAGTCTAATATTTTTCAACATTTCTTTTGCTGTCATATTCCCTTTTATTCATTGCTACCTGAGAGGGAATTAAAGTGTCATACTGTAACCAATATGAGTTCAGAGCCATAATAACAACTAAAGTATGATAGCAAACTTTTATTAAGCATCTACTCTGTACCAGACACATTTAAACCTCACATCCTCACATAGCAGGCATTATCATCCACACTTTTAGATACTGGAACTGATGCATAGAGGCATTCTGTCCCTCTCTCGAAGTGACACAGCTAGTAAATATTGCAGCTGGACTCAATTTTTTTTAACCACAATTTTTCATTGATAAAAAGAGTGGATAAAAAAAACCCACCACCCAAGTTTGTTGTGATGATTCATTCAGACAGTGTGTGTAAAGTACCCAGTTGAGACTCAGGCACTAAGAGGCACACTCATTTCTTAGTGGCTGTAATTATTACTGAATGCGTCTCAATTTAGCAACTCAGTCATTTCCCACAAGTCAAATCTCTGATAAAACTTCTCAGCACACAGGCCCACCTCATGCCCAGGGCTTACTGGCTTCATGACTCCTAAATGTATCCAGCTGAGGCCATCTGGTTTGCACCCATCTTAAGGACATGAGGAGTGTCATATTTTACACTCTCAGACACCTTCTAGTGACACTGACAGTCTTGGGTAAAACCCACAATTCACAGCATTGCAAACATGTTGGTACCCACTGACAGCTAGAACATTCCTAGTCACGGGGGATTCATTATCACAGAGGTACTGTATTAATTCCAATGTTGTTGGAATTTTCCTACTCACAATGAAAACCATTAGAAAGATCATCTCCTCTTATAACTAAATCTACCCCTTGGACTTCATTGAGTGGTCGTTGTCTTTCCTCTAGAAAATTCTTGCTTTCCACAACTGTCTTGTCTCCTCTTTTCAATTAGATGGTTTATAGCCTCAATTTCATTATCTGCAATATTGTTCCCAGACCTCTTGCTGCCCTGGTTACCTTCCCTTGGCCATTCTCTTCTCTGTAATTATCTCTTAAAATAGGCACCCAGAACTAAATGATGGAGAGTAGAGAGACACTTTCTCCTTTCTTCATCCAGGTCTTCCCGGTAAGACAACTTCTGCTTCCTTAACAGTCTCAGCATACTGTTCCCTTATTTTAGTTTTAAAAACCTAACATCTTTATCCCAATAACTGTAGACTTTTAGAAATTTGTATTGACGCCTTTGAATTTTCCTTTCTCATTTTCAGGACATTCTGTCTTCCTATCAAAAGCCGTTTTTGCTGCCGGCTTCCGTCATCAACCACAATTGCATCTATGCCCTCTAACTGCCCTCTGCAATTTCTCCCAGGTCGTTTCGTTGAGTAGAGATAAGAAATAAAGAAAGCCACCTTCAGTCAGGGCTGCAGTGGAGACTTCCCTCCAAACGGAGTTCCCATTGAATCTGCAGCATCTCTAATTTAGGAATTGGGCAGCTGATCTATTTATTGGTCTGAAAATATGCTGGGGATTTTCCTCTCACTGCTCATATTCTTTTGATTGTTTGTTTTTTGGAATGCCCAATCATATTCTCTTTGCTGGTCAGAGCCTACCTTTTCTTCAACTCCTGCCAATCCCACAAAGGGTTACCAGTTCCCAGATGACTTCAATAGTCCAAGTCAAAAAGGAGGGGAAGGCTGGGCCCTTCGTTTCTGACTGTAGGAACCGTAACTTAACACCCCCCTCCCCCAACTTCCGCTCTCCTCCCTCCAAAGGCTTTGAGCTCCAAGCAAGTGGAACTTAGCACTGTTTCCTGGACATACCAAACCTTTCTCAGCCCTGCACCTTTGTATTACCCTACTCACTTTGCAAAGATCTTTCTCTCCACTTCTTTGTTCAAATTTCTATACTTCCTTCAAGTCTCAGTTTCAAATGTATCTGCTCTGTAAAACTTCCCACACTCCCCTAGGCAGAATGAGTGACTTTGATCCTAATTTGCTCATATCTATTAGATGTCATGTTGTAAATACCTGTCTACATATCTGGTATTCTCAGTAGACTGTGATCTCCTGCAGGGCAGAGTCATGTCTGTGAAAATGGAAAGACCTAGATTAGCATTTGCCCCACAGTGAAGGCTCAATAAATCTTTGCTGAATAAATAAATGAATGGGAAGATGCAAAAGACATCACAGTGTTTTTTTAAAAATATCTAGCAATTAAAGGAGCAAGCATAAACCAAGATAGAAAACGCATGGATTTGTTTGTAAACATATATTTTAAGCTCAGTAGTTGAAATGATTCTTTAATCATATATATATATGTATATATATGTATATGTATATATATGTATATGTGTGTACATATATATGTGTATGTATATTCTAATTCTTCAGAGTTAACAACCACAAACACGAACTACAAAAACTATAAAACCATCTGACATTAATTTGAATTCTATGTCACTCATTTTTTTTTTGTCCAAAAGCTATATTTTACCAAAAGAAAAAAGAAAAAAATTCGGGCATATTGGAGTCAAACTGTTCCATATGGAATTGGCATTTAAGTAAATGTGTTGGGGTTGAAAATAATCAGACCTGGCTTATTTGGAATAGTTTCATCACTGCATTTTTTTTTTAAGTAAAGAGTTCAAATGTTACAACAAAGAACAAGGAAATTCTTGAAGTTGATTATATGTGAAGAAGAAAAATTATAATTTTAGTACCCATTAATTTATATAACAATAAATGATATGATACAGCTCTAAACACATAACACGTTAAAACAGAATATAAGTACTCTAAGACTATTTTCAAGTTACACACACCAATATAATTTATTAGTTCTATCTTAACAAGTGATTCTCTGAAGCTTAAAACCCTTAGATATGCTAATAGGACACAGAAACCTCAGTCGTTTCTTAGAATCCTTCCTTTTATCATTATAAGAAACAAAATTATTTTCTTTCTCACGCTATTTGCAAAACAACAAACAATAGCTCTGGGCATGTGAAACATTTTCCAATAAGCTGTTATTAATTCAACAGAAATGTCTAATTAAAAGAATATTTCCTTCTTTTCTTTTCTTTTTTTTTTTTTTATACTTAAAGACTGAAGTGTAAACTCTAAGAATTTTTTTGGAAAAGCCGAGCATATGTGCTTTATACCTTCTTAAAGACCAATCAACATATATTTCCTGAATAACCACTCTGAACTTGAACTCCGGTGGCAAGGCATCATGATCAGAACGAAAACAATGTAAAACCTAGTCATTATTCTCTAAAATGGCATATAGCCTTCTTATAGAGTTAAAACTAACAAGTACAAAACAAGCACAAACAATAGAAAAACCACCCAACATGTATATGTATACCAAAGACATTCATAAGAATGTTAATAGCAGAACTGTCCATAATAGTCAACAACAGGGAACCAATGTCCACCAATAATGGAACAGACATATTGTGATATATTCACAGAATGGGATACTATATAGCAATGTTAAGATTTAAACCACAACTATAGGTAAATCGCACAGACATTATAATAATAAGTGAAAGACACAAGATACAAAAGAGTACATAATTTGATAAATCCATTTACATAAAATTCAAAACCAGACAAAACTACTCTAGGATGCTGGATGTCAGAGCATCCGATACTCATGGAGAAGCCATGACTGGAATGGGACAAAAACAGCTTCCAAAGTGCTGGCAATATTCTGTTTCTTGATTCTGGTGCAAGTTACATGTGTTCGATTTGTGAAATGTGTTGATGATTTCCATATTTCTGTACGTTTTGTTTCAGTTATTTATCGCTACATAACTAAGTATGCCAAAACGAAGTGGCTTAAATCAACCATTTATTTTGCTCATAATTTTGTAGGTTAGAAATGCGAGAGGAGCTCAGCCTGACACTTCATCTTTGCTACA
>NW_011888880.1:3919757-3921773 GCF_000151845.1 Pteropus vampyrus | reverse complement strand
AACAATTTTAGTAATAATTCATCTTTTTTCCAATTTTCAACCTAAGTTCAGAAAGGTAAATGTAAGTACAATTTTATAATTCAGAAAACAGTCTTCATGACTTACAGCAATGTATTACAATCAGTCAACAAGATATGTAATACCTACTATGTCTCAGACGTTGTGTTAAGTTTTAGAATACATGAAAGCATCTTGGAAGTTCAAGCAATTGAAAAAGCACTGCACTTGGCCTTAATCCTCAGGTTCTACTTCCATTTCACATTAAACTCACTTTCTCTGTGTTCCGAGGCTCTTATCAATACTACTCTTTCCAACTGCAAAATGTCTGACTTGCTTTATTATCAAGCACAAATATTATAATGCTTTATAAACTGTCATGTCCACACAAATAATTATTACAAAAACCATATAAACGCAATGCAAGACAAGGAATGTAGAAGTGATGAAATTTGTGTTATGAACAATAAAATACGTAAGAGATGACAGAAAGAATGGTATGGGACAGATCAGGAACGGATGTCATTACCAAAAGGTGATATTTGAATTGGATCTTGAAAGTCAAGTGGATTATGGATACTCAAGAACAGCTATCCTGACAGAAAGAATAGCATAAGCAGAGGCAGAAAGGTAGGTCTGCAACATGTTTATTTGGATTACTTGAGAACCAAGCTAACCCTACAGGAGGGATTCCTGAGGGTAGCTACAGTAGGAACGTTTGGACAGATAAGATGAGGACCTGTTTATAAAGGCTCTAGAATGTCAAGTGGAGATGTTAGGATATGTGAGATTGAGCTCTATGACAAAAGAAATAAAAAGCTAAAGACTATTTTAGGAAGATTACGGGGGTATGTTTGTTCAACAGATATCAGTCTGCCTGCCATCTCATTGTTTTATTCTCCCCTAATGAAAGACAGCTTAATTCATAGAATAAGCAGTAAAAGTCTGAGGACATTTAGAAATGTCTTGGAGACATTTAGAAATAGGGCATTGAAACTGGTCAGATAGGGGATGAAAGACAAGGAGACAAAGATGACACCAAGCCTTCCAATCCAGGAAGACTGGAGAATGCCAGTTACAGAAAGGAGGTAGGGCGAAAGAGAGGGTGAGTACCATGACGATGAGTTCGGTGATGAGTTCAATTTCACACATGATGAGTTGGAGGGAAAAGTGAGACATATAATGGAATGTCCTATGTGTGAAAGACATGACCTTGGGACTCAAGAACTTAACTGGAATGATATATTTGGATTTAATTTTATTTATATAAAGGTAATTGCAAAAAAAAAGAAAAAAGAAAAGAAAAGAAATTGTAGAGTCCATGAGGAGCTTAGCGAAAAAAATAAACATTGTGTAAAAAAGGGAATGAGAAGCTAAGAATGAGAGTTGGAAGCAAAGAGAATAATTATAGAATTTCATAATGAAACCAAGGGACACCTTCCTAAAAGGAGGGAATTTCAAAAAAAGTAACCTTGATTAAGCAACGTCCAACGCCACAAAAAAGCAAAGGGAGATAAAAATTGGGAGAGAGTTAACGGAAATGATTAAAAGATGGTCACTGGAAAACTTCAGTCTTTCTTCTAAAGAGAGGGGTCAGGAAGCCAGGTTCGGAAGGGTTCGTAGAGGGCATGAAGCAGTGAATGCAAATTAATACAGCAATATGGTCAAGGAGCCTAGACGCTCTGGGAGAGAATTTCCACAGCAGCTACAAGTGACAATGAGATTCGGACGATGTTTCACTCGTTCTTTTTAATACAAAAGACCTGCCTAATCTGATATCATAAAATAATCCTACAGAGATAAAGCGATTAAAGTGACACTTTATTTTTTCTTCTTCATGTATAATATGTAGTTCTGTGGAGATTACCAATGGACTTTATATCAGCAATTACTGCAAACGGAAATCAAATTGTTACTATTATAGTCAAAAGCAAAAGCATCTGAGGCTCTAACAACAGTGAAATTTAATTATACCTTTAGACATAAAAGATGAGACAAAAACAAAAGAAAACTGTTAAG
>NW_011888880.1:3917471-3919707 GCF_000151845.1 Pteropus vampyrus | reverse complement strand
AGAGTTAACGGAAATGATTAAAAGATGGTCACTGGAAAACTTCAGTCTTTCTTCTAAAGAGAGGGGTCAGGAAGCCAGGTTCGGAAGGGTTCGTAGAGGGCATGAAGCAGTGAATGCAAATTAATACAGCAATATGGTCAAGGAGCCTAGACGCTCTGGGAGAGAATTTCCACAGCAGCTACAAGTGACAATGAGATTCGGACGATGTTTCACTCGTTCTTTTTAATACAAAAGACCTGCCTAATCTGATATCATAAAATAATCCTACAGAGATAAAGCGATTAAAGTGACACTTTATTTTTTCTTCTTCATGTATAATATGTAGTTCTGTGGAGATTACCAATGGACTTTATATCAGCAATTACTGCAAACGGAAATCAAATTGTTACTATTATAGTCAAAAGCAAAAGCATCTGAGGCTCTAACAACAGTGAAATTTAATTATACCTTTAGACATAAAAGATGAGACAAAAACAAAAGAAAACTGTTAAGAACATCCATCTCATCAGATCTGATCAGTTTCTTGCATTTCAAGCCTCCCTTGGTACACAGATGCTTATATTCACAAACTGGTACTTAGAAAATCATCCCGTATCTCATCACGACAAAGAACTTTGGAAAACACATCAGTCCCCTATGGGAATCCTCTAAAGACTGTAAATATTAATTTCTACAACATCCTCATTTCCCAAAGTAGCATACTTCCTTTCCCACATCACTATTATCTTGTTCCTTTTCTCAGACACATGGAAAATAATTAGTTGACTGCTTTCAACCAAAATTAAATCAAAACTTTAACACTATCTTTTCTACTACCAGTATTACTCATTACTGTTGAAAAGTATTACTGGATAACCACTGAATGATACCTCCTTATAAATGCAGTCTCCTAGCTAATTTCATTTCTCTTTAGCGTCTTCTTCAATGTTTAGTTACGTCTTATTTTAGTTTATAAGTTAATTTTGTCAGGGTATCCTTTCTCATCATTCATTTTATTATCGATATTATTTACATTGTTAAACTCTTAACATTTACAGATCTGACTCAAGTTTATAGCCATTTACAAGGCCTTTCAATACCTTTCCAATGTACGGTGACTGTTTCAACAATCTTTCTCAACCGAGGGTTTTAAAAGGTATTTCTACACCGTAATATGATATTGAGTAAGACTCAACACTAATTCACTCAAAAACATTTATGAACACTTACTATGTGCTAGGCGTAGTTATGGGGATTGAGTAAAGAGCAATAAGTTAATGGTCATGAATCCCTTCCCTTCCCCTAATGTGCTCACTCTCTAGTGAGAGAAGAAGCACACACAAATAAAATAATTAAGGCATTTAATATGTCAGCAAGTGCTTTAGAGAAATTAAAGCAGGAAAGGTGAATGGGGAGTACGGGGCCGAAAAGGGAAAGGTTGCAGCTGGAGCATGGAGGTCAGGGAAGGCCTCACTGAGAAGTGACGTCTGCGCAAAGGCCTAAAGGATGAGAAGAAGCCGGCTCTGAGGATATCAGGGAGGAGACTGCTCCAAGCAAAGGGAACCACAGTGCAAAGGCCCTGAGGCAGGAGCATGTCTGCGCGATCTGGGGTCAGTGAAGAGAAGATGATGATTAAAAGAGGAGGAGGGGAAGAATGGCATGAAATGAGATCATAGGGTCTCTCAGGCCACTAGAAAGACTTTGGCTTTTACTCTGAAGGAGATGAGAAGTATTTGGAGGGCTTAGAACAAAGAAGTGAAATGACCTGACACGTTCCTAAAGAATCACTCCAGCTACTGTATAAGCCCCCAGTTGTAGGGACGGATAAAACTTGCTGGATCAGGGCGACAGTACCGGATCGACGTGATAAAAAGTGGTTAAAGTCTAGAAATCTTTTAAAGATAGAACTAAAAGGATTTGTCAGTATTAGATGAAGGATATGAGAAAAAGATTAAGTTGTCATTTACTGACATGAGTAAGATCTCCGGAGGATGAGTTGGTGGAGAACAAGCAGGAAGGGGGAAGGAGAGGTGATTAGGAGTTTGGTTTGGGCCACGTTAAATTTGAGACATCTATTAGACATCCAGGAGGAAAGGCAGAAATTCAAGGCTCAAGTTCAGGATGATTGCCAAGGGCATAAACGTAGGTAGAAAAGAGAAAGGCTCAGGGCAATGAATTCTAGGGCTTCAGGAAACATATTATGAAGCTCCAACAGCTACATGTCATGGAGAAGAGCAAGCAGCAAAGGACACTGAGA
>NW_011888880.1:3900594-3916596 GCF_000151845.1 Pteropus vampyrus | reverse complement strand
ACCTGCAGAAAAAGCCTGTTCTGGCCTATGATTGTGATCAGTCAGCCTCGTTTCTGGTCATTTTGACCAATTCAGTAACGTCTTTCTTTTCAGCGGTGGTTTTGAAATTGCTCCATAAACGTACTCATTCTGTTTCCTTCCTCGTTGTCTCACAGCGCTCTCACTTCAAGGAAGCACGCACACAACTTAAACCACGTGATCAATGTTTTAGGGGCATGTTGGAAAAACAGTATTTATCTCTATCCTTGATTGATATGTATGCTAATGCCATTTTATTCATTTCCCTGTATTATTCAACCCTACCTGCACATGAGAATCAGCTAGGAAGCTTTTTAAAAATACCAATTCCCGGTTCCCCACCCCTGCCCCCCCCACCACTCTGAGATGCTAATTCTCCTGGTCTGGAGTAAGGGCACTATCATATGCTCCACTGATTTAGTCTTCTTGACATTTTCCAGGCTTAAGGGGATGGTCTTTTCCAGTCCCCTGTGCCCCACAGAGCCATTTCTATAATCTATTGCTTGTCTAAAACCAGACCGCCAGATGACTCTCCCTGAATCAAGGCTAATTCTGTGACCCCCTTGCTCAAAACCTCTCCCAGCTCTCCAATATCAACTAATAGTTCTAAGCTCCTTCTGGCATTCAAGGCCACCTGCCACCTAACCCCCACCACCTAGATCACCCACTATTCCTCTATGCCAGCCTTTCAGTCTGACATGTTAATCACTGTTCTACAAAAGCAAAACCGAAGAATAAGATGGCTTTTTCTATGATTCCCATCACAATTATAATCTACTCAAAAACTACAGGTCTTCACTCTTTGTCACTAGAGTGATAGATGAAAGAGAATCTGTTTGCATTAAATTAGTAGAAGAATATAATATTACTAAATAGCTTCAGATAGTGTGGGTCCTGCTGTGTCACCAGGTGGATGAAGGGAGGCTGCACCACCAGGCTCTGTTGTGACCCTCTAGGCTCTAGTCTAGAAGGTTCTGAGTAGCCTCGTGTATAACACCAATTGCATCACAATCTCAGAAGAGGAGAATGATTTTCTCCTCATTTATTTCACATTTCTTACTCTGAAGTTAAGAGTAAGAAGTTCTCACACTAGTAGCTACAAACTCATGTCTTCTTTGCCAAGGGGTAAAGAAGACATGAGTTTGTAGCTCCTAGTGTGAGAACTCTCGACTCCACGTGTTTCTGGTATATTTTCCCAAACTGGCAATCTCTGTAGGGGGTTTGGTGGAGCTGAGAACTCAAAGTAAAATGTCAGCCTTTATTTCTAAATTGGTTTCATCAGATATTTAGAAGCATGAAAATGGATTAAGGGATTGTTATTCTTACTGAGATAATTAATCTCATGTTGTTGAAAGGCTGATCATTATAGTATTTCTTCATAGGAACAGGAATGGCTCTCATTTGAGGTTTGGGGTTTGGGGTTTTTTATTCATTTTTGTTTTCAGTTTGGTGTGACAGTTTGAAGACTAAAAAGTATCTGGACCTGATATTGTTTTACATGAGACTTAGAGACTATGACTCCAGAAAACAGATCTTAACCTCACTCTCAACAACTATTACTCAAATATACACCATCAAGTTAATAAACAAAACCACTTTGTTCTGTAGTTTCCCAAAATAGAGATAACTGATGTCTCGACTTATTTTTCCATACTTCCTGAATCTCTAAACCAGTTATAACAACCGTATAAACACTCATGGGGAAGACATATTAAGAGGCCGGGAATTAAAACAAATGGAGCCACAGAAACTTGAATTATATAGGACATTAAGACTGGAGTCAAGCTCAGATGATGGGCAAAAGGGACTCTAACTCTGTCTCTTTTGCTTGGAGCAATCCATTTCACCTCTGTCCCTCTGGGACGACATGTCAACTGAAAGAAGATCCTTCTAATTTTTACACACTGGTGGCAAAGTGAACCTGCTGGCCAAAATAAACAGCTACCTTCAAACGAGTTTTTGGGAAAGTTTTCAAGCTTTTCCTAAAAGCTCAGTCTCTAGATAAGACCAAACTTGACTTATTAAGGAAGGTCCTGGTGTCTGGTAAGTATTTTCCTAAACTGTACAATGATCATAAAACATTAATTAACCTTCCAAGATGGAAAATGGACTAAGGGAGTTACTGTAAACCAACTGACGATTCTAATCATCTAAATGACTATTCTAATGACTATTCTAATCATCTAAAGAAAATAAGTTGAACAAAAGCAGTGAACCTCAAGATCCCCTTGTTACAAATATGGGTCCTGATCTTTACTGTACGATCATCCATCCCTCAAAAGTTTCCACAAGCTTAAAGCCCTTACTCTACTCGGCAGTCCAGGAAAATTGTCTCTGCCAGAGGGGCTGGGAGGTGAAGGGTGCAGGGCCCGGAGGTGAAAGGTGCAGGGCAGGGCCAGACCGGAGTGCATGGGAAGGAGTTGAGCGCAGGACCGACGATTCTCAAGAGGAAAAAGTGGCCGACACCCCCTGAAGCTCCTTCCTTGGCTCAGTGTCACAGACTATAGAGAACTCAGCTGTGTTAACCCTTGACCTCAGTTCCTTTCGTGATCCTCGAAAATGTCCAGATGTTATCTCTGACCAAAATCTAAACCCAGCCCAGTTCCCAGCGATCACCCCAAAGGCAGTCACTGTGCTGGTGATTAACGAAGCCATCAGCACTCAGTGCCTCCTCCTGGGACTTCAGGACTAATGGCCTGGATGAGGGCTAAAGTACTGAGTAGAGCAAAGCAGAAAATCTCCCAGCCCCTAAGAGCTAGTGATGGGCTTGAACACTTCGTTACAGAGTTAAAGGGAAAATCTGTATCTGACTTCTCTCCCAGGCACATCGTCTTGAATTATTTCATTCGACAAATCTACTTGCCTTTAAAGCTCACCGCATATATTCTGTACACATTCTTGTGGTTGGTTTAGCACAATGGCTGTTCGCGTTAAGGCTAATTTTGTCCCAGTTTTGACAGAATCAATATACTCTCAAAACCAGTGCCACCAATAAAGGAGAGATAAGAACTCCGTTTGCTTTTTTTTTTCTTTTTTACTTGGAAACAATCAGGCAGACAAGTCACAAATAGCACAAAGAAGTGAATGGAAAAGATTTCAACTTCCGGTGAGAATTGTGTTCGCACTTCCTTTTAACTTTTATGAAGCATTAGCCATAGAATGGTCTCTAAAGAGAAACAGAAGAGGAAAGTCCAGAACCTTATCAGAAAATCCAGCCAGCTAAACCTCTTCCCTTCAGTGGTACTTTTTTTAAAGTCTAATGTAAGTATAATTATTCACCGATTTCTATTCTGAAGCTGGTAATGACAATAGTAATAAATCTATTTCCTTTCCTTCGTGCCACAAATTCAGTGAACTAAAGAAACGAAGCTCCACAGAAGGCTGGTTAGAAAATATCATTTGTAGAACTAACCCTAAAAAAAACCCTCCAGCACCAAAATCTGAGTTCCCAAACTCTACTAACTGTGAGGCAAGAAACAAGTCTTCAGGATGTCGAGGAGAAAGCGATTATGTTTTCCACGGTCCTCAAGCGACCTTTCCCTTCCCCCACAGATGACAGTGGCTCCCAAAGACACTTTCTAGGCCACAAAGGGGGCTGCATCCAGCTGTCCACACTTCTCAAGGGAGCAGCTTCCCCAGGGCCATGGGGAAGGCAAGACTGCCGGAACCAGGAGGGGGAGGGGCTGCAAGGCACAGTCCCTACCCTTCCCGGTCCTTCACAGGGCAGGACCTTAAACAAGCCAAACCTAGGAAAGCACTTTGTACCTTAGCTTTGAACTCACATCTGGGATTCTCTAAGGTAACGGTTACACAACTGGCTTCAGATGCTGCCCTGCATTCAAGATCTCCAAGCCCTCACCCTCACCCGCCTCGTTCAAAGCCTCCGGCCACTTGGAGCTAAAGGACACTTCATTTCCATCAGGGGCTTCTTGGTAGGGGTGTACCGCATGAAGGACTGGGTTCCCATGGATGATGATGACAACCCTGGCTGAGGTCCCCACTTGACACAAAACTGCTGTGACCTGGAACGGTATTGGCGAACACACTGCACAATAAGCTCCTCAATGGTAGAAACTTATAACAGAATGAGGCAGTGTATTTTATTTGCACCTCCAAAAAACTATGTGTCTACTACGTTAAAGTCAACTTATACTGAAAAATGGCAGCAAAAGAATTAACTAGTGAAAGCCTTAAACCTTAGAGTCACCATGCTTTTGCTAATCTGTTCTATTACTTTATTAGCAATGTATATCTGGGTTTAATTTCATCTCTAAGTTATAATTATACTGAAGAGTTAATCAAGATATCTGTTCAGTATTTTCCTCATGGAGATCGCCTGTTAAGGTTAACAGTAAAAAGCATTACTTTCAAATATTTTTAAAGACTGAAAGGAAGAAGTGTGACAGAAAATAGTGAATTCCTGCCTTTTCTTCCTATATAAACTGTCAAAACACAGAGGTTTTTATTCCCTGTCTCTGCTCCATTCATTCTCCTTGCCGTTTAGGCTGGTTAATATATCATACATTTTACTCATTCATTTTGTATCTCCTGGTTTAGAGTTGGCACTTCCTGAAAGCAGGGATTTGGTTTTTTTTTTAAAGCAGGGATTTTTAATTTTTAACCTCCCAGCCCAGAAGAGTGATTGGCATGCAGTAGGTGCTCAATAAATATGCCATGGAACATTAAGAATCAAAATATCTGGACTCTATGTTTTTGAAAATGATTACTAGAAAAAACGAATCATAATGTTTAGCATATTAGGGTATTATTTAAATTGACCTGAGACTCTAAGAATAAATATATGGTTGCACTAATTGTCCTTGCTAGAAACTGAGGAAAATACTCCTGTGTCTATAGAATATGGCCTGTTTCTCCAACTTCATTCCGTAACTACCAGAATGCCAGTCAGTGTCACACATCTACCCTATCAAAAGAAGTTAGCCTGGAAAACACAATATCCCCAGGAATAAACGTCATTTTAATTATGGATTCACTTCATTTGTGTTTAAATTACATTAATGCCTTCTACCAATGTAATCTATACAACATCTATTGAATAAGGTAGAAAGAATTTTAGAAAGTAGAAGGCATGTGGGGGTGGCATTTGTGTGTGTGTGTGTGTTTGTGTGTGTGTGTGTGTAAAATTAACCCTTGCCTCAAGAATCTAATGATTTAATCGTGCATAGGATAAGCTTGAGCTATATTTAACTCATAAAATAAAGCTCAAATCTGCTATAAAGTACTAAGTAAAGTACAGAGAGATCCAAAATGATCCCAGAGGAATTAAATTAAGCTTAAACTAGTCTCAGTGACAGATAACCAATGGGAGAACTAAGGTTGTCTATTTTTAAAAGGTTCCTGTGTGCCTTTGTTTCTGTGAGGGAGACTCTGGACTTCTGGGTAGTCTTTGGCTCCTGAGTGCTCACTTGGCTCTGACCTGTCTTGGGTTGACCATGAGCATCTGTTGCTCCCTTGCTCTTGACAGCTTACCTGAAATGAACTACTGTATCTTCCTGTCTTCTAAGGTCTGTGTACTTGCAGAGTCAACAAGTTCCGTGTCCGGGTTCCAACATTTGCCTTGGTTTTCCTAGTCCTGATTAATCACATCGCTCCCACGACCCACAGATGCCCGGGCCAGTGAGTCGCTAGCTGAATCTTGGAAGAGCTGTACAATGGATCCACTCAAACCCTCTCTGCTTCACTTAGGAACTGACCAGCCTGTTTTCAGGTGAAAGTTACGATGGTACAAGCCTCAAAGGCAGTCACGAGTTATACATGAATAAGTAGTGCCTGACATATAACAAACACACAATAAATGATGACTTCCCCATTATCCTGGGACTTTTTTTTTTTTTTAGAGACTTCAGAAAATTTTTTAAATTACACGAAATCTCCCCCAAACTCTTCCTGCAGTAAAAGCTGGGGGGTGGACTCTTACAAACATGTGAAAAGATAGATAAATATTAGCTGGATTTCTATGTGGACAAAAATATATTATTTTAAAGGAAAATAATGCAAATTATCTTTTAAGTACAATAGCTTCTAACAGTAAAGGCATCCAAGAATTAATATAAATGATTTTTCGAGGACAATAAAGGATCGCTGGGGCCCAAACTGTGGCAGAAACTACGCTTTGCCCCTCAGTACTAATTCGCCACTTCTTCATCTTTCTGTAGAAGTCCCCACATCTCAGCTGCTTACATGGCTGCCCAACTACACAACACACTTCCCAGTCTTCCTTGCAGCTGGTTCAGCCATGTAATGAAGTTTTGCCCAAGAGGATGAGAATGAAAGTGATGTGTGGAATTTGCCTCCCATCCTCCATCCCCTTGGGGGGACGGGATATGAAGGCGGTCCTGGTAAACCAGTTTCAACCACAGGGACGAGAACATCTTAGTGTATTGGGTCCCCAACCTTCTTTGCACAATGGAATTATCTGGAGAAACTATATGAAATACCGATGCCTGGCTCTCTCTCCTACAGATTTCGACTTAATTGGTCCTAGAGGATGCAGAGCAATAGACAGAAGGAACGGGAGTCTCCAGATGGTCTGATGGGGCTGAGCTACTCCCCTGGGACACTGTTGGGCAATAGTGTTGAAAAATTAAATAACCACAGCTCCAAGAGAGGATGCAATAAAGTCATGTTGATTACATACCGCTTTCACAGTCACAAACAATCCTTCTGTGTTGTTTAAACTACTGACATTTGGCCTCAGTGAAAGCAGCTGGACAAATATCCTTATAAATATACATAATAAAAACAAAATTTTTTTTTAAAAAAAACCAATATATACCAATAGAATAAAAAGTGTGGTTTTAGCATAATCCAGGGAAATCATTGGTGAACTAGAGAAGATTCACTGAAGAAAACCTAAAAATAAATTTAAAATATTAACATTATTCAGTATGACAAGGCGAAGGAGAAAAAATTGTTAAAGTTTGCCATTTCATTAAAAATTTGCATAACTCAATGAGAACTTGGAAACAAAATGTGAAATTTCAAAAAGATGGCTTTAGGACAGAGTTAAAAAAACAGTGATTTGTCTTACAGGTCTATTTTTGATAGGTTACAGGTTAGACAGCTTTAATAAAGCAACTCCTTCCATTTTGTTGCTCTGTCATTCCTAACATGTGACTTCCATTTTACGGTCCAAAATGGCTGCCCCATCACCTGCCATCACAACCTGATACCAGCCAAGGAGAAGGGAAGAGTGCATACTCCTTTGTTATAAGGATATATCTCTTAGCAGTTACCCACTTGGCAGTTGTACCACTTCCGCTCACAATCCTACCCAGAACCTACACATATGCCCATCCTTAACTGCAAGAGAGGCTGAGAAATATAGTCTTAAGCTGGAAAACCACGTACTGAGCTAAAACTTCTGTCACTACAGAAGTAAAGAATATTGGATATGGGGGCCAATCAGAAGTTCTGCCAGAGGCCTTATTATTAAGAGGTACAAGAAAAATTGAAAAAAAACTGTGTCTAGACTATTTTTTAAAATTCTGTCAAATGTAAAATATATAAATATGTAAATATTAAAGTTATATGTAGTCAAATGTGACATAGATATACAACGTAGAAAAAAAATAAAAGGTCTCTTTCTTCTCGTAGTTTCACCTCTGGGAAAATAATAAATTATTAAAGTAATCATGGAATATGTGGGTATGAAACTCACACTTAGGGGAAATAATGTCTTTCCATAGCTCCTCTCACCTCACTGTTACTGATAGAAATAAAACTTTGGAATGGGACACGTCATTTCTGGAAGCCTAAGATTTCTTTCTTTAGGGCAAATAAGAAAAAATTAGAATCCAAGGGAGCAAGGCCAAGTTGAGGCATTACAAGGCATCAAAGGAAAACAACTTTTCTTGTGCAATCCCTGAAAATGTGTTACAATCTATAAAGCCTCTCCTGCTGGCAAGATGACAACTTAAATAGATAATTAAAAGTGGCAAAACAAAGCCAAACCTAGATATCAACCCTTATCTGACTGTCTCAGAGAAACAAAGTTTTAAAGTGAATAAAAATGTTTACTCATTCATATTTTTATATTGCTATATTTTTGCTATATACTCAGAGAATATTTTTACATCAGTATTCTAAATTTAACCAGCTGACGTCATTTCTTAAGTATTATATCATTTAACCTTTTCAAATGAAAGGCTTGACTTTTAATGAAAAATATGCATTTCGCATTAATGACAGAACACAATGTCCTTGGCTTATATATTCTCCAACAAATCAGGTCCTTTTTTGTACACTATCCTTAGCTATATGACAAGACTAGACTACAACAAATTGATTTAAGGAATCAAAGTCTGAAATTATCTATATTAACTAGAAGTATTTCAAAATCATAACCTCAATGTATGAATTGTCTTAAAATTATAATCACTGAACTCCTGGATTGAATACAATAATCTGTGAGAATGGGAAAAAAATTAGAAAAAAAAGTTTTCATTAGATGTCAGGATTTGATTGATTATGCTCAATATCATTGCAAAAGTGATCCACTTTTAAGCAAAGAAATATCTACTAAGAGCTGTTTTCCCTAAGTTTTTGATTGTTTAAGGTAAATATAATGTCATAAGTCAAAGAAATCTTGATTTTCATATAGCTAATGCAATTTTAATAAGTTGAGAATAATAAAAATTCATCTATTATTAAAAGTAAATATTACAGATAAGATTTTTAAAGAATTAATGTGAACAAAAAGAACTATTTTTAGGTCAAACTAATTGTACTCAAAACTCAAACAATTTTATTTGGTATTAAAATATAATACCAAGTATAGAGTAAAAGAGTATTCAACAGAACACTGTTAAAAGACCAGTACTGAGAAAGAATGTAATTATACCAAAATGTTGTCAGATAAATCAACGTTTCTTTTTAAAAAGTGTGTACAAGGATTGCTGCATGCATCAATGTAATACAGAAATTCTATACAATTTGTATCGTGGTTTGAAAAGGAATAATGTCGTTATTTCCAAGATTTGAACCTAGTCATAATAGATATAATAAATCAGGAGAGGTTACTTCTCTATTTTGACTTTTAAAATTATATGTAGCATTTAAGAAAGTCGCACTTAGAAGAATGATTATACAAAGATGTTATACAGACATCCCACAAACCCCAGATATCTACGTTCAATTCCCTTTACTATTCCTAAAAATTTATGTTCCAAATCTTTACTATTGTTGTTAAGGCACCTCACCCGCCAATACGATCGACAAAACAAAAACAAAATGGAACACAAAGAAAACAAGAATTCAACTCCACAATGAAATAAAGGCCATCAGGTAGAAACCTCCAACTTCCCGCTCCCCTACAGTGGCCCTTGGCCTTTCACCCTTCCCTCCTCTCAGAGCACAGTCTCCCTCCTGGCTCCAAGACCACTCCTCCCCTGCATTCCTGAAGGCCCCTCTGGCCTCCTCAGCATCCTTCTTTATCTATCAAACCCTCCTGTCTGCCTCTGGGATTGAAAAGGAAAAGGGCCAGGAGTAGGTTGGTGGCCTGAGCCAAGTCCAGACTCAGTCTGTGACGTGGGAGAGACAGAGTTGTGAGAGAGAGAAACTCGGAGTTTGGGAAAGGAAAAGGAAGAAACGCTTATACCCACCAGGACTTGACCTACAGGAGCTGACTTGAACTTCAAGCCAGTCATGTGAGATATTATCGAATGTGTTTTCCAAATACGAAACTAGGCATAAAAGAGGTCACATAATTTGCCCAAAGTTACAGTTTACATACTCAGTGCCAGGACTTTAACCCCAGTCATCGGATTCCCTAAATCCATGCTCTGTACCACGCACTTCACCCCACTGTCCCAGTGTGGGTGGCAGAGCGCTGGTGAGTGTCTACGAGGAAGTACAAAGGCCAATCCCAGCAGTTCCACAAGCTCCAGACTAGAGAAGAAGCAGAATTGTAACAATATACAAGAGACAGCTTGCTCATTCTTCGAGTCTGCAGTGACATTTCGTTATGGGTATGTTCCACAACAGGGTGGCTCAGTGAACCTTGCCAAATGCCTTCCTGTGTCCCAGAGCCAAGGGGGCTCTTGCCACGGTTCTCCAGAAGATGCATTTGACTTCCCGCCATGCTCTACTGCAGCTGCTGTAGTTCCCTTGTCATTGACTCCTCCCCCTTGGCTGTACTCATCTTCCCCAAATATCCCTGGACACAATCATCCCCTCCCATTCCTAACCCATTTCTCCTTCTTGCATTTGCCACCAAACTCTTGGAATAGTTTCTCCATCTTTTTCACTTCCTGAACCTCCATTCGTGTCTCAACTCATCCTTAGTCAGCCTTCTGCTCAGACGCACCACTGAAGCTAGAACCCCAGTGACATTTCTAATTGCCGGATCCAGTGACTTCTTCGGTCTTCACGCTACCTACTTCTCTAAGGTGGACACTTTAATGAAATCTTTCTTCTGAAAACTAGAGCCTCTCTTGTCTTTCGCCCCTTTGCTTCAACCCTTGACGGCCCATTCCAAGTCACCAGGGCACTCCATTCTTCCTCTGACTTTGAAATACTGGCTCTCCAACATCCTACCGTTGGTTTGTATGTTTTCTTCCTCGAATAGCTTCCTCTATGTCATCTCATCCACCCAATGGCTTCAACATTTTTGATTACTTAATTTCTAGATCTCTAATTTCTGCCCCAAATTCTGTCCTAAGTTTTATCTTCCTATCTTCAAAACTCAGAATTTGCAGCTCAGCATGTCCAAAACCAAATTCATGTCTCTCCTCCTCCCAGTGCCGATCTGTCCCTTGCGTTACATTTCTCTTACATTTCTCGGCTGATGACACTACACATCTTTTCTTCAAACTTAAGAGACCTAAGCACCACCCTGTGTTCCCCATTCTACTTAAATCTTAACTTCTGAGTAAACACAAATACTAAAGGTTCTACCCAAGAAACGTCTCATAGTTGTTGGGTGTTCGGGTTTTGTGGTTTGGTTTGGTTTTCGTTTTGTTCTGTTTTATCTTCTTCATTGTTTCTATCTAAGATCAGACATTCCACATTTCTTACCTGGACCAAGGCCATGGCCGAAACTCCTAATGAGTAACTGGATTCCAGTCTTTGTTCCTCAACCCTGTTGACAGAATTCTCTTGCTGAGACACAAAGCTCATCTCAATAAATACAATTTTTACATTAATGTCATCGTATTATAATAATGTATAATTGTGCAGATGAAACCACAAGAATAAAGATAGCTCCCTCTGCGTAGGAAGTAGGCTCTAGCCATGTGATTAATATTCCAAAATTCAGAAACATGCACCAACCCCACTTAGTTCCTGGTATATTTACTACAAGAGTCAAGACATTTTAAGGGCAGCTTCCTGAAGATGCTCATGTATACATCAGGCTACACTAATGGCTAGAAATCAAAGAACCCAGTCAAATCAGCCCAGGAGTCGTACCCAGCCAGGGGGATCAAACAAGAGCTATCTTAGGGCTTAGAATAAAAATAAGGCAGAGTCTGTAGACTCTGAAAGATCACTTTGGTAGGGGCAAAAATCCATATTATTACACAAGCTAGAGTATGTTTATGTTTCATGCTGTTTCTAGGGTTACTGGCCCACTGACTGGTTTATCTGAGAAGGTTCCATTAGCAAATAATAACAACCTTTTAAAAGTTATAACTTGATCCAGATGAAAAGGAATCAAAACGGGTCTTCTCTGTCTGCTTGTGTGGACTGCCGAAGAAGCTAGTGAGGTGGCGGAAATAGGGAACGAGCAGAAGGAACTCCAAGGAGACACTCAGACACCCAGATTCAGGGACTCTTAGCCTGGCAACTTCTCACGGGACACCCCTTCCCAGTGCCAACACTGGCATCCCCTCACAACTGGCTTCCCATTGCCTTAGCTAAGTCAGAATTTTAAAGAATGGAATCCTTCTCAGAGTGGACTGAACTTAATCTCATCTATTACTACTCAAAAGGCACACAGAACTTTTTTTCTTCATGGATGAAGAATACTTCAACACCCCCCGTCACACCATAACCCAGGTCACGCGGAACAAGCTACATTTTGGGGATGGATAATTTTCTTCCCAGTCTGGTACATTCTTCCTCAGCCTTCAGGAGCCAACTCTATTATCGCTTCTTCCCCACACTTCCTTTGACCCCAGACTGAGGGGGCCCCTTGATGCCTCCCTGCTTTCCCTGCTACTATGCTTGTCACCCTATGGTCGCACCTCCCATGTGGTGTTGTGGTCATTTGAATACTGTGGGTTAGGGCTTCAACGTGAATTTGGGGGTGGGTTGTGGGGGTGGCAGGGAACAAAGCAGCCCACAACATAAGCCTTAGTGGAATGTGTTGAATTAATTAGCCTTTGCCTGGAAAATGACTGAAGGAAGTTGTTTCAGATGCATTTGAACTGTTTTGTTTGCTTTTGCTTTATTTGCCTGTTTGTTTTCTTGAGTATCTGCTATTTACAAAGCACTGTGTTTAGGCCAAGAAAAGTGTCCATAGGAAGTAAATGCACCATCCCTATTCTCTTGCAGTTTACCAGTGTTTTTTCTAACTGCTTTAGCAAAAACACAAATCAGAAGGTGCGATTATGCTAGAAGCCAGGTGGAGAGACTGAAGCCACACAATTTATCTCCCCCTGACCCTCTCTGAGAGCCCCTAAAGCCAAACCGCAGAACCCCAGAGCTGGAGGGAGCACCATTTGAAAGAGCTAAAAGACACACATCTATTAGGCCAAAGAAGATAACGAATATACAATTGTTTAGCGTAAACCATAAAGCACCATACTAACTACAGCTGTTGTTATGCAGAATAGTTGTCTTACAGTCAACTGAGCATTTAGGACCGTGGGAAAGACTGCACTGACCGAAGGGAGACACGGGGCAGGAAACTAAGAAGAGATTCCGAGATATGGCAAAAAGTTAGAAGAGAAGACTAAATAGAGGCAGAAATTATGCCCGGTGTGTGGCTCTGCATAACCGCAGCAACAGCGAGAATAGCAGTTAAGTCTTTACAGGGCCCTCCGGTGAGCCAGACGCTGGGCAGAGCCCAGCGCACACATCAGCTCATCCTTGTGGCAACCCAGAGCCGGCTACTGTTTCCTCATTTTACAGATGAAGAAAATGGGGCTTGAAAAGTTTGGGAACGTGTCCAAAGTTACGTAATAAATCAGAGACAGGACCCAGATCCTGGGGTATCCGAGGTCAAAGCCTAGACAGATAACAAATTTCAATTATCTTTAGTTTCTGACAAGACACGTGACTCGAAAGCTTTGCCTTAATGTGCCTACATGGTGTGGAATAACCATGCATTCTGACTGGCCAGGAAACATTCCAGTTTACGTCTGTTTCCCAATGTGATTATTAATCGCGCAATCTTTCACCCTCAAAAGTGTCTCAGTTTAGACGAAAAAAAATACGTGATTATGCTGCCCCACTGTTACTTGTTACTCACTGTTACAGTGAGACATATCTACACAATTTTTCAGGCCCACTGCAAAATTTAAAAAAAAAAAAAAATGTGAGGCCTTTTGTTCAAAACACAGGGAAAAAAATGCTATTAAAGATACGGAAATATAAAAGTTATTTTTTTCTTTTATGTATCTGCTCTGCTCACACTCCGCTGTCCCACCAAACTTCACTTGTGAAAGACAATTTCGAAGTTAAAATTAGCAAGAATTTCAAGATGGTGACAGCAGAGCATTAAACCAAGCTTTAGGTCCTTCTGAGGGTTATGCCCTGTGCGACTGCTATGAAGTGAGACCCGCGATATTGTCCCTGATCTGTCCCTTTTCCATCCACTCAAGTGGGCCTGTGAAATGGTCGTGATCTCGGCATGCCCTATGACTGGCCTGCAAACAGGAAACCGGTTGCAACCTACTATTGTCCAGACTTTGGACTTTAAATACTAGACCCATAATAGCATTTCTTTAGAAAAAATGTTTTAGGTTATTTATAATGACGCACAAAACTTCGTTTCCCACACAAAACAAGAACATATATTCAAGCAAATTCAGTCACTCTGTACCAGTTTATCTTTGACCTAAGAATAATTAATCCAGATAATATAATCTATCTATGGCCTCAAATGAAAATTTAGAATACGATGAACTGAAATAATAGTGTCACAAAGTCTTTAATCCCTCAATGCCTGATTTAAATCATGTTTCTGTTTTAAACGCAAGTACTATATGTTTAATTTAAAATATTTTGTTACATAAATATATATGTGCCTGAGTGAAACTTAAGTAACTTTCACTATCTATACGGATCAAATAGAAAAAAAAAAATCAGAAATTTAAGGATGATTGAGGAACTGTTCTTAAAAATGAGTGGGAGTTTAGAGGATGGGTCAATTTGCTCATTTATTCATTCAGCATGTATTGAGTACCTACAATGTCACGAGCACCATACAAAATTCTGGGAAAACACAGATGAATAAAATGTGGCCCTGTCTTCAAGTCTCTTTCTTTCTAGTAGAAGGAAATGAAAGGAAAGAAATAAATGCATAAGCTTTCTTTGGTGCCAAAGAAGACGTAGCTACAAGGAAGAGTGGGTACAAAGCATTGAGCACTCTAGATTGAGGTAATCAGGGCAGGGGAGAGAAAGAACTTGATGAAAGGTTTTCCGAAGGACATGAACTGAGCCTTAAAAGCCCAGAAATCCAGCAGGTAGCTAAGGGCAGGGAAGGAGCAAAAGAAGAGGCCTGAGAAAGCATGGCAGCCCATGACAAGAGAAAGCGACTCTAGATGACAGCGGCAAGCTTAAAGGACAGACCCTTGTTCAAGAAGTGTGTGCCTGGCTGGCAACTGGAGAGAAGGTACACGTAGATTGATTCCACGTACAGAGAAAAAAGGCAATGTCCACGGACCATCTGGGGGTGGGGATGAGGAAAGGTGTCCTCTCCTTCAAAGGTGAAGGGTTAGAAAAGAGAAGAGAAAGGAATCACAAGCATAAAAGACCTTCGTGAGAAAAGTTTTCCCCTTAGTTCATACGATCATTTAATCAAGAGAAATAATACCATTTCATTGGCTTATCTACGAGCCTGCAAGTAAACATACACTCTTGGTAAAACTAAAAATATATTTTCTAGCTCTTGTAATAAAAATAAGAGTTGCCCTTTGTCTCTGCTGTCTTCCAAGCAATGACAGAACTCTAAATGACTGATCTAATGCACTATCAAATTTTTGCAACAAATTCACCACTGTACTTTATTTTTACTATAGCTAATTTTTTAAAAATAACTTTTATTGTTTGTCTGCATTTCTGATTGTTCCAGGCCAAAGGGTTTGAATACTTTTAAAGCTCTTAGTACATATTAGGATAGGCTAAAATTAAAACTAAATTGACTACATCAACTGAAGTGGACCAAGTAAAATACAAGAGAATTAAATGTTACTGTAAATAATACCCAAAAAAGAAAATCTAATAATATATTATAAGTACGTCTTAGGCTTTGAATAGTTACAAGACTAAAAAGAAGTCAGGGTAAACTTTTGTTTAGGATGACTTTCAGGCCAGTGTGTGTGTGTGTGTGTGTGTGTGTGTGTGTGTGTGTGTGTGTGTGAATGTGTGTGTGTGCGCGCGCGCGCACGTGTAAACATATATGTACACAGATAACGGACAAAGAAAAGTAAAAGTAGGACTCTGCACAATACCTTTTCCATATAATTCCAGAAAGGAGTAACTTATGCGATTTAAGAAATAACTCCGATTTTTATCAATCAAAGGACTTGGTCATCATCAAAGTTTCATGAAAGCCAATTTGAAGCTATTAAAAGTCAAGTATCCTTAAAAATATGCCTTTTCCAGGGCGGGGGGCGGACATTGCTGTATGGAAGTATTTATCATCAATTACCAGTAGATTCTCAAATATCCATACATTTCCAAAGAATGTGGCTCCTGGGGGTTCAAGTAGATTGATTTGAACCTGAGAAATTAACCAGAAGCCAACCTGTGCATCTTACATCCCTTGAGATATTATTGTTCTTTCCTTCTTGCTAT
>NW_011888880.1:3888766-3898634 GCF_000151845.1 Pteropus vampyrus | reverse complement strand
TGGGAACAAAAACAGCCACCGTATTGACCCTCCGGTCTTTGAAAAGAAACACATTGATTTCTGGTTTTATTCAGGCACAAAACAGGTTTGCTTTTTAAAAACCCCCCAACTGAGAATATCTCACAGGGCAGATACCCTCCTGCCTGCACTTGGAAAGTCAATTAACATAATAAATGAAGACACTATGGGAAAGTGACAGCCCTGGGCTATTCAATAAGCTCCAGATACAATAAACATCACCATTGCACTATGCCGTTTTGAAGGGAGACCCTTTACATGTCTGCAATTTTTTTTCAACATCTAGATAGAATGTAAATTCAACTGGAGACAAGAATATTCGTGCCGGTTTTGTGTCTCAGAGCTGCTATAATTTAAGAGTGTCACTAACTGAAAAGACAAAGATGTTAATGAATGATCATCGAAAGAGATATAGATATAGATATATCCTTAGGATTTGAAAATGGAGAGAAACACAGAACATGTCTTAATTTTAATGCTTGTGTTTCTCGCCTTTTCTCACTTGGAAACAGAGCCAGAACCTAATGAGCCCTGAAGATTTCCAATTAATTTAACAAGCAAAACAATCCATATATACTTTTGCCTTGATGCTATCCGTGTGTATTTTTCAGAGTCATCTTTTCCTACTTAGAACAACAGTCCACACTAATGGCATTTAAATAAACTGAAGAGTGAATGGTTTTGATGTAAGAAAGTGGCATGTTAATCTGTTCCAATAGTTGAAAGCATTCGCAAAAACTCTAAAAAATAAAGATGCTTTCTACATTATTGACATTAAAATAATTATGTTTTCCAGATGATGTCTTTTCAGAGCACAGTTTGTGATGAATCACTCTACCCCGCTGTGATAAAATGAACAGGGACCGTATTTTTCTTCTTTTATTAAGAACCAGTTTTTGAATGATGTGTGAAGAGCTGATGGACAAGAGACTATTTCCCTCTGGCTATTGCACCTGGCAGTTTTGAGGTAGCCATGAGCAAAGGACAAATAAGTAAAGGACTTCACACCCTGTGGCAGAAGAACAAAGGACAAGGCACATGAAAGAGCAGACCTCACAGCACCTAGTAAACAATAAACAAAAGAACAAACGGAAGACATGAGAAACACACATCCAATAATGAATGGGAAAATCAAACACGATTGAACCTTTCACAATGTCCTACAGGCGGCAAGGAATGAATGCATTTCCTCCTCCCTGGTCTGCACCGTTCTCTGATATAAACAGTAAGTAAATAAATCAGGCTTTCCATCAGATGTTCTCCTAGATAAAATAATATTTATTTCTTACCAGTTATCCCCAATTGGAGAACCGTTATGCGATTTCCTTCTATCAAAAAAATTAGTCTACACATGACCCACTAGAGCCTCAGTCTCACCTCTGAGAGCTTGAATGCCCCCTAGAGTTTTATCCATCCTAAGTACGTGCCTCAGTTCCATGAACATGTGCTGAGGACCTCCATCAGTACTGCATAGTGCTAGGGCCTGGAACCATAGAGACCTTGATCTCTAGGCAAATACTTCTCAAGGTGGCTCACAGACCACTGCATAACAACCCCATGAGATCTTGTTAAAATGAACACCCCTGGGCCTTGTCCTAAATTTATGGAACGAGCGTCTCAGAGATGCAAGCCCTCAACTCATCTGACAGGGTCTTTGCATTATTCTTAGACGCGCTGACATCCAAGAGCCACTATTCTAAAGACTCACCACTGAGTGGAACAGAGTGTCACAAGTATAAGGAATTCTATGAAAAAGCAAACTGCAATGAATGCTTTGCCAAAAAAAAAAAAAAAAAAAATGCAAGGAAGCTAGCAGGAAAAAAATATTCATTTAAGTGCGCAGATTCAGATTTCTCTCAGAAGTGCCCATGTAGAAATGATTACGTTTCTGCCCACTCTTCTGCTCGTGGGTGTGCTCCTCATCATTCGTCATTGATGAACAGCTTCAGGACACCACGTAGCGCCCTCTGCCAAGCACCTCTCAGTGTCTCCTGTAGCCTGGGCTAGAGTTCTTAACTCCTCATCAAAGACATAAGAGCATAAGAAAACAGGGCTAGAGTATCTGGAAATCTTCACTTTGATGGTAAATAAGGTCTTTCATAAACTCTGAATGGGCTGTATCCCTCCCCACTTTCCTCTATTGAAACTTTAGTCTCTGTCTGCCAGGAAAAGGAAAGCAACAACAAAAATGATGGACGGGATCCAGTTTTTTCCTGAAATACTAATGAGGTTGAAACATCCAATCAAAAGGAGATGGAAGAAAAGAAGATAGAGAGAAGAGGCTGCTGAGTAGTAAAGTAGCTCAGCCATTAAATGTATTTCATATGCATGAACTTGATGTGGTTAGAATCCATTATTATACAGTTCAAAGGGCCAAAGCACAATGCCTAGTAGGTTTCCTTTGGTCAGGCTGAGAGGACTCCTGGACTAAAAGACAGAAAAATCCAAGGCTGTCTCTTTATGAGAAGAGAGCTAGCTCCCTGGTCATATCTCAGACAGAGATCATTTTAGGCTCCCTGCCATTTCAATACTAGTATTTACCCAGGTAAAGTAATCAAATTTGATGCTGAAATTAATTAAAAGATAACGACACTGGAAAAAAAATGGAAATATTGTTTGATTTCATGTCCATCTTGTTAAACAGAGAATTCAAAGAGTCAGACTGTTCTTTCTTTACAAGTAAAATTGATTCTGGTATTTCCTTCACTACTCTGGCCTATGATAGGTGATTCTAGATTATACTAGTATAAAAAATATTACAGACACATTGGAGCTATATAACACACAATTAAAAGTATTGGAGAAGAAATAATTCTACAAATACTTATTAATTCAATTATACTTCAGTCATAACAAGCACAGGATGTGGAGCATGTAATTATTTCTCATACCAGTTCAAGGATTTTAGAACTTGTTGTCTAAAAGGGCAAAATACAGTTTTCATAGCCATGTTTTCGTTTTAGATACAATGTTTATGGCCTAGCAAACTAAATCATGTTTGGATAGGATTACTGCAGCAAGCCTCCAATGTTTTTAAAGATGTGGTCATGTCTGCACTGGCTCAATTAACCCCAAATCATCCTCACAGCCATAATCTAACATGGAATGGATAATCACGTTCTTCATTATGGAAAGTTAACCTACAGCCATCCCTGTAGAATAAACGGCCAGTTTTTGTCCGTAATTTAGTCTCGGAAGAGACTTGGTCCACCCTGCATTGTACCATCTGTCTGCTTAGCTTTCCCTTCCCATTAACCTTCGTTAAAACCCTCTCCAACGCCATGGCACCGTACCTCAAGCTACATGCTACTTATCTCCTCCCTATAAAAATTTCTACCTGGTTGTCTTGCCTCCCATATTAACACTCTTTAATATGTTCTCCAGGGTTATCATTCTTATATATAAAATATATTACATGTTATATGTAATATATTATTATCTAATTTATTATCTGTACATAATATATATCGTATATCAGTTATATATATTTACGTCCTTCTCTGCTCATCTCAGCCTGGTTTCCTCAGAAAGCAGAGCAGGGAGATAAAAGCTGTTGTGAAGATAATCTCTATGGTGATGTCACCCTAGGGGGAGCAGGAGTGAGTGGAAGGAGGAATGAAACAGAGAAAGAAGGAAAACCAATACTAGAATGCACGACAAAGTTGGCCACCCCTGCAGGTAACTGGATGCTCTATCCTACTGGACCTTCTAAGAAGCCAGGCGAAATACATCTCAGAACTACCCACCTGTAGGAAGAAAGAGGGAAGCATTTATTCATTATTTCTTGTTCTCATTTGGTCAAGGATTGCCCCGCAGGGCCGTGACTGGTCCCTGTACTTCCGGGTTGCCCCGTGCATGAGTGCCTAGAGGATTTTACAGATAAGATCTGAGGAAGCAAGAAGGGTGTTCCTGTTTCAGGTTGGTGTGACCATTTGAGGAACCGCTTCCATGATCATCAGGAATAAGAGAAGAGGTCAAGAGAGTTTTTCCTGCAATACACAAGGCGGCTTATCCTGTTTCGAGAACTTTAAGTAAAGACCAATATCACATATGACCAGCCTCTCTGGCTTCGCCCCATGCCGCTCCCCACTTCACAAATGCACCCCAGCTACTTGGAGTGTTTTCAGAATCTTACAGTGCAAGCTCCATTGTACAGCCCATTCTCCCTATCATAGTACTGATTGCACTGTATTCTCTTTGCCGGATCACATGATGGAACTCTCTACCAGGCCACCGTTTCCTAAAGAAAAAGTTCATGTCACCCATGTGGCCCCAGAGTCTCTCCAGAACCTGGCATGCAATTTTGGTTAAACAAATATTTGCTGATTGAATATCTGAATGACTGGAAGAATAAAATCCACTGGAACTCTATCGGCCTCCAGGAGCTTTAATCATTCTATCTCTAAACAAAGACCTGCCTTTGCTTAGACTTGACTTTTTTTTTTGTCTTCTAACCTTTCTTCGACAGGGGAAGCTACACGGATATCATTTTATTTTCTCAGAGAAAAAATGTTCTGTGAGTAAAAGACCTTCACTACGGATTGTGAGTCTGTTTAGGGTACAAGAAGAAACTACAAATATTATATTTATTTTACTATAGTCTCAAAAAAGAAGTATCATTAGTCTTGCCTGAAATGTGCCAATAACATAATCAAATCTATCTACACTATTCCCAAACCAATCATGAGAAACAGTAAAAGAAATACATTATAATAAATTCAAAAAAGAAATCATAATTACCAAAGTACAAAAGTAAGTTTACTAAAAATAGATAAATGATGTACTAGGCCACCCATGGTGGTGGAGAATTGCCTTTTGGTCGAAATACTTCTGAAATCACATAACTATAAAAAGAATATCATGAAATAGCTTTCTTGTATCTTTTTTTTTTAATTATTAGACTATCTTTTTTGAGCAGTTTTAGGTTGACAGAAAATTTGAGGATGCAGCGTTTCCATGAACCCCCTTAGATTCCACCCCCACCTCCAGGTCCCCTATTATTAACATTTTATATCCACGTGGTACATTTGTTCACATTTAATCAGCCCATAGGAATACAGTATTATTAACAAAAGTTTATAGTTTACGTTCGGGTTCACTCCTTGTGTTGCACATTCTATGGGTTTTAATAAATGTATGATATATATCCACCCACAGTATCATGCAGAATAGTTTCACCACCCTAAAAAATCCCGTGTTCCACCTATTCATCCCTCTCCCTGCTCCCCTCCCTCTCAGATCCTGTCAATTGCTGAGTTTTTTTCACTGTCTCCATAGCTTTGTCTTTTACAGAATGTCACATGTTGGAATCATACTGTACATAACCTTTTCAGATTGGCGTCTTTCACTTAGCAATATGCATTTAAGGTTCCTCCATGTCTTTTAATAGCTTGATAATTCATTTCTTTCTATCACTGGATAAAATTCCATTGGATGTACCAGTTTGTTTACCAACTAACCTATTTCAGGACATCTCGGTTGCTTCCAAGTTTGGGTAATTATGAATAAAGCTGCTATAAACATTTGTGTGCAGGTTTTGGTGTGTTTCATAAGTTTTCAACTCATTTAAGTAAATACCAAGGAGCACGATTGCTGGATCATATGATAAGAGTATGTTTAGCTTTGTAACAAACTGCCAAACTATCTTCCAAAGTGGCTGTATCCTTTTTCATTCCCATCAGCAATGAAAGATAGTTCCTGTTGCTTCACATCTTCTCCAGCCTTTGGTGTTGTCAGGATTTTGGATTTTGGCCATTCTAATCGGTATATAGTGGCATCTCACTGTTGTTTTAATTAGCAATTCCCTTACGACATACGATGTTGAACATCTTTTCAAATGCTTACTTGCCATCTGTATATCTTCTTTGGTGAAGTGTCTGTTAAGGTCTTTGCCCTATTTTTTTCATTAGGTTGTTTGTTTTCTTATTATTGAGTTTTGATTTCTTTCTGTATTTTGTATCACAGTTCTTTATCAGATGTGTCTTTTGCAAATATTTCCTCCCAGCCTGTGGCTTGATTTTTATTCTCTTGACATTGCCATTTTTAGAGCAGGAGGTTTTCATTTTAATGAAGACTAACTCAATTTTTTTCTTTCACGGACCACATTTTGGGAGTTTAAAATGTCATATCCAAAAATGTGTGGATTTATCACTGCCAGACCCAAAGTCACTAAAATTTTCTCTAATTTTATCTTCTCAGAGGTTTATAGTTTTGCATTTTACACTTAGGTCTGTGAATCATGAGTTAATTTTTGTGAGAGACCTAAGGTCTGTGTCTAGATTCTTTTGTTTTGTTTTGTTTTTGTATGTGGATATCCAGTTGTTCCAAAACAATTTGTTGAAAAGACTATGTTTCTCCATTAAATTGCCTTTGGTCCTTTTTCAAATATCGGTGATTATTTATCTTGTGTTCTGTAACCACATATAAGTCACCTATATTTCTTTCTAAAAGCTTAAAAATCAGTAAATAGAGTATGTATTATCTCACTACTTTAATAACACTTGCTATAGAAATAAATTGTGCGATAAAATTGCATTTAATTTTCTTTGGGCCCAAAGTTATAACCTTCACACACCTCAAGGGACCACTTCACACACCTCAAGGGACCACTTCTAGGTTAAATTGTTTCTGTTTCATAGCACGACTTCGACTGCTGAGAGTCACACATGACACCTTTTGGTTTCCTTCACATTTGAACCATGACTTTATTACATAGTCTGTCAGTATTTTGTTTTTGTTTTCCATTTCTGGTGAAGAGTTGAACATTTCGTAGAAGGAAGAAATATATCCTTTCTTCACGAAGTCACTAACATTATCTAGCCCCTTCAGCACCATCCGTTGTTTTATTTTCTTTCTATTCTGTTTTTTTTCTTCTTCTTCCTCTTTTTGGAGCTCTCTAATTTTATTTCCAATCTGGACTAATTGCTTAAGGACCTGTTAGAAAACTGACATCTTAGGATTGCTTTTCCAAGGCCTCCAGGTGAGATTTCACCACCTCTTCTATCAGGAATTGTTTCTGTGGGTATGTTAATTTTTGAGGGCTGCCATAACAGGCTTCTCAGATCTCACTGTTCTGGAGACTGGAAGTCCAAGATCAAGGCGTCAGCAAGGTTGGTTCCTTCAGATGTCTCTGAAGGAGAATGTGTTTGTGCCTCTCTGCTATCCTCTGGTATCCTCAGACATTCCTTAGATTGAAGATGGTACTCCGTGTCTTCACATGGTCTTCACTCTTCTGTGTGGCGTCTCTGTGTCCAAATTTCCCCTTTGTACGAGGACACAGTCCTACTGGATTAGAGGCCACCCTGATGACCTCATCTTAACTAGATAATCTTCAAAGACCTTATTTCCAGATAAGGTCGCATACATGGGCACTGGGGGCTGGTAATTACAACATCCTTTGAGGCCACGCAAATCAAATGACAACACTCGATATCTACACTCATTTTGCTGGAGTATATCTCAAAAGACTTCCACAGAAAGGGTGTGTGGATGTAAATTTTCTGAGTCCCGTCATGCCTAAAATGTAATTATTTTGTCATCATGCTTTATTAAAAGCTTGACTGTGTAAGAATGCAAGGTTCAGAAACATTGCCCATTAGAATTTTGAATGCATTTTTCTACCATTTTTGTTGGTGATTAGGAGTCCAATATTAGTTTGACTTTCTATCTTTAATAAAGGATCTGTTTCATATATCTGGAAGTTTTCAGGAATCTTCTCTTTCTTCTGTGTTCTGATGAAAAGATTTCAGGACTGTATTTACATGTCCATCCTCTTCTAATTATTTGCTAGTTACCTGAGTGACTCAAAGAGAAAAGTTGTCTCTTCTGATCTCTAGATAAGTTTTTTGTATCATTTCCTTAAATTTTCTTCCCCTCTATTATTGTGTGCCCATTTTTCTGGAACACCTATGAGTTAAGTTGGATTTCCTGGAATTATTCTCTGTATATCTTATCTGTCTTAAGTGTTTAATCTCTTTGTTGTTGCTGTTGGCTCTTCCTTTTATTTCATCTCTTTGTTGTTGTTGTTGTTTTACTCTATGTTGTGAGAGACTAATTCACTTTATACTCCAATCTCTTTTAAGTTTTTTATTTAGCATATGATTATATGTGCATAAATGTTCTAATTTACTCCCTGATTGTTCCTTTCTCATAGCTTCTGTTCTTGTCATTACCTTCTCAAACATTTTCTGAGAATTCTTTTTTTCTTGTAGAGACAACTTTCTGATTTGGATTCTTTTTTTTTTTTTAATCTTATCTTTTCTTTATCTTGATCTGCCTTTAATCCTGTCACTCATAATCTGGATGATCTTTGGACATCTGTTCTATTTAAGAAACGGAAGTGGGATAATTATACTCTGTAGTGGGGGTGTGATTCCTCTTGCACGCTGGGCTATTTTCCTGCTGGGTTTCTCTCACTCATAGAAACATTGATTGGAAACTTTATGTATGAGTCTCAAGCTTGTCTTAATGAAATAAAGCCTTCAATGGGAGCAGGCAGATAGCAGATCGTTAGCTGTGGAGGTTCCAACTGCCAAAATGGGAGAACTTTACTCCGGAGTACTGGCCCCAAAACTTCTAATTCCACCTATGCAGATGGTTACATCTTATTAGAAAAGAGTCCTTAGGTATTTTTAATCCGAAATCGATGCTTGGCTCCTACACTAAGCATCAGGGAACACAGAAAAGGGAAGCGAAGAAAGAGACATGCCAGGACGAAAGCGTTCTTTGCTCTGCAGACAGACTCCTCCGTCAAGCCTCTCTTCTCTCTGCTGCCAGCTTTACTCACCCAGCTCTCCCCCCGTTACCGTGCCGCACCCCTGCCTCGTGTTCCTTTTCTTGTCAAAACCTTCCGTCCTATTTTTATCTTTCAGAAACTTGTTGAAATCTCTCTCTTGCTCACGTTTCTCTTTCATTTTCTTCATGGCAATGGGTGTTTTCTTTGACTAGTATCTAAACGTGGTGGTGGTGGTGGAATTTGACGAGATTAAGGACAGACCTACATCCCCAGCCTATTATTTTGAAACATCTTTACCTAGAAGTTTCATATTTTATATAATAAGGTGTCAGTGGAACATTTAAATAAAAGGGTTAAGATAATCTAAAAAGAAAAAACGAGCGATGTTTTTTGATTAATGGCAGGTGCACATACACTGAAATAAGTGTAACACACACCGAGACGTGGTAGAACAAAAAGCCGGTTCTGAAGGGAAAGTTATGAAAACTGGAATACACTAGATAGAGGAATCTACATGATAATTTTAAAAAGATAATACTGGACGATGGGTTAAGCAACATATGTTATTTTCACTGCATAACTAGCCTCACTTAACAATTGTGGGTTGCTAATGTCTCTTAATGAATTATGATTCTTTGTGGCATCATCACTTAGTAATCTGTCAACCTACTGTTCTCATTAAGAGATGGAGTGTGTTTTTTCTCTACCTTAGATCTTAGCTGGCCTCATTAGTTGCCCTTAGCAACGAAATATGATGGAAGTGATAATGTGCAAATTCCGGTGATTAAGTTTAAAAGACCTGGTACTTCCACTATTGCCCTCTTAAAAACCTAAGGCCACCATGCTAGGCAAATATCCAGGGTACCCTACTGTAGGATAAGAAGCCACATGGAGGGTAGCCAAGGCACCCCAACCAAGAGTCAGTGCCAATTGTCAGACATGGGAATGATACCATCTGGGACCCTCCAGTCACAAGTGAGCTGTTATATAATTGCAATTGCAGGAACAATCTCAGGCAAGACCAGAAGATACATTCGGTTGACTCACAAAATTAAGAGAAATAAAAAATCATTGATGTCTTAAGACACTAAGATTTAGAGTGGTTTTTTTTTTTTT
>NW_011888880.1:3886738-3887951 GCF_000151845.1 Pteropus vampyrus | reverse complement strand
CATATGTTATTTTCACTGCATAACTAGCCTCACTTAACAATTGTGGGTTGCTAATGTCTCCTAATGAATTATGATTCTTTGTGGCATCATCACTTAGTAATCTGTCAACCTACTGTTCTCATTAAGAGATGGAGTGTGTTTTTTCTCTACCTTAGATCTTAGCTGGCCTCATTAGTTGCCCTTAGCAACAAAATATGATGGAAGTGATAATGTGCAAATTCCGGAGATTAAGTTTAAAAGACCTGGTACTTCCACTACTGCCCTCTTAAAAACCTAAGGCCACCATGCTAGGCAAATATCCAGGGTACCCTACTGTAGGAGAAGAAGCCACATGGAGGGGAGCCAAGGCACCCCAACCAAGAGTCAGTGCCAATTGTCAGACAGGGGAGTGATACCATCTGGGACCCTCCAGTCACAAGTGAGCTGTTATATAATTGCAATTGCAGGAATAATCTCAGACAAGACCAGAAGATACATTCGGTTGACTCACAAAATTAAGAGAAATAAAAAATCATTGATGTCTTAAGACACTAAGATTTAGAGTGGTTTTTTTTTTTTTCTTGAGCAATTAATTACTGAAACAATTAACAAAAGTTCTGAGCACTATCTCTGGATCAAAATAAGGTATGTGGCCACTCCTTCAACAATCACTGTGGCTAAAGAATTCTGTGCACTAATCAGCTTAGGGCCCTTCATTCGCTTATCCTTGAACTAGCTGTTATAGCAAGAAGCTGTGATAATTGGCTTAGATCAAACCAGGTCTCATTACTAGAACTGAAGTTTGAGTTCCATCTCACCCAAGCCAATGGGGAAGGGCTGACATGGACGCTAGAAAAGTAATTCAATGTCCATGGCTGATGGGGGGTGAGTAGCGACTGACCATGGAAAAGCGCTTGTCTGTGACCATTATTCATTTTCTACTTCCCTTGAAGCCAACGATGTCACCATGGAAACTGCTGGCACACTTGCCCAACTTATCACCATCGGAATTGCCACCTCCGAGTCCATGGTGCTGCTGCCATTACTCCAAGCCTATGGCTGTCAACTTTATGAGCTACTCCACGCCTCAGCTGACCACGGCTTTCAAAGTGAACTGCAACTACCGCCAAGGTGCTGGACTGCGTTTCAGCCCAAACTGAGCACAGAACAGTGTGTGCAGAGGGTCTAATCGAAAAGGCAAAGTTGGAAAAAACAGAAGAGGTGAGGCAGGAAT
>NW_011888880.1:3882290-3886113 GCF_000151845.1 Pteropus vampyrus | reverse complement strand
AAAAGTTCTGAGCACTATCTCTGGATCAAAATAAGGTATGTGGCCACTCCTTCAACAATCACTGTGGCTAAAGAATTCTGTGCACTAATCGGCTTAGGGCCCTTCATTCGCTTATCCTTGAACTAGCTGTTACAGCAAGAAGCTGTGATAATTGGCTTAGATCAAACCAGGTCTCATTTCTAGAACTGAAGTTTGAGTTCCATCTCACCCAAGCCAATGGGGAAGGGCTGACATGGATGCTAGAAAAGTAATTCAATGTCCATGGCAGATGGGGGGTGAGTAGCGACTGACCACGGAAAAGCGCTTGTCTGTGACCATTATTCATTTTCTACTTCCCTTGAAGCCAACGATGTCACCATGGAAACTGCTGGCACACTTGCCCAACTTGTCACCATCGGAATTGCCACCTCTGAGTCCGTGGTGCTGCTGCCATTACTCCAAGCCTATGGCTGTCAACTTTATGAGCTACTCCACGCCTTAGCTGACCACGGCTTTCAAAGGGAACTGCAACTACCGCCAAGGTGCTGGACTGCGTTTCAGCCCAAACTGAGCACAGAACAGTGTGTGCAGAGGGTCTAATCGAAAAGGCAAAGTTGGAAAAAACAGAAGAGGTGAGGCAGGAATAAGAGACAGACTGAGGGAGAGGAGAAGACCCAGTTCCAGCTTGGTTGCCAAGGTAAAGGACTCTTGGACCGGCTGCGGGAGGCTACGTGGTCCTTCAGTCCAACTGCAGCAGCTTCGGAGGCGCCAAGAACAGCTCTGACTGCAGAAGCAGCTATAAAAGAGAGAAGCGTTTGCTACAGTGGAGGGGCCAGGTTTTTAGGAAGTATCCTGAGTTCCAGGACACCCACCACAGCTGCTGCCCAGAGTGATAAGCGGGCCTGGCCTGCCTTGCAAGTCACACATCCGCGTCTCTGAAGGTGGCTCTTTGCCTCCAGGGTCTCCTCTTTCCCTGACATTCATGCGTCCCCTCCACAGCTGCCAGGCAGGATTTTCTCACTGTAATAACTGCTAAGCCCTAAGAGACTATGTATCCCAGCTCTTAGGTTTGGCTGCGGCGAAAGCGCTTCGCAACCGAGCCCAGCTCAGGTCGACGCATAAGAATCTCGAGGGTGAGGGAGAAAGGAAAGAGAAAAAAAGGAAGGAAATGCTCTCCATAAAAAACTGAAAAATATGTATGTCTTGGGCAGGTTTTGACAGCTCTTACACATCTGTATGCATTCGAGTCACATTTTCTTTTTTTAAAAGATAGTGCCAACTTAATGGATTCTTCTCGATATTATTTTTAAAAATTTTAAATACAGATCATGGATTGTCCTAGATGTCTCCTCATTTATATTAAGAATTCAGTTAAAGACAGCACAAAAAGAAAACTACTCATTCATTTCTCTTACAGATATAGGTGCAAATTCAAAAGAAAAAAGAAAAACCTCATTTTTTAAATCCAATCTAACAGTATCTTACTTTTAATAATAGAATTCAGTCCATTCACAAACAGTATATCAAAATGATCAAGGAAGATTTAGTTTAAAAGCGGAAGGGGGTTCACCATCAAAATATCTCAATTAACATAATTCACTAATTAACATACTGAAGAAGAAAATGTTTTCATCATTTCAATACACTCTAAATGGCACCTGATAAAATACAGCAGAAATTATAATAAAAACTCTAAGAAGGAATTGAAATAAATGGCTTAAATAGGATAAAGTATATATGTTCCAAACCACCAATAAATTTATTCCAAATGGCGAAACGCTAAAGCCATTTTCATCAGAATGAGGAACAAGAAAGAAATACTCTCCGGTATCATAATTACACAACATCGATTCTGCAGTTCTAGGGAATATACTAAGTTAAAGTAATAAAAATACCAGTCAATATTGAACGAGAAGAAATTAAATTATCTTTTTGCTAATATAATATGCTTTAATAAGATTTGATTACTTTTTAAAGATAAATATGCAAAAATTTATAGCTTTATTCTAAACTGAGAATGAGCAAGAAGTTCATTTATAACATGATTAAAACATAATATTTATTTCTAACAATAAAGTACATAATTGAATATAATTATAAGCTATTATTTCAGGTCATATAACAAGATCTAAAAAGGGAAAGTCTTTATGTCATTAAAAAATTGGAGAGCAGTAAAAAAAAACATGAAAAGTACAGGAGAGATTTGCCTTGCAAACATTACAACTTAACATAAACCCGCCATAATCAAAAGACTGTTATTAGCACATAAATAGGCAACTGTATCAGAGTAACAGAGAACAATCAATAGCTGTAATATACGTAGAAATTCAATATCTAACAAAAGCAGTATTCAAATGTAACAGAAAAATGAGACCTCTACTCTGGCCATGATGGCACAAGAGAGGCTAGATTTAGCCTCTCATCTTAAACAGTTAGAAAAGCAGACCTGATATATGAAACAACAGATTCCAGACAATGGACTCCAGGCAGCTTAAAGCAGTGATTCCTAAGAAAAGGGAAACAAAAAAGAAGAAACCAATAAGTGACCTAGCTCACTGCCTTGGGAGCTTTTTCAGGCTAAAGTCTGGGAGGAGGAGTTCAAACAGTCCAGCAATCTCACTGATTGAGGAGACAGAACTTAGGAGGCCAAGGCCGTTATAATTGTCAAGGTGGAGTGCCGGGGAGGAGAGAAACGCACAGAGGGGTATTGGCAGATCTGTAGAGGGGCCCTCTCAGATCTTTCCCTGAGAACTGATCTGTGGGTGCGTGTGAGAAAAGGATTCAAGGCCAAGAAAACATCACCAGAGAAGAGTGACCCTCGGATCTCATACAGAGCCAGGAATACTTCGTGTTCCCACCAGCCAGAATGGAAGGATCTAATAAAGGAACCATCAGGTAGGGCCCACAGAGGGTATTGGTTAATAGCGGGCCAATTATCCCTAAGTTGAAGATTGTTCCGAACCTGCCACAATGAAGATCGAAAACGAACCTCAGAAGATCATACTGATTCTAAGTAATTGTATTTGTCCAGGAGAAATCCCAAAAATATTTAGAGGCACGCAAAAATATCTAGCACCCAATAATGTAAAATTCACAATATTTGGCACCAGATAAAAATTAATTGGTATGTAAAGAAGCAGGAAAAAAGACTCATAATAATTTTTTCAAGAGAAAAATCAACAGACCCAGAAATAAGGTGCTAGAATTAGTAGATAAGCATGTTATGAAGAAACCCCTTTGTCCAAACAGGGAGATGAGAGTGTGAAGGTAGAGAGGAAAGAAAGAAGAGATATTAAAAAGACCCAAATCAAACCCCTAGCAATGCTGAAATGAAATACACTGATTGGAATTAAATTTAAATTAGACACTGCAGAAGGAAATACTAGTGAATTTAGAGACATAGCAGTAGAAATCATCCAAAATTAAATGCAATGAGAAATTGAACAGAGCTGCAGGAAAATAACAAATGGCCTAAAGTACACTTGTAATTGGAGTCCCAAGGAAAAGTGGGGAGAGTCAAGTGGACAGAAATGTTTGAAGAAACGATAGTTGAAATTTTTCCAAATTTGATGGAAATGATAAACCTACAGATCTAAGAAGCTCACTGCTATTGAGTGCAATCCATCTATTGAAGCCCTAACCCCGAAATTGATCTTTGGAAACAGGAACTTTGGGAGGTAATTAAGTTTAGAAGAGGTCATAAGCATGGGTCCTTCATGATGGGGTCGTAAGAAAGGTAGAGGAGATGGGCCAATGAGTTAATCAATAACAACAATGTAGTGAAGTCTCCATAAAAACCCATAGGTTGGGTGGGTTCAAAGAGCTTCCAGGCTAGTGAACAGGT
>NW_011888880.1:3848600-3881480 GCF_000151845.1 Pteropus vampyrus | reverse complement strand
GTTTGAAGAAACGATAGTTGAAATTTTTCCAAATTTGATGGAAATGATAAACCTACAGATCTAAGAAGCTCACTGCTATTGAGTGCAATCCATCTGTTGAAGCCCTAACCCCGAAATTGATCTTTGGAAACAGGAACTTTGGGAGGTAATTAAGTTTAGAAGAGGTCACAAGCATGGGTCCTTCATGATAGGGTCGTAAGAAAGGTAGAGGAGATGGGCCAATGAGTTAATCAATAACAACAATGTAGTGAAGTCTCCATAAAAACCCATAGGATGGGTGGGTTCAAAGAGCTTCCAGGCTAGTGAACAGGTGGAGGTACTGGGAGAACATGAAAGCTCCATGCCCCTTCTCTGATGTCATCTGGATGTTCTTCAATTATATCCTTTTATAATAAACTAGTTATCTAGTAAGTAAAATGTTCTTCTGAGTTCTGTGAGCTGTTCTAGCAAATTAATCAAACCCAAGGAGGTTGGAAACTCCTATCTATAGCTGGTGGGTGAGAAGCACAGGTGACAACATGGACCTGAAGACTGCGGGGGGGCGGGGGGGCAGTCTTCTAGGACTGAGCCCTTAACCTGTTGGTTTTGATACTACCTTGGGGTAGACAGTGTCAGAGTTGAGTTGAATTGTAGGACCCCCAGCAAGTGTCACAGAATTACTTGGTGGTGTGGAAAAAATACACTCACTGAAATTGGTATCAGAATCATAGTTCTTGTGTCGTCAATCATAGATTCTAAAGATCAAAAATTGCCCCTTCTTTTTAAGTAAAATGTTCTTACAGAGCTCTAAAGTCAAAACATGCCTTAACTGTTGTCACAAGCAAGACGTTGACTTATTAATGTTGACCTCAATCCCTAATCTTTATGAATAGAGGAAAGTATTTTTCACTTTATATTTCTCTTGTGGAATTCAAAATAATCTGTTAAAAAAGGAAAGGACTATTTTTATGTGATTGACATGTGTTTAAAAATCTAGAGGCATTAGAGAATATATCTGATAGCTTCTTCTGAGATGTCTTCAAGGAATAGCTAATACTTAGTACACGTTTGCCTTTAAAAAACAGGGCAGGGGGAAATATAGTCAAATTAGATGCCATGGCAAAGTTGTCCTTGATTTTTATCAGAAATGTCCAGTATACTCACTTTATTAGGAGTTATTGCCCATGTTGTATGAAGGAAAGATTTTTTTTTTATATTTCCTTTTAAAAAGAAGATTATCTATTCGACTCTGAGAAAACTTTTTGGGTGAATGACATGTGGGAATTTTTTTAAAATGTGCTTGTTTGCTTTTAACCAAAAATGAAACAACTTACTAAGCTGCTTTAGGCCTTTTTCTGGGCTTCTCACTAAAGCAGAGATGAAAGCATATTTGGAAGTCCAGATGATTCTCATTTTAAAAATTGACTATCTTGGCACACAATCCTCCCAGCTAAGAAAAAGTTATGTTATTGACACTAAAACTTGCCATTTTATTTATACCTCTTACCCTCTTTTCGCAATCAGCTTTACCATAACCATAATCTCTATCATTTATGCTGCAACCAGCCCCCACCTCACCCTACAAGTATTCTCCCCACCCCCACTCTTTGTTACATGCACTTGACTTTTTCCTCCATTTCATATAACATGCTGTTCAATCTCAGTTTTGAGGCAAGATCTCCAAGTTTTTCCTGCCCAATCTGATTCAATAAGCTTTCGTTTACACAAATGTAGACCCGCTCAGGAGACCTCACCTGACTGACAGTACCTGGTATAGTCTTCCTTGCCTTCCTTCCTCTGCAATAAGAAAATTTTATTATCCAAGGGTTTTAACCCCACACACATATGTGGAAAAGATAAAAGAAAATAATAAGTCTATGGCCATTCTGCCCTGAACAAGCCCAATCCCATCTGATCTCAGAAGCGAGGTTGGGCTTGGTTAGTACTTGGATGGGAGATCACCTAGGAATAAAATAATAAGACTAGGTGCTGTAGGCATAAAAGAAAATAATAGGTGCTGTAGGCATAAAAAATAAAATAATAAGACCAGGTGCCGTAGGCATAAAAAATAAAAAATAAGAGATTGTAAGCAGACAAGGTCCTTGCAATTTGTGAGGTCAACCAAGGGTTGCTTCACGTAAAAAATAAATAAAAATAAAAGAAAAAGAAAGAAAGGAAGGAAGGAAGGAAGGAAGGAGAGAGAGAGAGAGAGAGAGAAAGAGAAAGAGAAAGAGAGAAAGAAAGAAAGAAAGAAAGAAAAGAAAATAATAGGTCTTTCCTCAAGTCAAAATCAAATTTATCAGTGGCAATAGAACAAAACAACCGAGAAACCAAATTTGCAAACTAGATCTTAAGAGATAGTGGAGCCAAATATGTATTAATATACTTACATACATATAATAATAATTATTATTAAAATACTTAAAAATATGGCAGATAAGTCATTCAGGCTAGGTTGATGATATTAATGTATCTATCTGCAATTAGTGATTGCGCCTTGAGGAACTAATGGGGCTGTACTTAAAATATTTATTTCATTTCAGAAACATGCTTAATTTAATAGAGTGGTTTCTTAATGAATGACATTTTATATGGGCTTCAAAGATCGTGTGTTTGCGCATGTGTATGTGTGTATGTGTGTTACTATGACCAGAGACAAAAGACAAAATATGTTTATAGTTATAATATATATACTACTTAGAAATATGAACACACAAAAAAATAATCTTACTTTCTAATTGGGATAAATAATGAAACGCTCATGGCAACATGTGTTTTTGACACAGACTTTGAACAGCGTCATTCTCCTGTCTTAAATAAATGCAAGCCTTTCACTCCTCTCGTGCCAGCTTTTGCACAATCAAATCTTCATTTTAAGATGATTTCAGTTTATTCAAACCTGAAGCAAATGGAATTAGTTAGGAAAACTGAATTTAGAAGTAAAGTCTCTTTCCTCCAAACTGATAAGTTTATATTAGCGGATTAATATTAGCGGAACCCCGATTTTTTAAGTGGAGAATAGCCCCCTGAAGAGATGGCAGGAGAATAAACCCAGAAAATCTCAGTCAGAGCCACTTGATATTATTTTCTTCAATTAAAGGCTAAAATGGAATCTCTAAAATAATGGGTGTTAAGAATGAAAACATGTATATAGAAGAGCTTAAAGCAAGTAGACTAATTTGCAGAACGTAATAAATAAGACTAAGAATAAAATTGTAGCTTTATGGATACATGCAATGTAAGGGAAGTAAATGCATTAAAATTAAAATCTTAGAAATGAGCTTCCTGAACTGGTAAATGTGCTGTTCAAAGAAAAATATATCAAAGGCATACTTCTCTACATGATTAAGATTCTTTGCAATTAAAAACCTCTGTCTTGAAATATTGTTCAACTTCAAAGGCACTGTTAGTCAGGAAATCCCCCTGGACTCCTTGGTGACACTTCTCATCTTTTTCAGTAATAGGAAATTACAATACCAAAATACAGCAGAGCCCACACATCTGTTAGCCACTTTTGCTGTAGGTGCTCAATTGATGCAAGATGTGCCTGCTGAAGCATGGGAGAGGGACACAATGCCAATGAATGCAACCTGCAAACTGAAGTACCAGCTCCAGAGATAAAATGGTAAAGGAGAGGAAGAAAAATGAGATAGCCAATTTGAACCCATTTTCAAGTTTATGTGTATATGTGAGTGTGTCTGTGTATGTGTGTATTTTGTCTGAGGACAAAGATACTAAATAAATATTGGCTAACTAATCTATTGTTAGTTTGCAAACAGGGATCCCTCTTGAGTGACAGAATTGAAAGAGTCACCTATAAGTCAGAAGTAGCTTTTCTGTTAATGTAATCAGGATCAAAATATTCAGCCATTTACTTAATTTTTTTTTCAATATGTGTGAAGATATAAACTAATTAAATGTATTGAGAAAAGCATAACAATCTTTCAATGACACCTTCATCATCGAACATGCAAAGTAGCTTCTATTTACTGGCTATATCCTCTGTTCCAGACACTGCGGCAAGCGCTTCATGGAATTCTAGCAATAACTCTACATAATAGCTATTAATATGCCATTTACAGATTAAAACATTAAGTCCTTAGAGTGAATTGGTAGCAGATCTGGGTTTTACTCAGGGTGTGTGTCTGACCTGAAAGTATATTTGTTCAGCTATGCAAGGAATTTTCAATGGCTCATCCCCTCATCAAAGATAATAATAACATTATCTAGAAACTTGTGAGAAATGCAAATTTTCAGGCCCTACCCCACATCTACTGAATCAGAAATCCGAAGGTAGGGCTCAGCAATCTCTTTTTTAACAAGTCCGTCAGGTAAGTCTGATGTCAGCTCAAACTTGAAAATCACTGCTTTATTCTATGCTACCTTTGATATACACTATCATGTTATGATTGATTATGACAAAGATTCTTTGCTTGACTAAACTTTATTTTAGTCATGCTCCCAAATCTTATCCATCTGTACATTTCCCTGCAAAATCTGGTTTCAGCAAGAACTCTACTAAGTCAGTTTAATCAGCACCCTCCATCCTCAATATCTGAACACCTATGATATGTGATCAGGTTCCTAACCCTTCACCATCCCCAGGTGATGTCTGATCACTCTAGCCTGTCTTAGGCCAAGAATCCTGTTAGGTCAGTTTACCCAGAAGCCCCTTTATTCCTGATATTTCCTCACAGTGATTTTCCATCCACTTGACCTCTACCTATTCTTTAACTGTAAATTCCCACTTGTTCATCTATATTTGGAGTTGAGCCCCATCTCTCCTCCATCCTGTACAATTCATCATGGGGGCCCCTGTACCTATCTTGATGGTCCTGAATGAAGTCAGCCTCTTTATTCTTTAATAAGTGTTATCACATGTTTTTTCTTTAACAAATATACAAAAATGTATCAGGCATGATTCAAACTATCTAGAAGTTATATCTAGAAGTTTGGCTTAGTCATAGTTTACATAAAATAAAAAATACTCTTGTAAGTGGCAGTAAAATAATTTTGAGTACCAAATCTGTAACTGATTCTAATAATTTATATTATTTTAAAAAGTGAAGAGAAGTCTATAATATTTGTCAAAATTGAATTAGAATATTCAATTTTTCTCTATTTTAATATAAGGTGAAAAAAGAAAGTTAAAAGATAATGTTAATAAATAATAATTCTGAGACTGAAATTATATGTTAATAATTCTGAAATGTTAATCAATTAGACTATTGATTGACATTTGTTATTAACATATACAAATCAGCTTAGATGTAGATGATTGTTTCCACAGATTGATTGTAATCGGCCATAGTCACTATATGTAGTCAACTATTCTAAAATTTCTTAAATATATTCATCCTTTAATTTTAAAATATACTATTTATATATATAATACACAAAAATACCTATCCCTAGATTGATTAAAGAATAAACAACAATGTACAACTACTAGAAAAAAATAAAAAGTGCAATTTTAATGAATCATGGATATCATGTAGACCAATGCCAGTGTTTTATAAATAAGAAAAATTAGTTACAGTGAGATAACAGCGACTTTCCCCAAATAATATAACCTTTATCTTGTATGTAGTGGATGCTTATAGCTAAACTCCAAAGGTGTCCTCCAACCAATTTCTTTTCTCCCTATATGCACATGCCACTCCTCAAAAAAAGTCATGGAGCTTATTTCTTCTCTCTTTGTTTGAGGAAGCCTTTACTTTTCTTTCACTTTTGAAGGTTACTTTTCACTTGATATAAAATTTTCCTTTAGCCCTTGAAAGATGTCACTCCATCGTCATATTTCTTGCATAGTTTCTGACAAGGAGTCTGCTGTTTATCTAATTATTGTTCTGTAAATAAGCTTTCTCTGATTGTTCTCAAGGTTTTCTCTTCATTGTCAGTTTCCATTTCAATTGGAATAGGATGTACCTAGGTTTGATGTTTGTTTGGGTTTATTATTATTATTATTATTATTATTATTATTATTATTATCCTTTTTGGTGTTCTTTGAGCTTTTTAGACCTATGGTTTGATGTCTGTCACTAATTTTGAAAATATTTCAGTCATTATTTCTTCAAGTATTTCTTCTGCTCCATTCTCTTTCTTCTTCTGAGATTCCAATTATGCATATGTTACATCACTCGATATTATCCCACAGCTATTGAATGCTGTTTGGTTCTTCACTTTTATTTTCTTTGTTTTCCAATTTGAGTAATTTCTATTGACCCATCTTTAAGTTCACTGATTCTTTCCTAAACTATGTCAAGTTTGCTGATGAGCCTATCCAAGTCATCCCTCATTCTGTTAATGTTTTTGACTTTTAGCATTTCCACTTGATTTTATCTTACAGTTTCCATCTCTCTGCGGAAATGCCTCTTAATAGAAATTTCTTTTCCATTAGAACTTTTAACAAATTAATCATAGCTATTCTAAATTCTCTATCTGATAGTTCCAACATCTGTGTCATATATAAGTCTAGTTCTGATAGTTGCTTTATCTCTTAAGACTTTTTTTTCCTTACCCTTTTACATGCATCATAAGTTTTTCAGTGTTGAAATTTGGTCATGTTTTATAAGATATTAGATATGGAATTAAATAATTTTTTTTAAGTTTGGAGATGATCCTGCCTTTCCTTCTATAAGGCTTTCAGAGTGGAGTTTGTGTTAATCTAGTCGGACAGTGGGCTGGGTTTGAAGTCTGTTGTTGCTTTGATTACCTTGTGATTACCCTTGAGGCACTACACCTTCAAATTCTTCTAGTGATATTTTGTGTTTATGGTGTGGGTTCATTTGCCGGTGGGTGTTCTCAACACCTGCTCCCTGCTTGGCCCTAGGGCTTCCCTTCATACTGGTTTCCTCTGTATATTCCACTGCTATTTGTACTCAGTACTTGTTAGTCTGATGGGCCGTGGAGGGGGGTGGAGGTGTCTCATTTTCTGATGTTCTGATTAAGCCTCAGTCTTAGGCAGGCACTATGAATCTTGGGGGTATATCCTTTACAAGTGTCCCTGCATCTTCTTCATATGTAAAGCTGGGCCTAGAACATATTCCTTCCCTCAGCCGTGGGTAAAGCCTCTTTTTACTTGATTCTGTCAGCTACACTGAGTTTCTACTAGTACCTTCAAGCTACAGTTTTGGTGGCCCTTTCCCCTCTGGATGAAGACTTTTATCTTGGGAGATAGAGCAGAGAGATCTGGGCAGAGCTGTGGCAATGGCTGCTGTTCTCTGCCCAAACTAGCACTTGGGGCAAGTTCTTAGGATTCTTCCCGGTCTTCCCTGTGAGCACCTGGTACAGTTCTTGGAAGAAAAACTGGCAAGAGGATGCAATCTCCGCTCTGTCTACAGCTTCCAGGGCCTTCATATACTCCTTCAAGCCTATATTTGGCCTTTAGCAATTCATTAAGAGCGTTTAACTGAATTTTATTACCAGCTTATATGGTGTTTGGTGGTGTCTGTCCAATGTAAGCAAATACTCAAGATCTTATTTCTCCCTGCAAGTGCCTCTCTCTCTCCAGATTTCAAGTAATTGTTTGTCCAGTGACTTCTCTCTAAAGGGCTCACAAAATGTCATTAGTGTATCGTTTGCCCTGTTTTTGTCTTGTAAATGTGGGAGAGAAATTTTATCTAGCTCTCTCTTCTGAGCTGAAACCCTGTTTCCCTCCTTCAAGAATCTTTGTGAATGGATTCTTAATGGCCTTGTGATTGGCTTTGACCAACAGAATATAACAGAAATGACACCAGACTCACTTAGAAACCTGACTTACAGAAGAGTGGCAGCTTCCCCTAACTGCCTCTGAGCCTCTATGTAGCTACTATGTAAGAAATTGAGGCAACCCACTGGGGAGCAAGGCCTCAGATAGGAGCCCCAGGTGCCCAACATGTGAGTGAAGAAACCATCTTGGATGATTCAGCTCCCCCTACTCTTTGACTGCAAACTCATCTGGGACCCCAGGCAAGGCCAGCAGAATAACCACTCACCTGAGCCCTAGCCCATACACAAAATCATGCAACATATGATTTTTTTTTTTTGAGCTACTAAGTTTTGAGGTGGTTTGTTATTCAGCCATAGATAATGAAGCAGTGCTCACTAAATATTTGCAGAATAAATAAATGAAAAGATTAGACACATTACTTCAACCATAATTCTCTAAATACCACATCTTCCTTCTAAGGGCATTAGGTAGCCAAGCATTAAGACAAAAGACTAGTGAGGGGGGAAAAAAATCAACCCAGAGGATGTTGAAAATGAAAACTAGTTTTCCCCACTGGATCTGAATGGGGCTAGAGAGCCAGTTTAAAGATGAGAAAATCAATGTGTTATCTTAACCAAAGCATACACTTAATAAAATGTTGCTACATTAAGCTCAAAATTAGTTGGATGGAACTGAGGAGTCATTCTGTTTGAATTTTAAGGATCTTTTAAGGCCAGTTTTTGCAGATCATAATTAAAATGAGATCTCAATAAAATATCAGTCCAAGAAAATTACTCCAAAGGTATTTAAAATAGTCCAAAGATATTTCCACACTTATTTCAATTGTGAACTTGCCCTATTAACTTAAAAAATTATTTAAAAATTTAACCACTCTGAGGAGAGCCAAAAAATGACTTAAATTTGCCAAAACAGAGACATTTTTATCAACTCAAACAACAAATTATATCACATGCAATTAATGCTATTCTCTAACCATAGCCTCTCTTAAAACTTAATTAAAGTTTAACAAAGAAAGACTAATGAGACAAATGAGTCAAAGGCTGGTCAACACAAAACAAAAATAAATTTCAGAAATTTAGATAAATAGGGCAAGTTCACAATTGTGATAAATTGAAAAATCTCTCCGAAGTATTATATTAGTTTCCTTATCAAGATTCCCTTTAAAAAAAAAAATCCTCTTACAAATCTTCTACTCCTGATGATAAGAAGACAAGTTATATCTGCAACACTATTATTTTTATAAAATGATTCTCCTATCTGCCTCAGGCCTACCTAGGTGAGAGTTAATGAAGCATGCCTTCAAACCGAGTCTGCTTTCTAGGGCTGCTAAACTGAAGAAGCAATATACACACTTTATGGCCCTTGGGATACAAGAATTTTCACTTTAAATTTAACTCGCAGAATTTAATCTTTGACTTCCTAGGTTACCTAGTTTAATTCAGCCTGGCTGACTAGTGCAAGTATTACAATCGTCAAGGCTGGAAAGCAGAATGGTTACTTTGCTTTAAGGAGGTAAAAGTACCATGAAATTCATGTCTGTCTTTGAGCCATAGTTACACCAGTGGTCAAAACAATAACAACAAGTGAACAGAGGCGACTATGAGAAGCTGTGCTTGGAATTTCCTGTGGAAGTTGTAGATGTTTCCCCCTTTTTCTCTTTATTGATAAAAGTCAATGATTAAGACTTTGTTTATGTGCTATAATACTTCCTGCACAGGTGTAGCTTAAAATTTAGGGAAGAACTTAGGGAAGAGAATATAAACTTACAATTTGTTTTATTGTTACAGACGGTTGTGTTGCAGCTGAGATTTTCAAGTTCTTTCTCAAAGAGAACAATGTAAATATAAATTAAATCTTAAGAGTCATTTACAGCTACAGTGTTTTGAAGGAAAAAATAACATATCATGTTTATCGAAACTTTACTATCTGCCAAACATTGTATATAGTTTAGTTATTCTCATTCTTAGATACACACAGTACGATAATAATATTGCGCCCATTTAAAGATGAGAAGATTGAGGCTCAGAAATAAGAAATGTATTTAAGTTCCTAAAACAAAATTAGTAGCCAAATTCTAATAAGAAACCAGTTGCCCAAACTATGCTGTTTATTGCAGGACACACTGTGACAATCAGGAGGCTTAAATCATTAATTAATAAACTAATCAATTGATAAAATAAATACTTATTGCATGCCCACTGTATCCCAGAGCTTTGCAAAGCTTGGGGAGGCAGTAGAGAATTAGCAAGACTTAACTCTTTTCCTTGGGGCGTATATGCTCCAAGAGCTCTGATGGTTTATCCTGATGAATCATTTCTCCTTAGTCAGACTATTAATATTTATTTATTCACTCATTTAATAAAAATATATTGAGAATCCATTCTGGGCCAAGTCCTATTGTAAATACTTTATAAGTAGTGAGTAAAACAAATTAAAAAAAAAAGCCCCTGACCTCCTGTAACTCACAAGGAGACAATTAACAAATAAATAAAATATACAGCTCACTAATAATAATTACTAAGGAGACATAAATAAATGATACAAGAGAGAAGGAAAGAGATGGTTGTGGTAACAGAAAGGGCAGCCAGAGAGGTCCATGATGAAGTGACGACATGTCAGTAAAAGCCTAAAAGAAGTGAGGGAAGGAAGCATAAAGACTGGTGGATATCTAGGCAAAGAGCCTCCTGGGCAGAGGTAGAGCAGGTGTCAAGGCACCGAAGCAGGAGTTTGTCTTGGGAGGCTGACATGAAAGAAGCTGAAGGTTGGGGAGAATGGCAGCAGATGAGGTCAAAGGGAAAAAAAGACCAGTGTGCAGGGTTATATAGACCCGAGTGAGTCTTGGATGAGATGGAATGCTGATGAGAGATTTTGAGCAGTGAGATGACATGACCTGACTTTAGTTTTACAGTTGATTCAGCAGCATAATCCTTGTCTTAGAGCCCCATACAAAGGCAATATGTCACGTTTCTCTTAAGATATAACCAATTTGCTTGATACATGAACCTTCGAGAGTGGTTCCAATTCGACGTAGATGAGGTGGCCTGAAGAAAGAATACATTAACTTCTCTTGAATAAGGTATTTCCTGTGTTATTTTCAATGTGCCCACAGCAAGATGGAGGCTCTACGCCAAGGGATACAACACCAAACACCATTTTTAGCAACTCCTTTCGGGGGAGTGTGCAGAGCTATGAAACTATTTTTCAAATCTTGTGAAAATGCATTCTCTCAGTGCTTCCCCCTCTCCCCAAGGCAACCTATTTTTAAAGAGTAAATCACCTCCCAAAAATAATAACTATGGGATATTTTTCCCAATGGGAATAGATCAGCCTGAAAATGATTGATGTTTTCACCCGAAGGTACTTCGTATCTGTTGGGCACCTCACAACTTTGGTCAATGTTAGACCTCAGAGTCCAGGCTTGACTGGTGACAGCAACTGTGATTTAAGTGGCTTTCCTAAAGCTGCACACTTCGTTGTAGGCAGAGGGAGAACCATACCTAGTTAATAAAGCCTCTCATGAATGAGTATCTTTACTCTATCCTGTGTACTTTAGGTTCGGTGACCATGGATGAAATTGTACTATTATTCTATGTATAGGCATCAGTGTCCTCAATTCACAGGTGTGCAAACTGAGACTAACGGAGATGGAATAACTTTCCAGGATCACAGCCAGCAGATGATAACTCCACAGCTGCCTGACTACAGACTCTATTTTCTTTTCATTAGGCAACCCTCCACTTTAGAAAACTAGCAAGGATTTTTAGGTATCACCATGCCCCACACTAATTTTAGGTATAAAGGGCATTAATTCATTCTTAAAATCCTGAGGTCTAGTCATCTAGTCCTTAGGACTTGCTGCACCTATACAAAACTCAGAAACGATGTCATCTTTGAAGATGAACAGCTAGTCACATGACCCACTGCAAAGCCTATATTTCCAATTTGTAATAACCAGGACAAGTGTCTCTCAGGAAGTATTTCAATAAGTTGGCTTTATCTTACCCCATATAAACTTTGAAAGTGACCTATAAATGTCAGCAAGGAGACCATCCTTTTTCAGAAAAAAGAGAATAAGACCTTCCAATCTTACTAAAATCTCCATCTTTTTATAAGTTGATTCTCTCATACACTGGGCGCTATATACTCCAGGGACTGGAACTAGGCCTCATAAGGGATATATTTCAAAATTTATTCTTATGTGCTTCAAGATGGAAGTGGTTAGTGATACTTTACAGAATTGACATTTCCAGGAATTCTGTATTTGAAATCATTTTTAGATTATTTTCACTAACCATCTCTGAACTAGAGCTTCAGAAGCTATTTCATAAGATGGGACCCTGACTCAATTTACCTAATGATTTTGTTAAGCATGAACCTGGAAACTATTAGGATATACCGTAAAAGCTTTTCTGTTCACTCTTTCAGTAACCGATGGGGGTGCTATTTGGGGTAGAATTCCTTTGGTAGAAATCATTCAGTGAGTTGAGGAAATTCACTAGCTTTTGATTATCTCTCAGCTTTTTTTTGGAATAAATGCTCTTAATTACATAAAAAGACTAAGAGTTGGCAATGGGAGAACATACTTTCAAAATCTAGATAAATTAGTTCAGTCTTCCAGGCAAACTCCAGAAGACTTAGTAACTACCAATTCAGACTTCTTGACGTACTATTCATCAGCACATGTTAACATACAAGAAGAAAATTAATAACGACGTTTCACTCAAAATTAGCCTAGTTATAGACTTCATCCGGCCCACATCCTCATTCTCCTCCTGAAGGTAACCAAAGATGTAAGCATTTACTGGTATACTATTTCAAGTAATGCCTCGCACACTGTGTTCTAATCCAGGGATTTCAGGGCGTCAGCACCAAGCCGATGGAGAAGGGAAGGTTTTGGTGGTGAGAAGCCCAGTTGAAAGGACACACGAGGGGCCAACAGGAGAATGAAATGGCAGGCACCTACTTGATTGTGGGGCGTGTGTTTCTGCGCTAGGAGACCGCGTGGGCTCCACATATGGCAGAGAACAATAGTGGCATTCTGCCACACATGTGTGATACAATACACTGAATCATGCTTACAAGAGTTAAGCTCAGGCACCCTAATACATTAATGTAACATTTTAAATTGGGATCCTATTCCTACCTGTGAGCCTGGATCACAGCCAGACCTGGGACCAGCCAGGCCTAGGGCCCACACAAGGTGGGGTCTCCAGGCCAGCAGTATCAGCCCCACCTGGGAACTTGTTAGATGAGCAGATTCTTCAGGGTTCCACTCCAGGCCTATTAAATTGGAAATACTGGGATGGAGCCCAACAATTTGTGTTTTAATAAGCTCTCTGGGGGATTCTGAAGCAGGCTCAAGTTTGAGAACCTCTGCTGTCATCCTAAACACTTGGAATTCTAAAGTCTCCTTTCTCTTTTTCACTTCCAGAATTGATTTTTCCCCCACCCCCACAGTTTTCACCATTCCACCCACATCATCTCCACAGGGCTAACTTCCATTTGTTCTGTAGTACAAGACGTGATCTCCTCTGACAGATCTCCAGACAGATACATGCAAAAAAAAAAAAAAAAAAAAAAAAACCAAATCACCTTTTTACACAATATAAGAGAATAAACTCAAAATGAATTAAAGACTTAAATGTAAGACCCGAAACCATAAAACTCCTAGAAGAAAACATAGGCAGTAAATTCTCTGACATTGCTCTAGGTAATATTTTGTTTTGATATATCTCCTCAGGCAAGGGGAAAAAAAGAAAAAAAATGAACAAATGGGGCTACATCAAACTAAAAAGTTTTTACACAGCAAAGGAAACCATCAACAAAATAAAAAGACAACCTGCTGATTGGGAGAAGATATTCATCAATGATACATTCAATAAGGGATTAATATCCAAGATTCATAAAGAACTCATATAACTTAACAACAAGAAAAAAACAAACAATCCGATTAAAAAATGGGCAGAGAATCCGAATAGACATTTCTCCAAAAAGAACAGACAGAGGCCAGTAGACATATGAAAATATGCTCAACATTACTAATCATCAGAGAAATACAAATTAAAACCACCATGAGATACTACCTCGCACGTATCAGAATGGCCATCATCAGTAAATCAACAAACGAGTGTTGGCTAGAATGTGAAGAAAAGGGAACCCTTGTGCACTCTTGGTGGGACTATACATTGGTGCAGCCGTTATGGAAAACAGTAAGAAGCGTCCTCAAAACACTGAGAACAGAACTACCATATGATCCAGCAATTCTACCTCTGAGTATTTATCCAAAGAAAACAAAACCACTAATTTGAAAAGATATATGCACCCTTCTATTCATTGCAGTTTTATTTACAATAGCCAAGATATGGAAGCAACCTAAATTTCCAAAGATAGACAAATGGATAAAAAAAGACGGTACATATATACAATAGAATATTACTTGGCCATAAAAAAGAATAAAATCTTGCCATTTGAGATTACATGAGTGGACCTTGAGGGTATTATGCTAAGTGAAGTAAGTCAGATAGAGAAAGACAAATACCATATGATTCCACTTACATGTGGTAACTGAAGAACAATATAAACAAACAAACAAAATAAAAAATAGAACTCATGGATATAGAGAACAAACTGATGATTGCCAGATGAGATGAAGTTTGGGGGGCTGTGTGAGAAGGGTGAAGGGATTAAGAAGTCTGAATTGGTAGTTACAAAACAGTCATGGGAATGCAGAGTACAACATAGAGAATATAGCCAATAATAATTGTAATAGGTATGCATAGTACCAGTTGGGTACTAGACTTATTAGGATGATCACTCCTTAAGTTATGTAAATGTCCAATCACTATGTTGTATACCTGAAATTAATATAAAATAATATTGAAAGTCAACTATAATTGAAATGAATGAATGAGTGAATGAATGAATGAATAAATAAGAAAGTGGCTAGACTAGTATTTTTATTTATTCTCTCTAATCTCTGTGAAGACACTGATTTGATCAAAACTACAGTTTCCAAATTCTGTCATAGTCAAACACAAGAACTATTTACATCACATCCAACTGTAATTAGAGCATTTAACCACAAACTGTGCAAAGTGAGGTCTTAAACAGGATATAGTTATTAAGAATGCCAAGGAGCTGCTGCCCTCATTAATCACACCAAAATAATTTGAACCTTTAAAAATGAAACAATGGCCCAAGGTACTTTCCATTTAAAGAATTACTGTTATCTAGAGGAAATAGGCCTTGTTGTTCTATATCGATTTCCAAAAAAGGACAATTACATTCCACACTTGAAAAAAAATCTCAGGAGTCTACAACAGATGCAGGAACACACACACACACACACACACACACACGTACACGGAGCTTGTTGCAAATGTGTATTATGTGTGTTTTTTCCTTAATGAAGGATGGATTAAGCATTCCACTAAAGAAATGAAATTCTTAATTAATATTTTTTTTATCCCTTATTTACTCTCATATATGTACTAAGTAACTTGCACAAAGATATAACTTGCAAATAATTGGAAGCTATAAATGGAGCAACAGGCTAAAGTGCATTTTAAATCTACCTAAATGTTTAAGGTTAGAGAAAATTTACTATAGGAAAAAAAAATGTCCGTTTTCCAAAAGGAAATACACCGTCGGTAAACCGGGACAAGAGCAATGTAGAATTGTCATCAGTGCTAATGAGAACTGCATTCTCATCAAGAGAAAAATATAATCTCCATCATATGCTATAAGCTAAGCACTCCAAGCTCATTGATCATAGTGAGAAACAAACAACAATTTAAAGGCCCTAAAAAAAAAAAACAACCCACCATTTCTCACATAACTTAAAAGAGGTGTCAAAAAATAGCAAATCTCCATTTTCTTCTGTTGTTTTCATGTTTGTTTGCTCTCCTCCTAGTCTGCAGTTGCAAACAAAGGCTGCTAAGGAGATTCTTTCCACTGGCAGTCAGCAGTCCCTGGGGTTGGGACGCCTCTGGTCACTGCATTACCAGGTCTAGTCACTGATGCTTGTTAAAATCAGAGCCGTGTTCTCTTGCTACGTTTCAAATTAAGATTCTGCATCATGTTGGTGAACAGCACGGAGCAATGTGCAAATTAGAACAAGTTCTTCAGAAGCTCACTTCCCTTTCAAGGGCTGGAAAAGTGCCTAATTCGGAAAACCTCTCATCTCATTCAGTAGATTTGGGCTGGGCTGGGGTGCGAAGAAATTATTTCTTTGCAAGAAATTCTTAGAATCATAGATTTGAAGAGTCTATAAAGATCTTCCAAAGGCCCATTCTATTATTTAACATTTCCGTGATTTTGCCAAAACATACAAATTTAGAAGTTACCCCATACACATTCTCTCATGCCAATATAAAATCTCCATGAATTCTTTTGATATACAGGTTTGCTCTAAGAAGTAAACAAGTATTTCTGTCTCAATATAAGTTAGGCTAAAACAGTGAACATTCACAATCTCACTTCAATATTTCATAAAGTGGAAGGTCCTATCACCATATCCAAGTGTGGGGGAAAAATATGTGTTTTCAGTGGAAAACTATGCACTGTTTACAGGAAGGACAAAATTATGAATCTATCAAAATTCCTCAAAGAGCTCATGATCTGTTAAAGAATTCTTCATTTTAATTATCTGTCCACATGGAGATAGCAAAATGTCTATGACTGCATACACCCCTCTCTGCAAAATTTCCCAGAGTAAAGAGAGAAAGGCTCTCCAGAAACAGAAATCACCAGAACCTTCTTTCTAGTTCACTGGCATTTAAATTAATCTTTGGGGAAATGAGGGGAAGTAAAACCTCTGCAAATGTACGAATGCATGAGGGAGAGAGTGTAGAATTAGGAGAGGAAGATGTGCGAAGCCCTCGGCCACTGCCATAAAGAACTTAGATCAAAAAGTAGATGGAACAGAGGCTGAGAAGGGGTGGTCAGAGCAATAAGTGCAAAACCAGGAGTGGTGGTGACGGTGTGTGACAGTAGGGAATATGGTCAATTGTGTCAAATAAGAATGAGAAACCAGGTGAAGTGAAAGCACTGGGGTGTGCACTTATCTTAACGACAAAGATCTCTGCTGATTTTAGAGCATTTTGGTGAAATCATGGGGATCAAGGTCAGACTGAGGGTGTGTGGGGACAAATGGTGTGTGATAAAACAGAGGCCACGAACACAAAGAACTATCTGATGTTTGTCTGTAAAAACCAGGACAACTCTAAAATGGCTGTGGGAAGATCCAGAATAGTTTTTTTAATGGGAAGGATTAGAACATATTTAAGTGTTGATAGGACGGGTTAAACCTGAAAATAAAGAAGAAGGAAACGATAAGTTGGGAAACATTTTTTGGAAGGTGAGAGAGGATGGGATCCCAAGTACACGTGGAGATGATGGCCCTTGAAGAAGGAAGACTCCTGGAACAAGGAGAAAAAGATGCGAGCCGAGGCTGTCCAGTCTGTTGCTCATATAGGGTGTTACCGAGACAACCACAGGCCCAAAATGGCGTCACGTGTGTCAGAGCCCATGACACCAGATGTAGATTTAATACCTGACCTGATTGCTGTGTTCACCATTCCCAGAAATATAATCTTAATCAACTAGTCTGGATTTTTTTTGCTAATACCAATGAGGCAATCTGTCACATGGGCCTCTCCATCCCCGTAACACCCACAGAGAGAGTCAATCTGCATGATAAAAGCCCCCCCCACCCCCGCAAAATAAGACACCTGATATAGAAAGAATCCTTTCTCTTTCTTTCTTGCTAATAGCTTCCTTGCTGCTCCCTTCTTTTCTATAAAAACATTCAGTTTTGTACAACCCCCCAGGAGTGGCCTACTAGTTGCTGGATAGGATGCTGCCTGATGCCTGAATTGCTTAATAAAAATATATCTTCAAATTTACTTGGTTGGATTTTGGTTTTTGAGAAAAAGGATGATTTTTGTGCCTCAATCAACTCAATGTTAAATAGGGAAATGAGGGAGTTTCTTCTGGTGGTTTCATTTTTTTTTTTAAGAAAATAGAAAATGTATCTGTCGACAATGCAAGAACTATAGGAGAAGTAATGATATTCTTACTTTTTTCTTTCTCCTTTATCATTGATTTTTCTCAGCTATGTGCAGATTCTAATAATTAGCTATGCTATTTAACAACACTATCTGGTGATGGTTCAATGAGATTTTTGTATTCTGTTTGCAAATGACCTAAACCTAGAAATAGAAAGGTCAGAAACTATGCTTGACATTGCTCCTTCTGCTCTAGAAATAGATTCACTAACTGTGTTTAATTTCCAAGTCACTCAGTCAGGCAGGGATCTTCCAAATAAATGGTGGGTTAGTTTGGACAAGAAGGTATCTGTTATCACAGGCATGTTTTGATAAACCAATGACAAGTATCAGCTTATTAAAGAAACATGCCTTGATATTGGAGCTAAAGAAAAACAAAATGACGTCTTCTGTTTTTTGTTTTTGTTTTTATCAGCTAATGTTAACAGATGAGTTCCATCATGGAGACCGATTTGATCAGAAGCACAGGGAAGCAATATTAATTATGGAAAATCTTTGAACACAGAGGAAACTTTTAAATTCATCTATGACGGTCAGCAGAAAAAAAATTGGTAAAAAAAAATGAGTAAAGAACAAGAAGTAGAAAAAGGAAATAAGAGATCAGTTAAGCTATAATTTCACTTCTGTGCTATGAAGTCTAGCTGCCAAGAAATGAAATTTCTAACTATGAAAAAGAGAAACTGAATGATAGAGAGAAGTAACAGGAATATATATATGTGTGTCTGTGTGTATATGTATGTGTATATGTGTGTGTGTATATACATACATACATATATATATACACACATCCACATTTACATATATATACACATATATATGTATACATATACAGAGAGAGAGAGAAAGAGAGAAGGAGAGAAGAAGAAGAGAACAAGGAACTGTGCATAACGGAATCAGACTCTTCAAAAGCCTTATTTAATAAGGAACTGGCCTCATTTTGGAAGCATGGGAAACTCATAAAAAGTCATACCATTCATTAGATGTAATTAATTTCACACAGGGCTTTCTGAAAGTAACTAAATGAAAACCAAGCTGTGGCTTGCACTGAACGTGTTTTAGGTTACAATCATAGAAGAGGAAAGTGGCCATAGGAAAAGAAAAAAGTCACAGGTAAGACTGTCACATTAGAGAGGTGTTGCTAGAAGCATAACCTGCATGTCAGCTGGGTTCTCCTACCCTTGAGATGTAAACAGCCGAAGTCTTGGACTTTTATTCTGCACAGTATGGAAACCCGATGTCTTTCCATGATCGTAGAACCCTTTCTTGGGGTTGAGTCTGTTTCTAGGCTCATACTTTTTGGCCTGCTGTTTCTATTGAACATCGAGTCGACCAAAGCATAAAAATCATCTCTTTTCTCAAGCCAGTTGCATACCCATTTGTGAGTGTGGTACACTGTAAGATTTCATATGGGGCGATGCAGCAGAAGAATGCGTTTAATTGTAGAAATTTGAACAGTTTCCATTGAGTCTTCAACAATCCTCTTCACAGAAAATCCTTTGGTCACTCTAGTTTTAATTCGGGCTGTTTCACTTCATCATCCAGCACATGTCATAATTTCTTCTTTCTAAACTCTGCTTTCTTCTCTCTCTTTCTCACCTCTCCCTCTCAGAAACAAAGGCAGTTCCTCTCTGATTCTCACAAGGGCAATCTACCCAGCCCCACAGGGCCCCACCTTCTACCCAGTAGCTAAGCAAGGCATTTCCTCAAAGAGAGTTTCTTTCTCTCAAGGCATTCTGGTGCCAATTGCTAAGAAAATAAATCTGATGCCTAAATCACACCAGTCCTTTCCAAAAGAGTAGATTTGTCACAAAGGAAAACAACCAAGTGCTTGAAAATCTCATGTCATATAATAGTAATATTCAATCTAGCCCACAATTATTGCAACTAAAGTTTTTAATAGACTCATTGTGTCTATTATAAGGGGATTTTTCCACTTTGAAAAATTCTCAGTGAAAATGATAGTCACATACAAGAAAAGCGTTCAAAAATAAATAAATAAAACTTGAGAGAAAACTCTATTTTGTAGGCAGAGTAACTTTCATTGGGTGGCCCGAGCACACTCTTCCATCAGCGTAGAATCCTCCTCTGTCTGCTTCAGTAGACTGCAGGAACTAACGGCAGCTGGCCAAGGTCGCTGTACCATGGTCTAAGTGGAGACCAGGCTGATGGCCCACCTTCCTTTTGGTCGTAAGTTCTTCGTGCCTCTCGATCCTGTCTGCCTCAGATTTCCCAGCAGTCAATGCTCCTCACTTTCCTTGCTCCACAGCTGTCATCCGAATGCTATTCAGGACTCCTTTGAATGCCCTTGAGCCTAGCTTTCGTGTATGACCCGATCTGTTTCAAAGCAATAAACTCTCAAATCTTCTAGGATTTTGTTTCCTTATTTGCCTCTTTTCATCTGTATGGCCGGGCAGCTGATGGGTCAATTTAATCTAGAAACTTCTGTCCTTCAGTTCTAGGAACTTTTATGCATGTCTTATTTCCTTCATCTTTTCCTCTATTTTCTTTTTGAAACTATTCAGATGTCAGTCCTCCTAGACCAATCTAACTGTTTTAACTTTCTTCTCCTATTATCTATTTCTTTTTCATCTATTTTTAGAAAGATATTCTTGATTTTGTCTCTCAACTATCCTATTGTTTCTTTTAGTTCTCATGTACTTTTAATAGCCAAAAGCCCATTTTTGTGCTGTTGTGATTCACTTTTTGTAACATTCTGTCTTTGTTTTGTGAGTGTAACATCATCTTGTAATTCTCTGAAGATATTATTTTAACATTTGTTGAAGTTTCTTGATCCTTGTTGTATTTTCTATTTTTTTCCTGTTTTTTGTTTGTTTGATTGATTGCTGGTTTTTATTTTCTTCTTTTGGTATTTCATGTTGGCAGCTCTACCTGCCTGAGCAGAATTTGTCAGTGGTGAATATCACTTCACAGTAAGCTGGCTTTTTCATTGAGGAGCTCACAAATATAAGTGTTTGTACCACAGGACAGTCAGGTTTCCCTGAAGGGAATTCTCTATTCTCCTAAATTCAAATGTTAATCTCTTCTAAATATACTCTCACAGACACACCCAGAGTATTCTTTAACTAAATATCTGAGCACTCTAAGACCCGGTCAAATTGACACATAAAATTAACCATCCCTGTTGGTTAATCCAAAAAGTCAGTCATATTAGATAACCATAAAAGAGATACATAGAAACCTAAACTTTATTTTACTTCAAACATATAAATGCATATGCATTTTGCTGATCTCTTGTAGTTGACCCAAAGCTTTTTCTTTGAGTATGAATCTGGTGATTGAAGTTCCACGTGGCCTTTTGCACAAAACTATAAGTCTTAATTTATCTTCAATATTTTCCAGTGTTTGTTTCCTTAAGTGAAAAAAGGAACATAATCTAAGAGCAAAATTTTTTCTAGACCTTGAAAGTTTTTTTCCTAATTCTTTCGTAGCTTTTTGATTTGATCTCATTTTTGAAAAGCAATTTGCTTTCTGAAGTATTGAATTTTTATAGCATTTTCCTTATAAAACTTGTCATCTTCAGTAACATGTAGTTTTATATTGTTACGATGACAAGGTTTGGGATCAAACACGACTGAGTCTAGGGAAGTGTACAACTCAAATGGTGACAGTACAAATGCATGGGCTGAACGGGGAGTAGAGTGGCAGCAGTGAAGGTCAGTTGGCTGTGGGAATCAACCGGTATGGTTCACAGAGAGATGGAAGACAGTCAATTAATGGGGAGAGTCAGCTCAGGGGAAGCCTGCTTAGACAGTTGCTTCCCATATTACAAGGCTAAAAGAACACTAAACGTTAACATCTGTTTGCATCAAATTTATTCAGAGTCCCCAAAGGACACAGATTACCATGAAAAACAAAATAAACAAGAAGAGAAAGAGGATCCACTGCCAGAACTTTCTAGAAACTTTCTTGATTCTTTTTGGTTATATTCATCAGTTCTTATTGCCATGATGACTTTCAAATATGTAATTTAAAATTTTTAATTCTCACTTCAGTTTCTGTAAGTTATGCCCTTTGGTATCTCAAGAATAAAATCATGTACTGTTTTATTAAAGTATCTTCTTATATTATAACAGCTTTTTAAAGTAAATTTATGCTCTGTTTTATTTAGATGAGAAAATAATCTGTGCTGCACAGTGAAAACAACTCAGAAATAGGTACGTGGTTATGATACTATGTCAAGGCAAGTCATTTTGTTCACTCTTTGGTAATGATAAAACACAATTTAACATTTTCATGTGACAAGATGATACTATAAAGAAATTCTATTACTTCTGCTAATTACCTCTGTGACATTTATAATTCTAAGTAACGAAATCTTTAAAAGTTAAGCTTTGGGAGATTAAAAAAAAAAAGACTACGTATTTAGTCACTTTATTTCAGTATAGCTGAAAGATAGTAATGGTGTCAGGGACCAAGTAGCACTATTTGTGCTGGGTAACTTGTCACATTTTCTCTGACATTATAGCCTATTGGAGGCAAAACAGTGTGATGTTTGTGAGACAGCTCCAGGGTCAAACAACTGCTGGGTTTTAATCTTAGGAACACCTCTTCCTATCTCGATGAACATGGGCAATTTTTTAAGCTCTATAAATGTAGGTATTGTCAAATGCTAGATCCTTGAAAATATCACCAGAATAACCTATTTAAAAGGTAAATCTGAGTTTATTGCTTACCTTAGTAAGGGAGAACACCACTTTGAATTAGTAGCATCTCGGAGGGGAGAGAGCAAAGTTGATATTTATGAAGTTTGGAGGTTTGGTTTAAGGCAAGTCTTTCAAGGCAAGAAGCAGTACTTGATTAGGACTGGGTAAAGATCACCGTAGAACACTTTAGGACCTGTGGGTATAGCAAAATGGGGCTTTGAGGTAAGGGGATGGAAGTCTTAGAGAGAAAAGAGTTGTTTGATATTACCTATTGAAAAGTCAAACAGTCTTATGTTCATTAAAAGTGAAATTTTCAGGAAGTTCCTGTAAGGAACATTGAAGTTATTTTAAACTTTTATTTCTCTGGACAAAAATTTCCTGGAATAGTTAAGACATTATGATGAAGAAGCAGCAGAATAAAATCCCAATAACGTGGACAGTAAACTGTGTGTGTGTTTGTGTGTGTGTGTGTGCTCGCGCACATGTGTGTGTGTATGTGTATAGGGGGAAGTAAATGGTTTGCTCGGTTTCTCATTTGCAAAATGAGAAAAATAATAGTAAATTTATGGATGACGGTAGTAAGTACTAACTAACCTAGAAGAAGCATGGAAGGAACAAGGGCTTGGAGTCAGTCAAACATAGATCTCAGTTAAAAATTTTTAGTAGGTCTGATCCTGTTTTGTGGCCTTTAGAGTGATACCTCCCACAGGGATATTATGGGAATTAAAGAAAATGATTAATGGGAGATAGCATTTCAGGCTGGAAAACTATAGCTCATTCAAAGGGGGAAACTGAAGAGGGTCTGATGTAGGAACTGATTGCAAAGGACAAAGAACCAACAGAGGGTGTTGATGCAACAGCAGTAGGGCCTGTTAGCACACCTAGGGAGGAAGCTGTTCTGGAGCCTGGCAAGAGCTGGAAGCCTGGGAGAGAAGCCAGCTGACGGGAGCTGGGGTCTCCAGTAAAGGGACACAGACACTGCCAAACCAGGCAGGGAGAAGCAGGGATGAATATCCTGACCTCTTCCCCCCTTACTCTTCAATCTCCTGCATTGCATGTCAAACCCAGCAAAACACCAGAAGGCAGGTGATCCTGGACAGTTAGCTTCTTGGCGGCAGGATGGAGAAGAGCAAAGACCAGAGAGGCACTCACAGAATATCCAGCACCAACAGGGACGTACAAAGTCTTAGTTCCCCTGCTGTGGTCAATTTAGGAATGACGATACAGCTGAAATGGAGACCTATGCAGTATAGTGCTGAAGAAGTCATTATATGTCTATTTGGGGGCAGTGTGGACTTTCAAGTACTAACCATGTGCAATCCTTAGTGTAATAATACTTGGCTAATGTTAGAATGTGTACTTAATGGGTCTATTTATGCTATAAGGGGACCGCTATTACATGCGCTTGTCAGTAAATCAGGATGTAAGAGCATACAATGTCCGTTAGGTTTAGAAATACAATGTCCATTCACAATGTCCACTTGGTTCAAGAAGCTCCCCTTTAAAAAATCTACAGGTTTTTTTTTTTTTTAATTTGAGACGAAAAAGAAGTGGTCGAGTAAAGATGATCTCATATTATGGAAAAAATGACACCAAAACATACAAGTCACGTATAAGCATGTCTATACATTGCTCTGCTGCTGACCACCAATGCATCATCATGGGACGAGCTGAAGAGCCTGGCCAGAGGCATAACAGGGCGTCTTTCTGGAAGCTGTTTGTGCCCTGCTGAGGTGCTATCCTCAATCTCACTTATTTGGAAGCTCGACCTGGTCCATGCAGGGTGGCCCTTTACTTGTACCAATGCTGACAGTTGTAAGACCCCTCTTAAGCAGAGCTGATCGGTCTTACTTTTCTTGCTATTTAAACTCCTTTAGAATGCCCTAGAATGTTCATGAATATCCTCTGCAAATGCTTGCTTCTGCTGAATAGGGGTGTTAGACTACCCCTCACTCCCAGAACCCCTCATTGGTTTTAAGCAGGAAAAAGAATATGTTCTAGAATGCGTCTATTGGACTCATTATTCAAAGTCGCTTCCTTTTGTGGCTGGTAGTTCTCATTATAGGGATGTCCACATCTGCGGGATGTTGGGCTGGACCTAAACTCCCGAATGAGGTATTAGCAATTGAATGCTCCCTTGGTACTGGCTATCCTGAACCTTGTTATTGTCTTTGGTAGAAAATGTTGAAAGGGGGATATGCTCCTTTAAATAGGTCATGGAAAGCTTTCCTTATAGACCATCATTCCTTTGAATAAACTAATTATCTATGTTCAAGGCATTTTATATCCCAATGCTTCTCAGTGATACCATTCCCTTTATCATCATGACTCATTTTTTAATGAAATAAGCTTCTGAGAAATGATGAGGTATACTTTCTAGGGGATATTTTTAAAAGAGACTATTGGTTTGGGTGTATAATCTCAGATATGCTTATTTATTAAAAAAAAAACTTTTTCTTTATAGTTCACATGAATTTTTACATGCTGTATACTCGTATGTACAAATCTAGTTATCTTCTTTAAAAGGTTGCACATTCCTTTAAGGCTGAGGGTATAACTTACTTATCTCTTTTATTCTACCAATGTTCTCCTTTGTCTAGTGACTTTAATTCATTTGTGAAATGCTGCCACCAAGTGAAAAGCCATTAGATTAAAAAAAAAAAAAAAAGGACCATTAAATTTAATGGGAAAAAAGTATGATGCTTTTATGATGGTTGGCCCTAAAGCTCAAGATATCCAATTTTCTTAGGAAAATATATGAACTGAACAATAAAAACAACTTCTTATAATTAATAAACAGTTAAAGTAAATAAATACTGTTCATACTTAAAATGTAATGTAATAAAAGGCACAGTACATGGTGGGAGGTTGAGGAGAGGTGAGAACAGCGTTTTCTTTGAAAGGCGTTTTCTCTCTGCATCATTTCCTCCACCAATTTTTCAACTTTTTTGAGTCTCATGGTCGTCTCGCGCTCAAATCTATACTTAAAATTACAGCACAGAAACCTACCATTAGAGCAAAATAAAGGCTGAATAACCATGGGAATGCTTCAAAACACTTCAAAATAGTCCACTAAAGATGCTGCCTTTGTATCCCTTTTGCTTGTCTTATGTACACAAGGAAACATTTTGGGTGCATCCAACACAGTGTGCAATTTAAATCTGTTCTGCGTGGTCTTTTGAAACTAAAACCCTATTTAGAGTGAACTGGCCAGCACATCTTTGCCTGAAATCATGATATTGAAATGTCATTTCTTATAGAAAATTTACTCGGTGTTAAAATCTTGCTATTCTGGAAAAAAAGAGTCATTGTCTGGAAAAATAAGATACACTTTTTAAGATATATGTTGAAAAGCTATTAACTAAGTAAGCACTCATATGGTAAGATAGGTTCTAGCATGGTACAAAGCATGTACCGGAATCAATGAATAAATGAATCAATGACAACCTGCTATTCCTGTAATAGCCTTATTAGAAGATGATTTAAAGCACTGGTCAAATTAATCAGTTGTTTCTGATGAAGAAGTTGTTTTGATTGCAACAGTTAAATGTCTTCCAAAATACTTAACTTACTACAAAGGCTATTTATCCCTGTGTCTCTGAGGTGTTTTTGACTTATTAGAATATGGTGGAGCCCTCACACTGGTTTTTTAACAGTTTTGCAGAAGAAATTAGAGCAACATAAATATGAACACCTGTAGATTCTGGAGGGTGAAAAGGCTCCCAAACCTATGGGGGTGGCAGAGTGAAGAAAAAATTGGAAAAACTAAAGACCCCTGTAAGCTAGCATCACGATGCTCTAGCCACTTGCAAGCGTGTGAGAAAGACGCCAGCATTACCACTCCCACTATGTGTTTCTTCCAAGAACACTTTTTGGTACTCACTTATCTTTCTTTATCCATTCTTTTACACCCACCCTAGCTGTGTTCTTCCTAGTAGCAATCGGTCGCTCTCCGCTGTTCGTCCTCACCCAGTTTATGATATTATGAATGCTTTGTCCTACTTAACATGTATCTCCCTCTTTCCTCTCTGTCCTTCAGTCCCTTGTACAGGAGTACAAGTTTGGGCACATCTGGGGTCGTGATGTGCCTGTACTCGTTTCTGTGTGCATGTTTTTATCTCTAGTGTACCATTTTATGAAGTTCACTAATACGATTACACAGACATGTAACCTATAAATATATTTTTTTTCCTAGCAAGAGTATTATTGCAAATCACAAATAAGTGTTAACATCAAGAAGCACGACCCTGAAAATTTTTTGAATGTGTTGGTCAGTTGCCAAGTAAGTGGATGAGAACTTCAGTTACTGGCTGTTTATTGCTATTTATCCCGTTTCTACCACTTTCCTTATTCTCCAAAAAGATTACAGGACAAATTGAAACAGAAATAAGTCCAAAGATTCTAAATTTCCCTGAAGAAAAATGTTATAGTTATGAAGTTTTAATCCTTTTTAGAGTGATCGTCCAAGCACAAAAAGTCGTTATTTGATAGAATAGATCGTGCCTATTATCACCTTCGAACAGAAAAAACGGGACAGAAAAGCTGACCAAAAATTTCTGCCTCTGTGTATATTATCCTGTTTTGTGGATATTGACTGATAAACAAAGATAATAAGATTTAGTGTTTAAGGCAAGCTTGTATGACAATTTTTAAAGGAATTATTTTAAGTTCCTGTAGAAAATCCAGCATGAAGTTAATGGAAAACTTCTGCCAACCTGGGTACCCGCTGGTGTGGCTTGTCTGAATGAGCTGTCAATGACAAGGCTCGAATGGATGTTCTCTGCCTCTTTCAGAGGAAGAGGGACCTACCCAGCAAAGGGTGAAGTGCTTCTTCCCTCGCATGGTTCTCATGAAACTGCTGTTTCCATTTCACCCTTTAGAGTCACTCTAAAATGATCTTCCTGGGAATATATATATCTATTTCTACTAGTCCTAAACCAATACTTAAACCCATCTTTCAAATTCTGCTAGTCTATTTGGTATAGGGGAATGAAGCCACATATTTATTTACTTATTTACTGCCACTCCGACCATTTTAACTGTACAATTTAGCGGTGCTAATTATCTTCACAATGTTGTGCAACCATAACCACTATCTATTTCCAAAACTTTTTATCACTGCAAATATTCTACAACCACTAAATAATAACTCCTCATTCTCCTCTCCCCACTAGCTCCTAATAAGCTCTAATCTACTTTCTGTCTATGAATTTTCCTATTCTAGATATGAAATAAGTGGAATCATACAATATATATCCTTTTGTGCCTACCTTATTTCACTTAGCATTAATGTTTTTAAGGCTCATCCATATTGTAGCATGTATCAGAACTTCATTCCTTTTCACGGCTTAATAATATTCCATTGTATGTATATACTACATTTTGTTTATCCATTCATCTGTTGATAAACACTTAGGTTGTTTCCACCTCCTAGATATTGTAAATAATGTTGCAGTGAACATTGGTGTGCAAGTGTCTGTTTTCAATGATATGGGCTACATACCTAAGAATGTAATCTCTGTGTCTTATCATAACCCTATATTAGCTTTTCAAGGAACCATCAAACTCTTTTCCACAGAAAGCGCAGCATTTTACATTCCTACCAGCAGTGGAAGAGGGTTCTAATTTCCCTACATGTTCAACACATGTTTTTATCTTTCTAAATAATAGCTATTCTAGTAGGTGTGAATTGGTACCTCATTATGGTTTGGATTTGCATTTCCCTAATGATTAGTGATACTGAGTATCTTTTCATGTGTTTATTGCCCATTTGTATATGTTCCTTGGAAAAATATCTATTTAAGTCTTTGCCCATTTTTTAAATTGTGTTATTTCTCTTTTCGTTGTAGAGTATGGGGAGTTGTTTATATATTGTAGATATTAAACCTTATTGGATAAACAATTTATAAATAAATCTTTTCACAAAATTAGTGGACAGTTTGGTGATAGACAGAGGGAAGGGAGTTGGGGGGTTGGGAGAATGGGGTGAAGGGTTAAGGAAGTACAGGTTAGTAGTTGATAGTTGGACACGGGGATGGGGAGCACGGCAGAGGGAAAGCAGTCAGCATTAATGTGATGGCTAGATGAAGGGCCAGGGGAGAGAGGGAGCAATTGGGGGGGTCGTTTTATGAACTATATAGATGTCTCACCAATGTACTGTATACTTGAAACTAACTTAAATAAATAAAATTTTTTAAATAAATAAATAAATAAAAACATTTTCTCCTACTCTATAGGTTGTATTTTAACTTTTTTGATGTCCTTTGATACACAAAAGTTTTTAGTATTGATGAAGTTCGATTTACCTGTTTTTTTCTTTTATTGCTCATGGTTTTGTTATCAGATCTAAGAATCCATTGCCAAAATCTAAGGTTATTAAAATGTACTGCTATGTTTACTTCTAAGAGTTTTTTGGTTTCAGTTCTTATATTTATATTGTTGATATGCTTTGAATTAATTTTTGCATATGGTGTGAGTTATCTATTTATTTTTTGAAGGTTATATCTTGACATAGGTGTCAGGATGATACATGGATTATTATAGGAACCCACCCAAACACACACACAGATTGATCTTTATTTGGTGGGACATCAATGATTGTTTTAAATTTGGAGAGAAATAAAAGAAGCAAAGAAGAAAGTTCACAATAATTGGGGGAAGGGTAATGTAAAAGACTAGCTTCAGATGTAAAAGAAGAAAAAAATCAAAGTTCGATCAAGTAGAACTTACATTCCCCGAAATTCACAACACAGTTTCCCCATACTTGACAAAATGCTTTAATGTGAATAAAGAAAGAAAATTAGAGAGGACATTTTAGGTTGGGGGGGGGAGTCCCAGAGAAAAGAAATCTATGGTCCCTTATAGATTGATTCTAGAAAGAGAGAATGACAGAATTCCATATTTTGGGGGAACTGGAAGCAGAGGAAGGAGTATTATGCTTCCTATTTGGCTACCCATGGAGGCTACAAGCTCCCGGGAAAGTTTCATGCATCCTCATGAAGAGAAACGGTAGAGTAGATGGCTATCCAGGGTGCCTTACATTCAGGCATGAGCCAGAGAGAAGCCTCGGAAATATCTGCTAATCCTCCCTCCCATAGGGCATGGGGAGCTGTTGAACTTCTTACAAGAAACAGTGCAAATCACCCTAAGAACATAGAGTTTCTATTGCAATAACTTTAAAATCAAGCTCAAAACATGTTTAATTATGTCTAATAAAATTTTATATATCCAAGAGAGAGCTATTACATTTTGCAGGAATAAAAAACTCAGGTGAGGTTTATAATTCCCCTTGCCTCAACTTTTGACCAGAATTTGCTCACCAAACTTCATTTCTCCATAATGTGGAGGATTAGCCAATTTAACTTATTCTATAGCAGCTGACAACTAAATATAGGTGAATGTATTTATTGGGGGTTGTATCGTGATATTTTAAAAGAACACCAATGTTGTCATTCGATGCTTTTACTAAGTCATAAAATGCTCCTTCGAGACGCGGTTGTATGCAAATAAATTCTCTAATCTGCTTCTGTATCCCCAGATGCAGGCAAGAGCAAAGGGCTATAGGCTAACAAACATTTGGTAGCAGTCAGAAGCCTCTCTCTTCACATCACAGCTTTATAGATGTCAAGATGAAAGGACCGTACCTGACCTCTGCTCTCACTTCAAAGGAGTTCAGGCATTAAGTCTCTAGCACTGCTGTGCCTTTAGCAGAAGGCTGGTGAAGACAGAAGACATGTGGACCCCAGGGGAGGAGAGGGGATGTTCTCCGCACAAACACACATCATTCTGGTGGATCTCAACAAGGCCAGTATGAGAGAGACTGTGCTGTGGACATGTGGAGAAAGCGGAGACGCACCGAGGAGGAGAATGCAATGTGGAGTTGATCATTCTCGCTGCAAGGACCTTGGGGGAAAAGTCAGAGGTGAGATCTGCCTCTGTGCATGTGCGCAGTAGTCATCATTTCAAATTTAAGGACTCCATTGACTCATTATTGTTTGCCTTTTTAAAAATGTATTGGTACAGAACGTTATATAATTTTATGATTAACACTATTTCTCAGCAGTCAAGAGAACAAAAGCAACTTTCGTTGGTTGGCTCTAACTTGCCAAACTTCCAAGCATTTCCCTATTAAATAGCCAGTGACTGAAAAAGTAGTTGACATTCATCTCAATAAGTACGCACTGAGCACGTACTGTGAGCGAGGCACTGATCTGTTTCTTTGATAAAAGAGGGACCTATGTCTTCATAAAATTTATGTGACGGGTGATGCAGAGGGAACTAGAGGAGGTTAGGAGATTATACTATGTCATTATACTATGACATAAGTCTGACCCCAAGTGAAAATATAAGAAAGGAAGGCTGGGGAGAAGTATTGTAAAGTGCAGTGACTTGTAAGGGAAGTTCCACAAGGCTGTTGTAGAGTCCTCAACCAAAGTCACTCATCAGAAGAGTCTCACATGTCCCAGGAATGAGCCTGCCATAGTATTCCTGTCACACTCCGTCAATGACTGAGAACAACACACGGAAAGTGTGGCCTTGGCACAAACATGGCAATGGATTTCAGATCCAGGTGGCTGAGGCTTTAGGTCAGTTATGCTCCCTGCAGTGGGAAGAGATCTGAGAGACGAACTCTCACGGCGGTCACACAAAAGGGTCAGCTATCCAGGAAATTCCTTCCGAGACAGAGAATTAGTATGACACATGTATTTCAGGCCATCATTTAGCATCACAAGTATGTCTGTTTAAATGAGGAGAAAATTAGTTTATATATTTACTTGGTAGAGAAAGGAGTATTTTCTATCCCCAAAAGATAATTTGTTATTCCAAGAATCTTCGCACCTACTGGTCTCTTTTGACAGCCACTTGATGGTTTTTAGTTTGAAGAAAGTTGCCATTTCTTTTTCAGTAAATGATAAAGAAGGAGAGATATTTTTGCCATTGTACTAATATAGAGAAGTAGCAGTTCTGGTTTTCCCCCCTAAAGTGAGCTTTCTTATTCATGACAAATGACTGCTCTGCCTGCAGCTCTTTGTCACAAAGGTGGGGACAGAAGTGTGCAGTAACCATGTCTGCACTATTTTCAGCATCTTTCCATTACAACCTAATTCTTCCAATCTGCTTCCTACAGAAGAACTAATCCACACATAGTATCATCTACTTCACTAGTTACCATGAGTAAGAGTGAGCAAGGAATGGCATTCTATTATGACTTTAAAAGTTGTCACAATGATTTCCTTGTTGCCTTGATGTTAAAATTTCATCTCGACATCACGTCCAATAAACACTAACTGAATATCTATTATGAGTTTACCAAAGAGAATGCAAAGAGGACCAGAACCTTGATCTCAAGGGGCTTACTATTTGGGGGCAAAAGGACACTTATATTAAAGCAATTCATGTAGTACAGACTGCTGGGTCTGGATTTTATTTTATCCCGTGTATAAGCTACAAAATTAGCCTAAAACAGTTTCCTGGATGCTTAGCAGAAGACAAGAGATCCTGCGTCAGAAACAAAGGTCCTTATTATTCACAGCACAGCAAGCATCAATAGAGCTTGGGAAATCCACTGCTTTTCCAGTAAGAAGCAAACTAGTCTACTCTTTGTACAAAGGGTATACATTACTCATCTCCCAGGTTACCAGCTGCATAAACAAACATGAGAAATGGCCTGGGTAATGAGACTTGCAAGCTCGGCACACCCAGCAAGACAGGTAGGAACTCAAGAAGCTCAGGTGGTTCTGTCTCTCCCAACATCGGCAGAAACTCAAATGATCAACACAGGTGACAGAACTACTGAAGTCTGACGATCAGAAGTAACAAACACTCATGACTTAGGTAGGGAAATTGATGTTGACATTGGCTCCCAGAAAAAAGATTGCTGGCTATAGCAACCTGTTTATTACCAGTTTACCTCTACTGGCAGCTGTGGGTTGCTTACAAGGAAAATAAAGTGCAAGGGGATGAAGAGGAAGAATGGGTCTTTGGGAGTTTTAATAGTTATTAACAATGACAAAAATGGACTAGATTCATTGATACTATGTAAACCTATCATTCTGAACATTTATGGTCAGAGATTTGAAGGAAGGGATGTTATATGCAGGAATCTGATTATAATCATGAGTTGCAATGTTATCTCCATCGAGATATTTCTACATATTTTTCTATTAAACGTCCCATCTAAGCCACAATAGAAACAATAGGAACAATGGCTGTATTTTAAGTTTCAATTAGCTAATTGTTCAATTAGCTAGCATAGATGTTGATGAGAGTATGGGGATTTAAAACCCTTTATGTGCCCATTAGATAAAAATCTGTGACATGCAAGTCTTTATTACTCATCAGCATGAGGCCAAGTAAATTAGTGGAGGGCCAATTCCTGCTCCACACCCACATCTGCTCGGCCCAATTCCCAGTGAGTTCCAGAGCCACACAAGATGTTATACCCAACAGTGACCTTTTG
>NW_011888880.1:3843821-3846615 GCF_000151845.1 Pteropus vampyrus | reverse complement strand
CGAAAACAGTTTTAATGACTACATAAGATTAAATCAAAAGACCCTATAATTTATTTCACCCTTTTCCTTTTGGACATTTACATTGCATAGTATATAAATTTATATTTCTGTGATTATTTGATGAGTTATGAATGTTTCTTTGCCTCATGAGATTACAAACTCTTGTGTTTGTTTTTGGTCACCATTAGATTCTCATTCATAACAACACCTGAAATATAGTGGGTAGGCTATATAGCATCTATTGAATGAATGAGCGAATCTACCCTTTGGTCCTTGTCTCTGATCAACCTCATTCACAAAATATTTTGATCTGCACCTCAGCTGTACATAGTAGTTTCTCTCTCTTCTAAAATTTCTTCATAGTTCTTTTTTCTGTATAATTCCCTGGCAAAGAAAAAAGAAAAAATACTATTTATCGAACACTATTACATGCCAGGCACTGTGCTAGATGTATTCAAGGAGAAAGCCAATGTCAAAAGTATTGTGCCTTGGCCTAGAGGACATGCAGAAAAAAAAAAAAACCTCCCATGAAATGTTCAGTCAAGGACACTTCCAGAATTCTTCAGCGACTTTGTTAAACAGGCTGAGTCTACAAAAATCTCGAGTAGTATTCTGAGACTTTTTTTTTTTTCCTTGTTAATATATTGTACTTATTTTCAGAGGTACATACCCGACATAAAGACACTATTCCCATTCCCTCGAATTACAAATCAGAAATAGATGTGTGAATTAGCACTCACTTTAGTACACAGAGGTTTCTATTTTCTTTCCCTTTAAATGACATTTATAAACTAATGAATGTCTCAGATTCTTTCATCTCACATGTCGGAGACACAAAAACTGCAATGCTTCCACATCACAAATTAATGGAAAATAATGCAAGACATTTACTTCCCTTCACAGCATAAATGTTGAGTAGTTCAATTTCTGCATCTTAACACAGATGTTTAAGCAGCTGAGCAGGTATCTAATTAGTCTTTACTAATGATTCCGGGAAGATGCTACTTCATTTCCTAAGGATAAGTCAATATACAAAGGAGATTTCAGAGATGAGAGAGGAAAGCACGGTAGCTAGAAGTCTCAACATTCAATCAGATTTAGAGATGACATTAAACAAGTTATATATTTCCATATGGATGAAAAATGATGCTGGGTTGTAAGCTAGACAGTAGAAGCCTAGCAGAATGGGGATGAAATAGACACGACAAAGCTTAATACAAAATTTTGCTCCCCGGACAGTTTCCTATCTAAATGTTATTACCCCATCACCCCTGCACTGTTCATCTCCTTACAAGGGCCAGAGGCCATGGTCAATCATGACGAGAGAAGATAAACACAAGAACTACTCCCCTCAACACACCCCACGTGCCAACCTCCATCTCTCCGCTCTTTGCTCTTAAAGGCTACTTCTATAGACAATGCAAGAACAGAATCATGTACTATTCTACATGATCTATAAAGATCTCTTTACATATAGGACTTTAAAAGTCTATGAGCATCATTTAAAAATATAAATCAAATAGCTTATTGGAATGAACGGTCGGGAGATAGATAGTGACATCAAGAAAGTAAATGAATCAATGATCATTTCTTAGGTTACACAGAAACAGAGGCTCTGTGGGATCGGGAGATATTTATTACATTTTTTTTCTCCCTTTGACATCCAAAAGTAGGTCAGATCCTCTCTGAGTGACCAGCCCTCACCAATAACCCTGGCATTTCCAATATAGACGACAGATGACTCTTATGTAGCTTTCATTTAAAATTTTTGTCTACCTTCTTTTGATTCTGAAAACCAGAATTCTTGGAAGGCACAATTTCCTCAAATATCTAAGGTCTAAAATAGATCAAATTATTTCCAAATCGACCTCTACTATCCCTATCAAGAATCCTACTTTCTCCCAACCAATATTCTAGCTATTTAAAAAAAAAAAAAAAAAAGCTGTTAACTTTAATACCCATCAGAGTCACTGTACTGCCTAAGGAGGTCGAAAAAATGTAAAAGAAGGAGCAATTATGTCTCAGCCACAGAAAGCTGGCACTTTGGAGAGCTTAGGGTTTACAGTACCCAGCTCATAACAGAGGAGCAGCGGGTTAAGGTGAAGATTCCATCATCTGGACAACTTCCTTCACCCTTCGTTTTTGGGTCTTCCATCTTTAACACATCTGCACCTGCCTCCCTCCACCCTGCCTCTAGCTTGCGTTGATCTCTCTCAGGAGAGTCAACGTATCTTCAGGGGGAGTCGCACCTAGGAGACTAGCTGGGTAGCATTCACGTGTGACATGGCATTTCTCAGCAGGTACTCTGAGAACGAGTTTCTCAAGATACTCCGGTAAAAAACTGCCCAACCCTTCTGGAAAGCTGCAGATTTTACCCCCGATTAAGATTCACAACGGACATCTGCATTTTCTGAATCAATTTGACCTTGGGGGACCTATTTCAAAGTGGCATTTATTAACATTCCAAGTATCTCATGTTCTACATAACATGTTCTGGAAAGTGTTCAGTTTATGCATTTGAAATCTTCTTAATTAGAGTCTATGTTCTAGGTAACTCAGTAAAGTGGGTGAAATGTGCTTTCTGCTTGTATTGGCCCCAACAGCTCAGTACTTGTTTTTTTCTGTATGTATTTGCCACACATATTCACACACGGCCCTGTGTTCACTACTGAAATGTACTCCTGGAGTGTATATTCTGTTGTCTTTTGTCGTGCCAGGTCTCTGAAAGGCTATCCTGCCCTCTTCCTTCTTCAGCCAGCTGTCACTCATCCTTTAAGACAGTTCAGTTATCACT
>NW_011888880.1:3839880-3843201 GCF_000151845.1 Pteropus vampyrus | reverse complement strand
ACCCTTCGTTTTTGGGTCTTCCATCTTTAACACATCTGCACCTGCCTCCCTCCACCCTGCCTCTAGCTTGCGTTGATCTCTCTCAGGAGAGTCAATGTATCTTCAGGGGGAGTCGCACCTAGGAGACTAGCTGGGTAGCATTCACGTGTGACATGGCATTTCTCAGCAGGTACTCTGAGAATGAGTTTCTCAAGATACTCCAGTAAAAAGCTGCCCAACCCTTCTGGAAAGCTGTAGATTTTACCCCCGATTAAGATTCACAACGGACATCTGCATTTTCTGAATCAATTTGACCTTGGGGGACCTATTTCAAAGTGGCATTTATTAACATTCCAAGTATCTCATGTTCTACATAACATCTTCTGGAAAGTGTTCAGTTTATGCATTTGAAATCTTCTTAATTAGAGTCTATGTTCTAGGTAACTCAGTAAAGTGGGTGAAATGTGCTTTCTGCTTGTATTGGCCCCAACAGCTCAGTACCTGTTTTTTTCTGTATGTATTTGCCACACATATTCACACACGGCCCTGTGTTCACTACTGAAATGTACTCCTGGAGTGTATATTCTGTTGTCTTTTGTCGTGCCAGGTCTCTTAAAGGCTATCCTGCCCTCTTCCTTCTTCAGCCAGCTGTCACTCATCCTTTAAGACAGTTCAGTTATCACTTCCTTAGCGAGTCTCACCTACCCATCTCATACCTAACCTCCCCCATCCTCAGGTTGGATTTAAGTGCCCCTCATCCACACTCATCTGCCCCCTTCAAAGTTGAAGCAAAGAGATACTTCTTTATTACTTATTGGTGCTGCCATTTAAAGGTGCTCAATCAATATGTGTGAATCATTTTCCAACTAGTATATTTGCTCCTTGAAGATAACTGTTATATTTTACTCATCTTTCTGGCTCTAGCACCTGAAAGAAAAGAGTAGCTGCCCAATGAATATATTTGTTTCACAAATACTTATTATACATATTATACAAACATCTAGCTCCTAACATCTCCTCTGCAGTCAAAATATTAACTACCTGGATAAATTAATTTGCACATTAATAGCAAAGAATTGGGAAAGAGAAAGGGGGAATTTTCCAGTTAAATAAGTGAATTTGAAATATATAAGGGATATTCCTCTTGCCGACATTATTCCACAGTGGCTATCTGGTTCAAAGAACTTGGACATGAGGTAGGAGAGAAACAAGGAGGCCACCTTTCTAGTCACCATTCTCTGGTTTAGATCTGGGTTAGAGTCTATGAGAATTGTAATGCCGGGGAGGCCAATTCGTGTGCCAAAGGGCCTACAGGTGTCATCCCCCAGGCTAGGTGGTATAGGGAGCCCAGATTTCTCAAAAAGATTTTTACCAATATTTAATTTTAGATGATAATCTAAAAAAAAAAAAAATTGAGATCGGCATTTCTAGATCTTCCAGATAACCATTATTTTGACAACAAAGTTGTTTGATTTCCGCTCCCAGAATTACAATAAGTAAAAGCAGAGTGATATGTAAATTTCTTGATGTAGTCATATCATGTAAGCCTCAACTCACCTGGCTGACCTGCAATTACTACTGGGTGAGGGCTTTACATTGCCCAGTGGTTTACTTTTCTGTGTCAGTAAGTTGTGAATTAACTCATCGGACTTTAATAACAACTGACGTTTTTAAATACGAGGATTAATTATCATGATAAAAGTGAATAAAGCTTCAGGAAATCTATTCCAGTCTTACAAATTTATTAGTATGATGAATATTTTAATTTCGATTTATAAAACAGAGTTATCCTGAGACTTAATCCAACAACCATTCTACCAAACACGAAGCTGCCCGGACACTTCAGAATCCCTGTAAGCCAATCAGTGTCCGAGGTTGAACTACTCATCGCGTGATTGAACACTTGGGTGGCTTCTATGTGAATCTGACTGCTGGTTCATTTTCATTTTTCAGGGATCAGGGGATCAGAAGCATATTTCTCTTCGCCTGTGAAATTGCCCTGTGGATCAATCTCAGGGTGCTCGCACATGCTATTTGGGATGACGATACCTTCTAAATTGGGAGCATTTAGGGTGGGTGTGGGGGCATGAATACATCGACTAATAAAATATTGTAGAGTAATGATTAGGATGCCAAGATTGGCGAGAGAGTTTGTTTGAAGAAGCAGAGTATACAAACGGTGTCAGAATACAGAACCAGTGTTGGGTGACAGTTCAAACGTGTAAATCTATGTAGGTCTCATTATAAATAAAGTGATATTAAATATAAGCACAGAGTAAGATATGACTTTGGGGCTGAGCATTCTTTTAGTCTGGAAATGATGGGGACTTTGCCTGTTGGCCCCAGTCCAAAGTTCAAAGCTCTGAGTAACAGAGTCTTCTCTCAGAATCTAGGCATTGACACTCCTAAGGAACGAGCCATAGATGTGGAGTTATATTCTACCTGTTGTTCACAGATCTACTGCTTGAGACTCCAGTGCCTGCAACATGTCCTCCCTGGTCTTAGAGTAACAGCAGGAAGGCGCATCCCAAGCCAGGGACTGTATTTTGGGGTTTTAATGGGTTGCAAGGAACTGCTTTGTGAACAATGATGAATCTGCTGCAGAAAGAGTAAATGAGAGCTGGAAGTAGGGCAGGTTCTTTCCTGCTGGCCTGGCACTGAATAACTTGGATGGATACTGGCTGAGGCAATAATGAGTCTTTTGTGATATTAACTGGTAACCACTTAGGGCTGCAGGGCCTGAGGTTTATAATCATACACCACTGGGTTTATGAAAGCTTAAAATCAATCCAATACTTAAGATGTTGACTATTAGATGTTTTTGAGAGATTTTTGGTTTTGCTTTTTCTTTTTAGCCAGGGGAAATGAGAATCGGGGAGAAGGAGGTAGAGGAAGCCTTAATGGGCATCAAGGTCATTAATTATTAAAAATATCATTCTGGCATTATTCTGACTCACAATTTTCTTAAAGTTGGAGTTAAACTGTCATTTTTAGTGTTCAAATTGCTAATTTTAATGCTTAACATTGTTAATTTATACATTAATTAGAAAGCTGAGGTGCAGGACCCTGAGACTTAGTTTTGCCCCTTATTCCATTGCTTGCTTTACTCTTCATTGTTCTAAAAAAAAGTGGGAAAACAGGTCAATTGAATATGAATACTGTTTATGATCCATGAGAACAGGGAATCTGTCTGCCTCGTTTACTGCTGTATTTCCAAAGCTTAATTCAGTGCCTGGCACATAGTCAGTTCTCAATAAATTTCAATTGAATAAATTTCTATTTTTCATATCACCTTGCTTCAGACTTCTAAAACAAAGTAATGCTGATATATTCTACAAAACA
>NW_011888880.1:3828596-3838745 GCF_000151845.1 Pteropus vampyrus | reverse complement strand
TTGTTATTGATTATTCAAAGAACCAGCTTTTGGTTTTATTGATTTTCTTTATTAATTTTCTGCTTTTAATTTCATTGATTTCTGCTCTAATTCTTAATATCTATATTCTTATCTTTACTTTGGATTTAATTTGCTCTTATTTTTCTAGTTTCCTAAATAGAAGCTTAGATGACTGGTTTTAGATCTTTCTTCTTTGCTATTGTATGTATTCAATAGTATAAATTTTTCTGTAAGCACTGCTTTCACTGTATCTCACAAATTTTGATAAGTTCTATTTTCATTTTCATTAATTTCAAAATATTTTAAAATTTCTTTTGAGATTTCTTCTTTGACACTTGTATTTAGTAATGTTTTTTAATCTCTACTTATTCGGGGATTTTCCAGTTATCTTTCAGTTATTGATTTCTAGTTTAATTCTACTGTGGTCTACAAGTAGACTTTGTATACTTTCTTTCCATTTAAATTTGTTAAGATGTGTTTTATGGTCCTGAATGTGGTCTATCTTTATGAATATCCCATATGAACTTGAAAAAAATGTGTATTCTGCTGGTATTAGATGGAATAGTCGGTGGCTACTCATTATATCCAGTTGATGGATGGCAAAGTTGAGTTTAATTATGTCCTTACTGATTTTCTGCCTGCTGGATCGTGCATTTCTGATAGAAGGATGCTGAAGTCTCCAACTATAATAGTGACTCATCTATTTTTCTCAGCATTTCTATCAGGTTATGTTCTGGTTAATTAGTTTCTCTTGAAGACAGACCTCACAAAGTATGGGAGGCCCCTTTGACTTTCAGCTCTTTATTTGTTGTTAGGACAGACTAGCAACTTCCAGGGTCCTTACATGCTGAACCAGAAAACATAACCATTATTAATTTTTAAGCATAAATGTGGACTAGTACAAGGTCTCCACCCAGAAGAAGGAGCGTGACTATCCAAAGCAACCAGATAATTTGAATTTGAGTTTGCTTTGAATATGAGGCCTGTAGAGAACACCAGTACTTGCTAGTCTTGGCAGAAGCATAAAACAGACAGAGAGAGTAGTGGAAGAAATACTGTCAGGATAAGGCATAAACAAGCGGGGCGGAAGAAGCCAGGTCTCTATAAAAGCAGCTCCAGCCCCTAAAGCAGCTCATGCCCACTCAGGAGAAGACAGTGAGGACTTGTTTAATCACAGAGCTGCCGTCAGAAACTGGATACAATGTTGTCCTCAGATGACCTTCCTTTCAGGCCCTGGTGGCCTGGCGAGGTGAGGGCTGCCTCTGTTCTTCTCCCCTTCTGTCTCCTTAGCTAACGTTGAAGAGCCTGATCAGCATACGTTTGAGTTAAGTTCTCCTCTGTCTCTAACATCCTAGAATTATACTGAGCACCGTGAAAATTCATTAGTTCAGATCACTTGTTCCAAATATCTAGTTATTCCATTTGGACTAAGCTGAAATTTATTTTTATTCAGAAAAAAAAAAATTACTATAGACAGCTCAAATTAAAAAGAAAGGGGATAGAGAATTTTTTTAATATTTAAAGACATAAGCTATCAGTATGTTAACTTAAAACTATTTTATCTATTAAAAATTTATGACTCAAGGAACTTCAATTAGGTAGAATGAATAAGTATTGTTTATCATTATCTTTTTAAACAAATATTTACTGATCCTCTCTATGGTCTAGGCACTGTACTAAGTTACTACTGCTGTTTGAATGTTTGTGTCCCCCCGCCCCCAAATTCATATATTGAAATCCTAACCTCCAAATGTGATTGTATTAGTAGGGAGGGCCTTAGGGATTTACTTAAGTCATGAGGGTAGAACCTTCTTGAAAGGGATTAGTTTTTTATAAAAGAGGCTCCAGAGAGATCTCTAACCCCTTTTATTATGTGAGGATACAGCTAGAACTAATAAACAAATTCAGCAAAGTTGCAGGAAACAAAACCAACACTAAAAAAATAGGTGTATTTCTACACACTAGCAGTGAATGATCCGAAAGGAAGTTAAGAAGATAATTCTATTTACAATAGCATCGTAAAGAATAAAATACTTAGGAATAAATTTAACCAAGAAGGTGAAAGACTTGTACACTGAAGACTATAAAATGTTGCTGAAAGAACTCAAAGACACAAACAAATAGAAAGACATGCTGTGTTCACTGACTGGAGGGTGAACATTTTGAGTCAATCCTAGCCAAAGTGATCTACAGGTTTCATGCAATCCCTATCAAAATCTGATATCATTTCTTTCCAGAAATAGAAAAATTTATCCTAAATTCATGTGAAATTTCAAAGGACCCTGAAAAGCTAAAATAGTCTTGAAAAAGAACGAAGTTGGAGGTCTCATACTTTCTGATTTCAAAACTTACTACAAATCTGCAGTAATCAAAACAGTATGGTAATGGCATAAAAACAGACATACAGACCAATGAAATAGAATAGAGAGCCCAGAGATGACCCCTCACATAGATGATCAAATGATCTCAGCAAGAATGCTAAAGCCATTCAGTGGGTAAATATTGCTACAAAGTGGATGAATCTTGAAGACATGCTAAGTGAAATAAACCAGACACAAAAGAACAAATATTGTATGACTCTACTTATATGAGGAACCGAGAAGAGTCAAATTCATAGAGACAGAAAGTAGAATAGTAGTTACCAGAGCCGGGGGTGGGGGATGAGGAGTTATTTAATAGGTATAGAATTTCAGTTTGGAAAGATGAAAAAGTTTAGGAAATGGATTGTGGTGACGGCTGTACAACAATATAAATGGAATCGATTCCATTGAATCAATGAAAAGTGGTTAAAATGGTAAATTTTATGTCATATATGTGTATATATATGTGTATTTATACATACATATAAATACATATATATATTTACAACAATAAAAACAAGCAAAATACAATAGTCCATACGTGGTAGGCTCTCAAAGAACATTGTTGTTGAAAACGTATGTGCACACATGAGCTATTGTTAACACCCTGTAATCCTATTTGCCACACGAAAAATAAATGTGAAATCCAAAATTATATATTATAATATTCTGTTCCCTTCCTTAGAAAAATGAACATTTCATACCTTGGCTTTTTTTTTAGAAATTCTAAAATTTTTAAGTAGTGAACCTTTATACAGTATTAAAATTCCATTAGATTATAATTAATCTATTCCACGTATTACATGAAATATTGAAAAATTAAGATATTTTTAAAAGATAATTATTTCCCTTTTCATCATCCGCTGTAAAATATTTGAAGTGCAAATTTTTAAATATCTTTACAATTCTGTAAAGTCTTTACCCACCCTTTTTGCAGATGTCTAAACAGTCCTCACACATTCACTGGAAAAAGAATAATGAATACCAATTTTCTTCTTTTTGCTGAATTCAGAATTGAAATTTATTTTTTTCTCTATGTGGCAGAAAATTCTTACTAACTCACAAAGCTATAATTGAAGTTTTTTGAAATGATAATCCCGTTAAGAAATCAGAATAAGAAGCTAGTTGAAAATTCAATTCAATGTCAAAATATCCTGAAGCTTTGCCAAAATCTCATTCTAAATCCAAATTATATCTAAAGGGATGTTCAAAATCTCAAATGATGTTCTGTGTTTTTATTTTTATATTCCTTGTCATTGCTATTTTTATCTTGGGATGGAAATGTTTCTCTACTCCCACACAGTCCAATTTTCAGTGTCATTTCTAATTAAATCGAACTCAAGCTAGAAAACCTTAAAATAAGGTTTTCATTCTTAAGATTTTATACTACAACCTAAAACAGAGACATGACTAAATAACAAAAGTCAGCTCTAACTCATGCCAATCAACTGGGCATTAAAACATTCACACTTCCTTGAATATTTGCACCGAACATGAATTAGATACGATAATAATTAATTAGTGAAAAGGTCAGCAATATAGAGTTAATTATGCCTACTTCATATAGGCAAATTAGAGTCAGAGGAGATGTCATGCAATTTTTCCAGCATCTCACTAACAATAATAGATGCAATCATTCCTGTAAAATATTACCCTCAACTCATCGAAGCAAGCCATTTCCCCAAATTTCTTTCTCAGTTCTTTCTGGAGCTTATCAAGTTTATAAAAAAATAAGAGTATGCAATATAAATCAATAATTGCTCACTTAAGACAATTTAGAAAATAAGTGTAAGTCCTTTCTGATACCATAAATAATTGTCAGTAAGTGGAAGATTGAATCACAAAATAAAATTATAAAGTCACCATAAGAAAATACTCTTGCATTCAGAAATGCCTAAGTATTGAAAGTAAACATTATGAAAAACAACAAAACATAGATTTTTCCTAGTAAGTACGAAAAAGTTGGAAAAAATAAATAACAAAAATATAAACAAATGTCCTTTGCGGGCTAAGTTCCAAAGGAGAAGGAGGCACTGCCACAAATGATTATACACATGTTTAGGAGTATGACTTGTCATAAAATTTTGAAAGTGAGTTTCTATCATTAAAATGTTGTAAATCCTCTTAGAAATTTGACTTTATGCTCAGGAAAACATTCAGGATATGTGGAAAGACTTATTCTTTTAACAAACATTTATTAAAAGCTAACTACATACCAGGCACCTGTGATGGACACAGAGTTGGGTCACCAGGATCACCCTTTAGGAAAGAGCTGTTTCCTCCAGCTGTCGCCCTCTGCAGCAATGGCCTCGGCTGCAGAGCCACCTCCCCCAGCCGGTGTCACCTCTTGACTGATGGAGACAGGGTATAAACACAGGTATAAAGGCCCACCCATTCTGGCCCCATATGGTGTGGCTCCGACACACCATTTGACCTCAAGAGCTGAGGCAGCCAGGCCAGCACTGCCGCTGGACTCCTGCCTCTGCTTGGCCCTGCTTCTGCCTCGTCCCTCCCACAGGTGTTGATCCAAAGGGTGCATTCTGATAAGCAGCCTGAACTCCAAACTCTGCCTAAGGGTGTGCTCCCCACAAAACCCCATCTACGACGGTTCTGTTCTAGAAGCTAGGGACACTGTGATGAACAAGATAAAGACCCCTGTTCTTGGCACTTACATCTGGTTTACAGGAAATAGAAAATAAACATGTAAACATAAAGATGAATAACTGCAGAGAGTAATAAGTGCTGTGAAGAAAACAAAACAGGATAGTTTGAGGGAGCATCTGAACCTGGGTGGGGGGTAATTATTTTGATTGAGAGGTCACATAAGGAAATAACATTCGAGCAAAAAAGAGCCTGCCAGGCAGAAATATTGTGGCAGAATGAGAAATTGCAAGAATAAAGACACTATGGTATAATAAAATAAAAATTTAAAGCTATTGGGAGAAAAATATCAAAGAATTTGTGATCTAGAATTAGGAAAGGGTTTTTAAAATAAGTCATAAAAAATTCAAACCACACAGAAAATTTAACTGCATCAAATTTTAAAATGTCTATATTACAAAATATGCTATACACAAAGAAAAGGAGTAAACCACAGACTGGGAAAAAATATTTGCAATGCATGTAATTGACAAAGAATTATTGTCCAAAACATGTAAAGCACCCTCCAATTTATATGGAAAAGAAAAAAAACTCTGTAGAAAGAAATGGAATCAGGAGATTAGAGCTTTTCATTTGGTACTAATGTTTCATTTCTATTAAAAATGATTTGAAGTAAGATATGAAAATGTTGGCTGAAAATTGAAATTCAACAAAATGAATGGGGAAATTAGCATTCATTTTAATTGGTATCTGCATGTTATTAACACATGAAATATTTTACAGTTTTAAAAAGGAATCCCATTTACCCAGAACTTAGGGGACAAGAGAAAGAGATTGCAGGACAGTTGTTGTTTTTCAGTCTGATTGTAACAGGAAGCAGGTGGAGGGGCTTAAACACAGGAGTGAGATCATAATTTTAAAAGTCTGTTTGTCATGTTCATTTGTTGCTTTCAGTTTTATATCCCACATATGAGTGAAATCACATGATTCTCAACTTTTTCTCTCTGACTTATTTCGTTTAGCATGACAATCTCAAGATCCATCCATATTGTCTCAAATGGCAGTATTTCATCTTTTCTTAGGGCTGAATGAAGTTAGGTCATTTCTTTCCAATATGTGAGTGAAATAGAATAGGGATAGGTCTTTGCTGGGGTCTCAGGTATGGCGTTTGTATGTTCATTGTTACCGAATTAAAACAGGATGAATTCTAGGGAGACTGGCAAAGCAAGTGCTCACAAAATATTGGTTGTTACGTTACTGGAGAGGCTGGGAACAGATTGGAGTCGAGACCCCATCTCAGTGGGCTATAGCTGTTTGACCCAGTGTGTCCAGCCCATGTGCCCCATGTGTGAGCTCAGACTCCACCAAGATGACTGCAGCCCCAGCCACTGTGTGACTATAACTGCGTGAGATGCTGGTACTCGGGGCAACTGCCTAGCTGAGTCATCAATCTTCAGATCTGTGAGAGATGCATAAGACCCCGTGACTGTTGTTAGCACATGTCACTGAGTCTGGGGTGGCTTGTCTACAGAAACAGATAAATAAAAATGCTACCATTACTCATGCTCAACTTTACTTTTATCTTCTTCCTAATCAATGGGCCTTTAATATTTATTTGGATTAGTTAATAAATTTAAATTTTTATCACTTTATCTATGGCAAAAGTAGCTTTTAACCTAAAGGCTTTGCCTTTGTCCTACAGATCAGTTGAACACACTTTGATCTTTTGAAAACTCTGCTTCTGAAAAAACTCAAATTAACACTGCGATCTTTTAAAAGTCAATGACATAAAAGTCTATGAAAAAAATTACCTGAAAATAACTTTATTTCCAAAGTTCTACATGACATCTTTACAAAAGAATGAAGAAATACACCACTAGAAAAAAAATTAAGGCATATTATGACAATCTTATCATAATTTTAAGCACAAAAATTCCTTTTTTTATTGTTTAATGTTATTCACTGAAATGTTAATCTATTTCTTCTGTCTAAAAAGACTTAAAAATAGAACTTGCCTTCCTCGTACTCTACTAAGCAGCTCTTTCAGAGCTGCTTTGTTGCTTAATCTATTCAGACATGATACAAGTCATTTCTCTAAATTAAAATTACCTTCCAAATGCCACTATCATTTTCTAACTTTCATGGCCACTTAACAAAATGCTAATTATGTAATCCATGGAGCCACATAATTTTTATTGGACAAAGTAACTATACAGAGATGAAGAGATCGCTTTAACATTACATTGCAAAAATTAATAAACAGAAACCGCATTTAAAATAAAGTCGGGAGGCTAGAAGAGAGGCCTCTCACATGTGTCACTCAATGCATACTACTGACCCCAACGGGAAGAGGGTACCTTGCATCTCTGACAGGAAGTGATAGTACTTCACTCTCAGCAGAAGGAAGAAAAGATTCCTCCTTGCCCCGTAACAGCCACAACTCAGCCAATGAGACGTCACTCCGCTTCGAACTTTGAGTTTCTTCCAACAGACTTTTCATTTAGAACAACTCCTCCCAAGTCCATAAAAGAGCATTTCTCTCCGTTTCTGTGGACTGGGGCATGGTTCGCCATTAGCCCGCATGTCTCAAATTGCAAAATGAACCCATTTTGCTTGAAAAATATCTGGCTATTTGTTTAAGGTAGACAACATCTAACTCTGTGTGTGTGTGTGTGTGTGTGTGTGTGTGTGAATTTGACATTATATAATAGTGGAAAGTCATTTCTGTGAAGCAAGGACATTTGACAACAATCATATTTGAAAATAGGTCCATCAAGCCTAAATTCGTTAACAGTTTTTGGTTTCTTGGCGATCATTGCACATCCTCTCCTCTATCTCCCGACCATATATAAAGAATTTTAAATATAGTGTATCAGTCAGTTACTGCCAGAATAATAGGTATCTATTTCTCAACCACGCATCTGAGGGTCAGCTGGGGTGGCTCTGCTCCATGTGACTCATTCCAGAGCCATGTGACTCATTCTGTTCTTCTCATGAGAATGGCAGAAGAATAAAAAGCACCAAAGTGCAAGCATGCTTCCAGCCTCCACTCATTGGCATTCTAACATCCTATAGGCCAAAGCAAGCCACATGACCCAAAGTCCAGGGCTGGGGAGGTGTGGCCATGGCAACCATGTAGATGTCCAATTCTACTATAAGGGAGCAAAGCATTGAGAACAAAACGTCAATCTACCATAGAGGGTAAATGAGGACAGTTACACACCCTTGAGCCCTGAATTCTAAACTTGTTCTAGCAGGATATACGTCTACCTGTAGACATATATCCTGATACACGCCAAACCCTAAAACCAGGTCAGTTCCCTAGTCTTTACTTCTTATTCAGGTCCCATTCCAAGTAAGAGGTCACACTTCTTCTTTGTCTAGACCAGATTGCATGATGCAATAGTAGACTGAACAGCACGCTACTCACTATCCACAGATATTCTAAAGGAATGACCTAATATGAACTTTTCTCAGAACAACACAATGGAATATATAAAAGAAGTATTGAAAGCATGATTTTGTACTGACAAAAGCAGTAATAGCTACCACTATTTATTGAGTTTAATATATGACAAGGACCATGTTGAATATTTTGTAGAATTACTTGACAAGACAGGAGGTATCTTGTCAAGTAATGGATGGAGTTAATTGTAAAACATGAATTACCATCTCATGACTGGGGGCTCTGTGGTAGCTATTACTGCTTTTGTCAGTAATATTTTATATCCACTACTAAATCCTAACTGAATACAGTAAACATTATAATTTTGGCTGCCATTCTTGTGGTAAAAGCAGAAATGATGAATGTATCACCACGAGGTATTTTGCCCTTTTCAGCCTAAGATTTTTTTTATTTCCTGGGACTTTATAATTTTAGTAGAGAGACAAAGAGAGGGGAAAAATATGGAGTTGATTTATTGAAATTGTAGATTATTTTGTGCTACAGGATACCCAGAGCACCCATTTCCTGTCCTTTCCAGCTGTGTTCTTCAGCTGATCTTTTGTTTAGTGAATTATGCCAGATTCTTCCAAAAGTTAATGTTTTGCTTAAGTTTTCAGAGCCAATTTCTCTTGCTTTTCACCAAGAGCGCTAACTGACACATAGGTCTCCCACATGAGTGAGCTAGCTAAGGTCACATAGAATGTCACCACTCACTAAATAACGAAGGTCCTCCATGGGAGGGTGGGAAGACATTTTTCATCTCTGTATACTTAGTGCCTAAAACAAATTCCTGGAATGTAACGTGTTATAGACAGAATGTGTGTGTCCTTCCAAATTCATATGTTGAACCCTAATACCCAGTGTGATGGTATCTGGAAATGGAGCCTTTGGGAGATGCTTAGGTCATATGCGGAGCCCTCATGAATGGGATTAGTGCCTTATAAAAAAAAACCCCAGATTGCTCTTTGGCCCCTTCCACTACTGTGAGGACACAGTGAAAAGACAGCCATCTATGATCTAGGAAGTGGACTCTCCGTAGACACCAGATCTGCTGGCACCCTCATCTTGGACTTCCCAGCTTCCAGAACTGTGACAGATAAGTTCTGTTGCTTACAAGCTACCCAGCCTATGTTAGTTTATTATAGCTGCTTGAAAAGACAAAGACAATATGTAGTTAATTTTTTTTCCAGAGTTCCATGCAGACCTTCTGGCTCCTTTCATTTAAAGATGACACCTGTCATTCCCCTTCATCCGACCGTTATTCTTCAACTTCCCCGAGTTTAGCAGATTTTAACCTAAGATGATTAGGGGCTCAGACTATTTCTCAGCAAATATTCAATAATCAAAATTATTCTGTGAGGGCTTATGTTAAATTTAGGGCCTTGTATTAATAAAATGTATACTAATTGCAAAGAGAGTTGTCCCAAGAGAAAAAATATGTGTCAAAATTTCCTTAGCCTGGAATGGAAATATCTGTAGAATGATAAATGTTGCCTATAATACTTTGACATAAAGAAAACTGAGGCTTTTTTAAATCTAAGTTAGCTTCAAAGAAAGTAAGGAGATTATTCTAAAACCATTCTGGGTATTGTCAGTTGCCAAAATAGCTTGAATAATAAGATTTAGGAATAAATTCTTTCCTTAATGGAATATACTTTTTATCTACAAAATAAAATTCAGGTGCAACATTGAGAGAAAAACTGAACTTTTCAATACCAAAAAGAAAAAGAAAAATTTGTTAAT
>NW_011888880.1:3820396-3828546 GCF_000151845.1 Pteropus vampyrus | reverse complement strand
CCCAGATTGCTCTTTGGCCCCTTCCACTACTGTGAGGACACAGTGAAAAGACAGCCATCTATGATCTAGGAAGTGGACTCTCCGTAGACACCAGATCTGCTGGCACCCTCATCTTGGACTTCCCAGCTTCCAGAACTGTGACAGATAAGTTCTGTTGCTTACAAGCTACCCAGCCTATGCTAGTTTATTATAGCTGCTTGAAAAGACAAAGACAATATGTAGTTAATTTTTTTTCCAGAGTTCCATGCAGACCTTCTGGCTCCTTTCATTTAAAGATGACACCTGTCATTCCCCTTCATCCGACCGTTATTCTTCAACTTCCCCGAGTTTAGCAGATTTTAACCTAAGATGATTAGGGGCTCAGACTATTTCTCAGCAAATATTCAATAATCAAAATTATTCTGTGAGGGCTTATGTTAAATTTAGGGCCTTGTATTAATAAAATGTATACTAATTGCAAAGAGAGTTGTCCCAAGAGAAAAAATATGTGTCAAAATTTCCTTAGCCTGGAATGGAAATATCTGTAGAATGATAAATGTTGCCTATAATACTTTGACATAAAGAAAACTGAGGCTTTTTTAAATCTAAGTTAGCTTCAAAGAAAGTAAGGAGATTATTCTAAAACCATCCTGGGTATTGTCAGTTGCCAAAATAGCTTGAATAATAAGATTAAGGAATAAATTCTTTCCTTAATGGAATATACTTTTTATCTACAAAATAAAATTCAGGTGCAACATTGAGAGAAAAACTGAACTTTTCAATACCAAAAAGAAAAAGAAAAATTTGTTAATCCTATTTTGGAAAAGTAAAAACAATTCTGTATCCTTTATGGGGGATTCTATTTACAGTCAATCACTGAAAAGTGGAAAATATAGAAAAATATGAAGAAAAAGTATCCATAATTTCTAAGTGTTAGGACTCTTTCTACTGTAGGTAACAGGAAAACCCAATTCCAATTTCTTAAGCAAAAGGAGATATATCGGCTCCTAGAACTGAAAAAGCAGGCCTAGATTAGCTTCTGGCACCAGTGGATTTGAGATCAAATAGTGTTACCAGAACCAGATTTCTGTCTCACCATCTCTGGCTTTGCCATCCGTGAGGATGACTCCCATCTCGGGGGTGGGGGGGACCTCTTTGGGGCTGCAGTGTGGCTGCTGTCCAGCCACTCCAGCACTAACTACCTTATGCCCAGTTCCAAATCTTGTGGGAAAAGAATCTGCAACCCCGATAGCTGAAACCAAAGCTTCAGAATTGTGTTGGCTCTGAATGGCCCTGAATGGCCCCGAATCCCTCCCAGGTTCGGGGTACTGACTGACTTGGGGGACCAGGGCTGACGCCTGCCTCCCAGGCCACATGGACTACAAATAGTGGGGAGCTCGATGCCAGAACGAGAACTGGAGCTGATGCATGAAGGAGAAGGAATGAGAATGGGAGAAAAATCACAAATGTCTGCTACTAAAATGCCATCACTGAAAGATAACAACTATTAGCATTTTGTTACATGTGTACACACATACACACACGCATAAGAAATTAGAGTACTTAAAAACTGGTTTATAGAAACCAGACATAAAATTTTTAATTTTGTATTATTCCATTTATACAAAATTTTAAAAAATTAATTCTAAAAGATTAGTGGGTGCCCGGGGCTGGAGGAAGGAAGATTGTAGAACTGTTCTATGTCTTAATTATGATGGTACTTATACCATTTGTCAAAACTCATAAAACTATACTCTCCAAATGTGTGAGTTTTATTGTATGTAAGTTATATCTAACTAAAGTTTAAAATAAAACTAAACTAAAAAATAAAAACTGATTTATAGTCTTCTCCTTTTACTTTATAGTATACAATAAGCATTGTTGTGTGAGAAGACGCAATCTTCAATTTGACAATTAGCACACAGTCCAAAAATCGTAGAATTAATAGAGCTACGTTAAAATTTCAAATCAAACTCAGGAACGTATTCAAGACTGTAAAATATAAAAAAATAATCCAAGTTTATTAATTTTTCAATGGATGTCAGAGCTACTAATCTATCAAATACTTTGTATGTAGCTTCTGAGCAAATTGTTCATGACTAATTTTAACATTTTCCTTAACTCATTCAAGAGATAAGTATAATGAAAACTAAAGTAGTATTCCAGACAAGGACAGAATAGGCATGATCAATTATTCTTATTTATTTTACATGACTAATAATTGAAATTCCCCTCAGTCAAAACAACTCTGATATAATAATACCATCCTGGTCAGGGACCAGTGGTAACTGATATGAAGTACAGCAAGGACAGAGCTGGTTAGAAAACTCAGGTTCACATTAAAGTGACAATGTAGCAAATATATATATGCATCTGCTATCGACTGGTTAAGAACAAAACCTAATCCAATGCTACCAACTACATATTCGATTTCTCTTGTATCTTCACAACCACCATTACCTAAAGGGTCTCATTACTCTTCCTATAATCCTCCATTTTAATAGAATTTAGGGATCTTGTAACTTAGGGTGTGTAGCACTCACAGTACGCTACAGTAGAAGGTGCTAGAGTTGAGCTCTGTGGTGAAAGGCCAACAAGATCTGTTCCTTCCAGATACTGCAGTGAAGCTCAGTCCTCAACTGTGTCAGCTTGGGAACAGGAATATGTTTACTTTGGTATTGCTAAATGTTTATATGACACTTGAGATGATAGAAAATCTCCGAAAAGCTTTTATATGCCGTCTCTCTCAATGATTTGCCTAGAGTGGCATTTTTATATACATTTGTACAAATGGAGGGTCTAAGTCAGCATCGATGGGTATCTCAAGACCTTGCCTCCAGGACAAGGATTCATGATTCCTTCTAAGAAACAGAAAACCATTCTGGACTTGGAGAAGGAAAGAAAGATTTTAGCAGAAAATATATATTTTTTTCTTTTAGAAAGATAACTTTGGCAGGTTGGCAGAATGGACTGATGAGCAGAGAAAAAAGTTGAGGTAAATTGTAATAGGTCAGGCTTGAAATGACAAGGGCCAGAACGTGAATTTAGCATTTACAGGTGTAGGTGTAAATAAAAATAAAGAGACAGTCTGACAGTATCAATATAGACAAAAGTTTGACTCTCTACTCCTTGCCCAGTGAGTCAGGGCAAGAGTCACAGCCGAAGTAGGACAAAGCAATGGCGTCACCATGTTGCCTAGTCAGTCATTCGGAGCACATTTATGTATGTTGACTTTTGTGTCTTTTTAACAGGCTTTCATCTTTAAAACAAACAAACAAAACTTCCCTGTTTCTGCCTTAAAAAGATTTTCTAAGCTCTCTGTGCTTTTCCTGCCCCAGCTCTGGAGTCGATCATTTCTCTGAGGAGCCCTGGCACTCACAGTGGGGAATGGTATTACAGAGCAAGGTCCGAGGGCTAGGGGTGCCCAATTCCACTGGAACATTTCTGCTTCCAGGACCTGTCAGCAGCTACAGCTAGAACACACGCTCGCACGCACACACACGCACACACACATGCGCACACACGCACATGAGTATGCACATACATGTACATGTGCACATACATATGCATATTTTAGAATTCACGAATTCACACCAATACTCCCCATTCTAGTTCATCTCCACAGGGATCTTCTTTGCCTTCTCTCAAGCCACACGTGTGTAACCTTTCTCCGACAGTGAGAATTCCGGCTTCCAGAAACATCAACACATTTACTCATTCGCTCGATCCTATCATACCGCTAAACCAGTTGCAGAATTTCTTCGCCCACACTACTACAAAAAATAGGCCTAAAAAAAGCGATTCGTCATCTGCTTGCTATGTTTCACACCATCACCACCACTCCACGTCCCAAGTCTGAGGGTACGTGGTCAAATATCGTGTTCTTAAATTACTAGAATTCATCCCTCCCTTCTTTAGCGTGGTTATGTTACCTGTTTGAAATATAGTTAGTTCTTTTGTTTCAGTTTGCTTTCCATTTTAATTTTTTTCCTTTTCCATTGTTGTCGATTTTATTTTTTTAATATGCAGAACGTTAATAGAGTTCCAAAACTCGAAAGTATTCTAAATGATACACTCAGAAAAATGTCACTCGCTCTTTTCTCTCTTCCTACTGGGTCCCCTGTATGAATGACTGTACGTGACCAACTTCACTGTCTTTTGGTTTATCATTTCTGTGCAATAGTTAATAAAGATTAGTACATATTACACTAGTGTGTGTGTATATATATATGTTACTAATAACACACATACACACATTTGTGTGTAATTAGTATATCTAAAGTTACCTCTTCTTTACTAAAGGTAGTTTACGAAGCATGCTCTATATAGGCTCTTTTGCTCTTTTCCACTTTGGTGTTCTTACTTAGCAATATATTCAGAAAATCACTCCACATCAGTTCATAGAGATGATCTCATTCTTTGTTATAACTGTATAGTACTCCATTTCGTCTATTCGACCTGTCCCCTATATATGAAAATGTAGATACTTTCCAATATTTGTTGGGATTTGTTTTCTTTATCTGTTTACATGTAATTTAACAATCATAATGTTTTCTGTCTCTTAGTAATGCTGAAATTGTGAGATTTGTGTAATTTTATCTACTTTTGTTGTGATTTTATGTCATTTGGGGAAAGTACGTACATGTACATGGATGCTACCTATCATTTGTTAAGACAGGATACCACCCCACGCTATCCCTACCACCAACAAGAAGGTTTTACTTTAAGGTGCCTGTATCCATGCTCAGATCACTGGGATTCCTCACAGAGCAGTGGACATTTTTAGAGGTTATTGCTCTTGTTTTATCCTAGAAACAATAATGACACAAAAAAATGGGGGTGAGAGCCTAAGCTCAAAACACTTCTCTAGATAACTCTTTAATTAATCACCTATCAATTCTTACCTTTTTTCTCACCAGCTCTTGGTCTATAGTCTTTCTGTGGCTTTGGCACTAGCTGCTCCCTCTATCATAGATACTTTCCTGAAATTCTTCTGGAATTTAGCTGTGTCCTAGTTGATCATTCATCGTTATCCCTTTGGTTTTCCATCTTCGAGAAACTGGTTTAGAGATCTGATCTTCTGTTTTCTTTTCCCCTCTCAGGGCTATCATGATTTAACTCTATTTTAAATTTCCTTATAGTTCCTTCAGTGAAATGTGTAGGGGTCAATGCGAATATTTAGTTAGATGATCTTGTATCATTTCTTTTCCCTTAGAGCATGGATAGCACGATGAACTCTGCATGAATGGTATGGAGTGAGATCGCACTGTTTATGGGAAGTGTTAATGCACGTGAGAGTTTTCACCCTGGGCAGGAAGTGTGGTTTACAGGAAGCGTGTTGTTAGTTCTGCTGCAGGCTGGAGACACAAGTCATTGAAGATGAAAGAGCTAATGGAGTGAAAGAAATGCCAGGTTGGTTGTCCTGGCCGGTCCAGAGGTTCCTAGCGGAATATTTTGCCTTCCAGTAAGCTCATTCCTAGAATATAAAGGGGCTTTATAGGATAATAGAACCATAAGTAGATACCAAGAATTCAGCCTCCTCGTCTTCCCACTTTCTAATGCTTCTGTTCACAGAAAACATCCAAGAACTCGGCTTATCTCACTGCACTAATGATACCCATCATCCACACTAGGTAATTTCAGGTATGAAGTAGAGTCTCCTGCAGGATTCAGATACCAAGAAAAACTAAGCTGTTTTTTCTACTTGTATATCATTCCTGCACACCATCTTTCTGTAACAGCAGCAGTAATATCCCATTTAAAAATCTTTATTAGATAAAGGGAAAGGCTGGCTGTTTCTCAAAGAGCATTCAGTTGAAATGGCAGTGTACTTTTTGAACTAAATTTAAGGGATTTCATGTAGAATCACTTCAACTTTTTAGCATGAGCTGTAAACACTGAAAGATCTTAGAAAACAAAAGCTATTTTTCTTCACGGGCACAGAGAGAGAAAAGGTATTTTAACATTTGACAATGACCAACACTCATGTACTGCTGAATTATCCTGCATTCACTGTACAAAAAGAACTGGAGAGCAAGGATCCCTCCCCTTCGGCGCTGTGTGGGGTTTTCTTCCCTGCATGTTGCGTTGTGCCTGCCGTGGTGATTGACCATCAGCGTTGTCCATTGCTTAGTTCTTATTTCCTTTGGTTTTTTTAAATCCCTGTGGGAAGTGTCTAAATATTCGTTCATTTGTTTTCTCCTTTCCTCCTGAAGCTGGACTTCTGCCGCTTTGCAGGTTGCTCATTAACGACCGCATATAAAAAGTGTACTGGGGGACCTCAGGCTCAGACAAGAATGATTTTCTTCCCCAGGAATCTGACTCACAGCCTCCTTATTCAATGCCTTTTTTTTTTTTTTTTTTGAACTGCAATGTGTCGTGTATTAACTTGGATTCACATTCACAGAAAAAACATGTCCCTGTCATAACCATACACAAACAGGGGGAGGGGTGTTCTCAAGTATGAGTTTCTGATGCCATCTCAAATTTTTTGATTTTTTTTTTCTCTCTTTTTTCTTTCCTACCTGTTCATCTGTCACGTTGCACGCTGTACGGATGGGTGTTTCAAAAAGACTGAAAAAACAGATAGATAACAGCATAAAGTTGATGGAAGCTTACCAAACTCCAGCGAAGTCTTTGATATGAAGAGAGTTCATAAAAATAAATAAAGTGGATTTAGAATTTTCAACTTCAAAGCCTTATCACTGTATCCCTTTAATCAAAGATTAAAAATGCAGTAAATAGCCTTCTGGCTCGAAACTGTGAAGAGCTTATGAAGTCTACTTTATTAAGTCCCCAGCAGTCTGCCCATTCTTTCTGCACTGAGTTACAGAACAGCAGTTAAAAACACGGGCTTCCTAGCCAGAAACACTGGGCGTCTGATGCGCCTCTAACACTTACTGCTTACATGATTTGGAGTTACTTAATATTTCTGAGCTTCATTTTTCTAAGGTATAAAATGGAGTAGTAGTAGTAGTAGTAGGAAAAGGAGGAGGAGGAGGAGTAGTAATAATAATAGTATCTACTTTATGGAGTTGTTACTATTGAATTAGGTAGTATATGCAAGGTGCTTAGCAGAGAGCCTGACACATAGTAAGTGGAGGAAAATATTAACAAACACAAAGAAACACCCTTTGAATAATATTTCTATTCTATTACAAAAGATAACTTGTGAGCTTGCGACCCATGAGTATTTGCTCTTTCAATATCTTTATTTTGTGTATGGAATTTTTATCCTCTAGATGTAACTTCTAAAAATGCTTAAAGAAATATATTTTTCCATACTGTGAGAAAGTGTAGGAAAAAAAAAAAAACATGGAGAAGAGAAGCAAAGCAAGAAGCACGAGCTGAGAGAAGTGAGTGAGTGAATACTAAATCTGCAGGATGCTCAGTAGTGACCACCATCCTGAAGCCTGGTCCACAAAGGGGACTAGGGACAAAAGTCTTTGGCCTTGTAGAGAAGGAAGCTAGGTCAAAGTCCATTCACTTAAAGACAGGATCCTGGAGGAAATGTAATCTCAGGAACAGGACAAACTAGGAAAATAACCTTCCCACAAAAGCAGTTGTCAAGAAAGCTTTCTGACGTGGCCTTGGTTCTAGTTAGAATTAAATAAAAAAGTCTTGCCTGGGAATGTTTGATCACTGTCCAGGATTTGTGTGTATTTAGGGCCCGATTTACAGTCTTTTCATGGCCCTAAAAACTGTAAAGCAAAACCTGTAGTTTAAAGTGTATGCAAGTTTATAATGCCCCAGGTAACGTCAGGAGCAAACAAAATTTCCCTGAAGGTATACATGCTCAAGTTCAATTTTAAAGAATTCTCAGAAGCACTTCCAGCAAATATAAGTTCACGATAAAAATATAATAAAACACATAAGAAAATAAGTCACCATGAGCAAGTCAGAAAAAATACCCAACAACAAAATCAGATCTGCAATAACATGACACTAGAATTTTTAAGCGCAGAATATAAAATAATTATGTTAAATGTGTTTAAAGAAAAAAATGTAAAATGACAGGAGCAAGATATTATTTAAAAAAAAAAATTAACAAGAAAGTGTTTTTTCAGAACCAAAGAGAAGTTCTAGAAATGAATGATGAAATAATTTAATTAATATTAGAAACGCCCAGAATTAGACAGCACACCTGAGTTAAGAATTAGAAAATTTGAAGG
>NW_011888880.1:3814005-3819591 GCF_000151845.1 Pteropus vampyrus | reverse complement strand
AAATGTAAATGGATTAATGAAACAATTGAACTCAAGTTAAATGGCAGGAATTTTCATGTAGGGAGTCGGAATTCAGCTATATGCAAAAAGAAAGAGATATATAGGACATCAAAAATAAAGGTTGACAATAAAAAAATGGAAATAGTTATGTAAGGCGAATGCCAAACAACAGAAATTAGGGCAAAATATTTTTTCTATGTTATGATAAAAGTTTCAGCTCACCAGAAGAATTAAACAATTCTAAATTCATTTGTAACTAATAGCATAACTTCAAAAACACAAATAAGAAATGACAGGAGAAATGGGCAAATCCACCATCACAGAAGGAGATTTTTGACACATCTCATAATGGCTAGAACAAGCAGATTTTTAAAATAACCATGAGTGTCATGATTAACAAGCTCGATCTGATAGACCTACAAAGACCCCTAAATCAACAGTTGGCGAATTACCCATTCTCTTCACAGAGGAAACATTTCTGACGACTTCTACATCTTGAATTATTAGGCTGTAGCATAAACACAGCTCTGGCAGGATTCCATGCTTTCTATCAGCTGGGGAAGCTCCTTCTGCTATTTTGCAGACTGAGTGCCAGTGGCCGCCTAAGTGGCCTGACTCGTTCAACATTTTTCGAACTGTTATGCATAATATCAAATCTCCCTGGATCTCTGATGTTCTCATAGGTGCTAACCAGTCTTCCTCTTCCATGGTTTCCACAAAGCTCCTCTAAAACTGCCCGTGTTAAGGAGATGCCCAGGAAATCCCGGCCCGTGTTGTCCCTCAACCGGGATGGATGCTTCTAGAACGTGTTTACTTGTCCTTAAAATCACTTACATTCCTTACCCTGCAAGTTCAATGGAAATAAGTTAAAAGATGATTTTCTGTTTAGTAATTTATTTTTCACACTGTCTCTAAAAATTTTCATAAGCACCAAATGTGTTTTTCCTTTTTAAAAAAATCTTCAAATAAATAGTCATGTGGTGCATTAAAAAAACAACAACAACAACAGTTTGGAATGACCCTAAAATTTCCATATTACCTGATGTTACAAGGTATGGGATAGCACCATCTGCCCACGTGTATCAGAGTCCCATGGTCAAAGAGGTGATGAAACAAAGAGCTTGTAATAAAGTGACAATGTTGACCTTCATCTGAGACCTGCTCCAGGAAAGCTGTGACAGTTGAGAAACCTACCTACACTTTTGTAACTCTCTTATGTTTGAGAAACGGCAAAATGGCTGAGCAGCTAACAGACAGGGCCACCACGTCCCTGTACATTCTGAGAGGAGACCCACCGCCAACCTTCCTCAATGACTCCTGTTTCAATCAACCCCAGGTTTTCTCCCCCTTCTCTGAAACATTTATCATTAACAAATGCTCTTCCTGTTGCAATGGCCTGAATAAAATCATCTCCTTAATCGTCTGGTGCAGTTAGTCCAAGTTAGTGACTCGGACAGGATTGGTCCCTGCCTCAGGATCCCCTTTTTCCTACCAAGGAATGAGGCCTCTCAAAGAGCCCTCTTTGCCCCATTTCAGAGTGGCGATTCGGGGACCCGAATGTCAGTTCAGCTCTCGATTCTGTGTTCTGGACTCTCGTCCATCCATAGCATGATAAAGGTTTGATTTAGCTCCTTCTGAGTATTTGTTTCATATCTGGTAATGGCTTCTCCTGGTTTCATGGTCTCATATCATGATTTCCGCAAATGTATTAATGGTTTACAGAGATCTTGTTTCTCTTGGTGAAAGGCAACAGAGAATCTGATATGTTGTAGTCTTTTCTGTTTATCTTTTTGTCTGTTTTAAGTTCAAAACAATTAAGAATTTGTACCCCCTGGGGATAAAATCCTCTTTGATTTAGACCAGATTTAATACAGTGAGATTTGTACTTCTGTGTTTATGCTCGACCCATGGCTGAAAACTTTTAAATAAAGCTATAAACTCCCTATTTGCATCTGTTTATATGTTTATATATCTGTAATTCAGAAAGGCCTTTACATCTCATTGTGTAAGTATGTAATATTTTCCTACCCTTCATGATACTGATCATTGGGTTATAAAATCTATTAAAGGAGCCCATTTTGATTGGCTTAGTCATAAAAAAGCACTTACATGAATTGAATATTCCTAAAATTCCCAGATATTAAGAGAATCGAAACTCCTCAGATATTTTCAATGTTTAAAAAGAGGTATCCTTATAGAAATAAACTCGAAAATGTTTTAAGAACTCAAGTTCACATGATTTAAGTAAATATTTGACAAACAAGACTAATGTAATCATTTTAACTTAATAATAGCTATGTATTTTTCAATAGATCAGTGTTGAGTATAATATTGAGGAACTATTTTATTCTACTTGGGTATGTGTTTCCTAAACATACGTAGGTTTGCTGACTGAATAAGGTAGCCTTACTTCTACTAATGTTTAAGATTATGAAAAATATAAATTGTGGACACTCTACAAAGAAAGAATGGATGCCCACCCCAAATGTGGTTCTAACTGGAGACTGACAATGTCGCACAAATACCAGAAGGTAGGAAAAGGTTTCCTAGTCACAGAAGGAAGCTTTCTTCCTGGACAAGCAGGATAGGCCTCCCAAGTACGTCCAAATGGCTTGCGAGAGGACACGGAAAGAGACTGGCATGGGGTTTTCATGAAGGTTGGGGTGGGGCTAGAGTGAAGTTTCTGCGTGCAGGTGAGGCCAGTGTGGTTTGAACTCCCCATGGGCACCGAAGGAGGAGGCACCTGGGCTTTCTTATCTACTTGCTCAAATGTAGGACAGAAGAGAGCAAGGCGAGGCTTAAACACCGCCAGCCGTCAGACACCAACGCAGGCAGGCAGGCTTTTACTCACAAAGGGTGTTTATGTTTGGGGGTATGTCAACCCGAAGGTCATTGCCAAGATTTTAGGTAACTTAAAACTTGTACTGATGTTAAATTGAGTTAATCAATATTCACGGGATGCTGAGATCATCTCCAGGTAAGGTAGACTATTGAAACATTAATTACTAAGCATAATTTTAAGTCTGCCTATTTTTCCCCCTTATTTTTATGATAGAGGGCATATATTTGGGTCCGTTAAAGAGCATGTTTATTTTTGCCACTTTGAGAAGGTATGTACTCTAAGGGATGTTTATGTTATGGAAATGAGAGTAGTTTTAAGTAAAAGGACTGGTTGTCGCCAAATAAGAAGAGGAAAATGTAGACTAAAACCTGAGTGAATATAGAAAGTTGAAGAAGTTTTGCTGAAAGGAGATTTTTTTTTTTGTCATGGTCAAAGCTGAGTAAAATTTGATGGGCGCATTAGTTTCCTATTGTTGCCGTAACCAATTACCACAAACTTTGTAGCTTAAAACAACCCAAACTTATTATTTTTCAGTTCAGAAGTGCAAAATGGGCTAAAATCAAGATATCAGTAGGGCTGCATTTCTTCTGGAGGCACTAGGAGAGAATCTGTTTACTCGCCTTTTCTAGCTCGTAGAGGCTGCCTGGACTGACTCCTTGATTGCTCGCCCTTCCATCTTACGTCAGCAAATAGCACCAGGTAAGTCTTTCTGGCACTGACTCCTCTGCCTCCCTCCTCTACATACGAATGATCGTTGCGATTACATTGGGTCCACCAGATGCTCCAGGATAATCTTGCTATTTTAAGGTCACACGACTGGCAACCTTAATTCTATCTGCAATGGGGTTAATTTGCTCTTGCCATACAATCTAACATATTCACAGCTTACAGGGATTAGGAAGTGGACATATTTGAGGGGCCATTTTTCTGCCTATCAAATGAAGTTATCGGATTTTCAAAAGGAGATTTCATGTCAAATATTATACTGGTATAAAAACAGAATTTGGTCTTCTCTCTGATAAAGTGGAATTTGTTGTCTTAGATTATTGGCCTGCTCTCAGAAGTGGTTGTAAAAGGTTATTCTCACCTTCTGTGGTAACTGCCCAGGTCCCTGTCGGGACTCTACGTTGCCTGGTAGCTGGCCTTTTTCTCCAGAATATGAAAGAGCCCCTTGAGCTGAAGCCCACGGACTCAGTGGAAACCTGAAAGGACTCGCCACCACCACAGACCATGCATGGGCCAGATTTCCTCCTGGATCCTGAGAGAGAGCCTTGTCTGGGCCACCGAAGTCCCACGAAATGCTCAGTCACACATGTACGTATAAGGGAGGTAGCCACGACAGTGGACAACGTCACCAAGAGCACTGGCATTCTAGCCCAGAGCTTTGAGAAACTCAGCGAGCGGCCCTGTCTATCAGGAAAGTTTTCCTCCACCCACGTTTTGGCATCCACTGATCTGGTTAATATCAGAGTTCAACTCCTGGGTCTTTATTTTAATACAACCTTTGATATTAATATTTCTTTTTCATTTTAGGCATCCCTTTTCAAAAATACCTGATCCAGCGCTCCAGCACTCTAAAACACACCACCTTTGTCACCACTTCCCGTCGGATGGCTCAGCTGACTTTATAGGGACGACGCCAACAGGACTCCTTGAGAGACTATTTCCTGCCCTACTCGGGAGGCTTATGATTCCCTCTCAGTTATTCAGCACGAAATAACACTCATTGTCTTGAACAAAAGTGGAGACTGACAATGTTGAACTTCATCTGAGTCCTGGGCTCCTGGAAAGTAGCAACAGGGTCAAGAAATCTTTCCGCCATTTTGCGACCTTTTTGGGGTTCCAAGAAATGGCCAATCGGCCAACAGCGAAGGACTCCGCCCTAGCAGATTCAGTTATATGACATACCTCAACCTTTCCTCAATGACTTCCTTGTTTTTTTAAATTCTAAGTTCTCTTCCTCTCCTTTATGGACATTCATTCATGAACATTTGCCTTGTTGCAGTATCCTGGATAAAACATTCTCTTAATGTCTGGTACATCGTATCTTTCACAAAATCAAAAAGTCATCCACAAATTATCTATTTTCTAAGCTGACTTTTGCTTCACTTGGAACCCCCACTCTTAAGAAGCAATGTAGCTTGATTAGTTGCTCAAAAGATGGGCTCTGGAGCAAGTCTCAAACTTGGCCCTGCTGCTCACATCCCGTGCCTCAATGTATTCATCTGGAAGTGGGGATGGTGATGATGATGGAACCTACCTCACAGGGTTGTTATGTGCAGAGCTCATAACGCAGTCTGCTCTTATTATTTGAATAATATCTAAGGCTCCCCAAGTCCTTTTATTTTGAGGAGAGTTTATTTCCTATTCCATAGAAAATTTCACACTCACCTTTTAACCTCAGCACATACACGGGGGGAGAACAATAAATTTGAATAAATTAATGGAGGGACAGGTGAATGAACGGATAGATGGAAGAAGAAAGGAATTACAAGCGAGGAGGAGAGTTTATTTCCTATTCCATAGAAAATTTCACACTCACCTTTTAACCTCAGCACATACACGGGGGGAGAACAATAAATATTGAATAAATTAATGGAGGGACAGGTGAATGAACGGATAGATGGAAGAAGAAAGGAATTACAAGCAAGGAAGGAAGTATTATAAGCATGACTGTTTATAAAAGATGACATTAAAGATGACTTTTTAATCAAATGTAGTTTGTCTCTCCACAGTTAAATTCC
>NW_011888880.1:3805010-3812985 GCF_000151845.1 Pteropus vampyrus | reverse complement strand
AGGAAGGAAGTATTATAAGCATGACTGTTTATAAAAGATGACATTAAAGATGACTTTTTAATCAAATGTAGTTTGTCTCTCCACAGTTAAATTCCAAGCTTTATTTCACAGATGTGTCATTATGCTCGGAAATCAAATCAAACACACTTCACTGAGAGAGTGGATGCTACACTGGCAGCTGATATGACCCAGCACATTGGACTCAGTGTTCTAGGGTCAATGCGTGTGAGGCAGTATGACCCATCTTCGATCAGTGGCAGCTGTCCCTGGTTCCTGGCCTTAGGGAAACAGAGTATAAATTAAAGTTTAGCCAGATTGAAATGCATCACTGTCCAACTGCATGCAGAAACTTGAATTCACATTTTTTGGCTTATCAGTAAGACAGAAATGCTTTCAACGTGTAATCAGCCACGTCATTCTTCACACGAAATGGAAATACACAGACTTATTCAGGCATTAAATGTGGGAAATCATTTTAAACTTTAAAGCAGACAGAAATGTATGTCATTTTAAAAAATTAAGCTGTAATGTGATATTCACTTTATGTTCTAAAACAAATCAATATTCCAGGTAAGCAGCCATAACTCTTACTATATACTGCCCCCTAGTGGATTCCTTTCTGACATAACCGCTGAAAAATTTAAATAACCTATGCATAAGCTTTCTTTTACCAGTGATGTTAGTTCTTTAATATTAACTTTAAAAATGCTCTTGCAAATACTAAATAATAACTTTCATAGCTACTTTTTAGAAAAAGGCTTGTCTTTGAAGTACCTGAGGTCAAGGTGAAGTACCTGTTCATTTTCCCCCAGAGCCTGACTTTCCCTCAGTAGTTGCCAAAGTGTTGCCTCATTTCTATTTTGGCCTATCTCGTTGGCGGGTTTCAAGTCTACTATCTTTTCTAACTAAATTCACTCCGAGGAAAATGGCTTTATTTGTCAGAAAAAGCTCAAATAGCTTTTTTAAACGTTGCCTCAACATTACTGGTTTAGCAAACAAGTATTTCCTCCCATTTTACAATGAAAGTCACAAATCCGTGGTGAAATTGAGAATCGAACTTAGATGTTCCCATTCCTGGTGAGCCTTGGATGTGAGAAGCTCTGATAACAGCAAGATGACTTCCGACACACCACAATTTGACTCGTTTTATTCAGAATTTGGCTTGGTGAACTGTTTCTTGTGTTGAGGTGTTTATTTCTCACAGCTTCACTTTTAGCAACTGGATGCTGCAACCTTTTCTATTGTTTTAAACTAATACCTCGGGGGAGGGCTGTTCCCCATAAGGTCATTATCTTCTTCATTTTTCTTTAGTAAACATTACACAGCAAACATTCCACAAGGAATTGAGAATTTAATGCATGAGATTTTTCTCAGGACGGAAACTTATGATGAATACTAACTAAACAGTAGGATTCTTCACAGGTAACTAACGCGATGGAAAAGAAAATGATTGAAGGACATTTCTGGGGAGGAAAAAGGTCTTTTGTTTCCTTTAAAGTAAGCATGACTAAAGTTAAGCTCAACTAGTCCTCTTAAATGTACATATCAAAATGTGAATTATTCAGTGGTAGTAACTAGCCTCTTTCTAGCTGGTAAAAACTCTTTTTAGAAGCAGGGTTTTTAAATATTGCTCTAGCTGTAATTCATCACAAGATCATTGGGCACTGAAAATGTGCTTGTTATCTAATGAAATTTTGAAATAACCCAGCATTTCAATTCACGCTATTTGATTTTATTTTGAAAGCACTTCTATATTCTATTTGCTTATCGAATATTCCCTCGACATTCACAAAAATACAGGGAATTGTCTGTTTAGCTTATAACGATAACCTCAATTCCATTTGAATATGCCACAACTGCACTTTGAGATATATACTTTTACAGAATGCTTTCGCATAAAGACTAGGTTGATGAAGAGAAGTTCTTGAAAGTGGTTAATTAAGTTTGCTTCTAGTGTAATTTTTACATATTCAACATGTAGTCACTTATTCACTCTCTTGCTCTAAAAATATTCACTGAGCAACTACTATATACCAGAAAGTATGTAAATATGGAGGATTTACACAGGAACAATTTTAGGGTCCTGCTGCTCAAGAGTCCAACATTTAGTGGGAAAGTCAGATGGGTACTTAGATGATTAAAATACAACATAGTTACGTGTCCTAACAGAAGTACGTAGAGATTATTATGAGAACAGAGAAGGAACATATAGCTCCAAGTGGGGATGTTTCACAGAAGTGGTACTATTTACATGTTCAATGATAAATGAGTTTATTGGGTACACAAGCTGCGATGAGCTTCTCCATATGCCAATACGGGGTCGGGGAGGAAGCACCAAAAGGATGGCTTGTGAGAGAAATTGCAAATAGTTTTTGTTTGGCCTTAGCAAGGCCAGCCTGTGGGGGAAGGGAGTTTGCAGGGCGGGAGGGGTCTTACTTTTCCACAGGACAGTTATTGGAAATAGCTGAAGAATTTTAAGCAGGATAATGGCATGATCAGATTTTAACTTTAGGATGTGTACTCTGCTGGAGAAAAATTGTGAGACATTTCATTAGCTTTAGGCAAGCCAGTTAGGCAGATTGGTATGCGGGGAGGGGCGGGTCATCTCAAAGGTGAGATGATGAGAAATGCAAAGCCAGGAAGGGCAATAAATTCAATGAAATAAATCGTAAGAAACTCACATTAATTTTTTGGCCTGGTGTATAAATTCTCTAAATCACAGCAAATCATTTTTCAGGTGGAAAATGTCGTAAAAGTGAATTTCTAATTAAAAATATGACCACATATATTAATATAAGCAGTTGGTACTCATATTTGCTTATTTTTTCTTAGGGCTCATTCCATACACCTGTTCGTTTCTGTTCATGTCTTTAAATTGTCAAATCGATAATCAGATCTGAACCTTGCCTTCTCAAGTGTATCCTACTTGGTTATTTTCGTCATTTAAAAGCATTATTCGTGGGCCCAAAGAAATCTCTGAAATAAAAAAATTAGTAGGGGGAAAGAATTGAGAGGGAAAAAGTGACAATAGACAATGACAGGCACTTGGGATAATTGACTGGCACATCCGCGATGACAGAAGACATTCTAGAACACAAGGCACGCATCCTTAATTAGACAGAGCTGATCCGAAAATCATTTATAAAATCTCAATCTCGGGCCAAAAATAAAATTTAAATGAGTCTAATTTCAATGCTTGAATGAATTTGTATTGAAAAGAAAAAAAAGAAATCCAAGCTCTTTCTATTCTATACAACAGCTAAGCTCGATTTTAGTGGGATGAAGTTAAACAAGAGCGCTTAGTTCACAGCGGAGGAAAAAGGCCAGACTCTTGGACACATCGTCACGACCCAGGTGCACTTGGGCCCGCGTTCCAGACTGGACGACGAAGGCTCTGTGCTCAGAGCCCTCCGCGTGCTGAGCGCTGCTCAGCCCCCCGCTGCTGTGGGTCTTCACACACACTACTTAACCTTTCTGGGCCTCGTTTCTTCATCTATAACAGGGTTTCACGGCACTATTGACATCTGGAGCCAGATAATTCTTTTTCATGGGGAAGGGTCTGGAACATAACCCCAGGCTAAATTCGGCAGGCAATTCGGGGCCTTTTTTTTTCTCTCGTAGGGGGTGAAGCTCCTGCCTGCATTCAGCCTAGTCGTTTCCCTGTGGGGCACTGCTCGTTCACACATCTCCAATTACAGGCACCCTGCGGCCAGGTTCTATCTTTGCAAAGGAGAGCATATAGTTCCCAAATTAATATCTGCAAGAAATGCACCCTGGGTAAAACAGGAGGAATTCGCATTGCGATATAAACAACTCGGTTTTTACTCTTAAACAGCTGCATTCAAATCACTTTACCATTTCCTTAAGAATAGTAGAGTGGTTTATAAATATTTGTGTAAATAAAGAGTCTATTTATTGTTGTCCACAAAAACAAAAGCACAGTCCAAATTCAAGTTTCTCTTCTTGCTGGTGAGATACCATTTGCAGGCAAGTTTAAAGTCAGAGTTTGCCTTAGCTTCTACCCATCAACTTTTCTGTATGTTTGTTTGGTTCATTGGTTGATTTTTCTTTTTAATTTAATTTTATTATTAGTTTCAAGTATACAGTATATGATTTTAAGAACTGAGTTTTAGTCTGCTACAAATGTACATTCTATCCATTTTTATTTTTAAATTTGAACTATCAATTTTAGTTTCCTCTTAATTCTTTCAAGTGACAAAGCCACATTTGATGGGCAACTTAATTTAAGACAGGTCTAGGCTCCCCTATTAGAGGATTTCTTTTTCTTTTAGCTGCATGTTCCAACTTTTGTCCAATTCGAAAACATCTTGAGCTTTTTTTCCATTGACACACTTCTCTCTCTAGTGTTCCGTGCTCTGGGAGAGGCGCTGAACCGCTAAACGATGGGATAAAAAGACATGTCCGTGTAGACTTATTTATTGATAAACTTGGAGGATTTTATGGTTTTTAACATTTGCAGCCCTCTCAATGTCTAAAATGAATTTTTAAATAAATGTGTAGAATTTAAAACAAAACTTTAAAATGACTTGTGTGGCCAAAGACAGTTGAGGGATTCAAAATTTCCCCTCAAATATCATCAGCTGCTGTCAGCCATTAGTTCTGATGTTGCTTCAAGTGCCGGGTAGAGAAGTCACCTCGGAACCCACTTAAAGGGAGCTAAGCCATGCAGAAAGCAGGGGATGGTATTTAAGTATAGCAAGTCCTCATTTAATGTCATGGCTCTTAAAAACTGCAGCTGTAACTGAAATGACATATAACAAAATCAATTTCATTATAGGCTAATCGATCAAAACAAAAGTTTCTATGGCAGATTTCTGGTCACACAATTAGCACCCAACTTCTAAATAAAGACCCAAAACACTTCTAATGTTAAACATTGAAATAACTGTGAGCTAGACATACATTTAAAAAAGATTAATAAAAACAAATGCGATAATAATTCTCCGACCTGCTTATTCCAGTTCAGGGTTGCAGGTGGCTGGTGCCTATGTGGGCCGCTCAGGGCACAAAGCAGGACCCATGCTGGACAGAAAGCCGCTGCATCACAGGGTCACTGCCACCCACAGCTCACTCGGACTGGGACAACGCAGACATGCCAGTCAGCTCACGTGCGCAACTTTGGGATGGAGAGGAAAGCCACCCAGATGTGGGGAGAGTGTGCAGCAGCCCCTACCAGGAATCTCTCTCTTTTTTTTTTTTCCTCATCAACTTTATACAAAATGACGTAAGGATGTTATCTGAGGACCCGCCGTATCTTCTTTTGCGACGGTGTGCCGTTTCTCGAGACAGAGCCACTTGAAACAGCTCCATGGGGTGTAATCGACTACGTAAGTAAAAACTTCTCAGGGAAGTATATTCTTCGTTCTGCCCTCATCAAGAATAACAGTATTAACAATTATAATCCAAACTCCACTCCAAAATTATGAAATATTTTAATAGTCTCAGTAAGCTGGCCAAGTGGCCCTTGCCTAGTTATTTATCCTCAACTATTTTTGGCTGATTTTGCCCAAACTAGAAATGCTTAGTTTCTAGCAAATCTAACCAGTTGCTACCGCTGTGTGTGGGGAACCAGCTGCCAACGTGGTATGTGTTTACAGGTATCGAGAAGAATCCTCTGTCCCAAATACCTCTGGCACCCTTCACTCGGGCATTTAGGTTTCATTTCTTTGGGATCAGGGGCTCCTTTATCTGCAAAGTGAGAGTAATAATAGGGACTCAACTCATTACCAACAAGACAGTGAGAGGAGACGCACTCAGAGGAGCTGAGACTTAATGGGCTGGGCAGTGGTGGGAGCGAAGGAGGGAACCTAAAAAGCAATGTGGACACACTTGCTCACGAGGACCGCCCGTTCCAATTCCCACAATTTACCTCTTCTTACTTACTAAAGTTCAAGTTGTGGGATTTAAAAGAGACTCTTGGCCATGTTTACAGATCACTCGACCATACCGACCGGGTCCTGATCAGGTCTACTGTTAACTCTCTAATTCGAAGGGAATAATTAGAGCAATTTTATAGTCATCGGCAGCACTGAGGATTCTGATATTCTGCAAAGGAAAACGTGCCGCCTGAAATTGCCATAGAGCTTGGAGGGTGTGTAACTCCCCGGTAAGATTACAATATGTCATCATTTCTTCACGTTTTTCTGCAAGAGAACATACACGCAGAAAATCATTTCATGATGACAATGGCATTTTCTCTTAGGATTTGGTTCAGGGCCTTTCTCACACTGAAGCTTGATTCAGAGGTAGATATTACTTCCTAAAATTTTAACACAATTCCAAAGTATTCCCTTTTCGAACAAAATCTGAAATAATATTGTCTCTAGGAGATAAAAGACCCTAAGACAATAAAATGGAGAATGCCAGTATTAATGTATTAGCTTATGTCATGGCATCTGTGGCAGAGACTTTGGTTATCCTGATACTCATGGTATCTTTTTCATGTAGCAATAATAGAATTAAACATTCATAACCGAGTCATAACTGTCCCCCTGAAGGCTACAATGTTAAGACTATACTTGCAGCAAAAGTGTGACAATAAGACCAGCTTCTAGACAAGGGAGCATGAGTAGAATGCTGTGTTCAGCATCCGGGTCTTGCCCTTAAAGGAAAAGCCATACCAGCTACTTCCCCGTCACCCACTTTCCACTGGCTGGGATATGGGAACACGGTCATGTGCTGCTTAGCGATGGAGATGCAATCTGAGAAAATTGTCCTTAGGTGATTTTGTCAGGTGAATTGTGAATACCATAGAGCGTACTTACACAAACTAGATGCTGTAGCTTAGTACACACCTAGGCTAGGTGATGTAACCTATTGCTCATAGACCACAAGACTGTGCAGCATGTTACCTTACTGAATACTGCAGGCAATTGTAACACAGTGGTAAATATTTGTATATCTAAACATGGAAAAGGCACAGTAAAGATATAGTATGAGACATGTGTGTGCGTGTGTGTGCGTGTGCATGTGTGCATGTGCGTGTGCATGTGCATGCACGTGTGCATGGCAGGGAGGCAGGGGAGGGCTGTGGAAGGAGGCAGCTTGGGAGGGAGGATAGATGTCAGGAAGAGAGAGGAGGAATGAAGAGAAAGGGAAGAGAAAAGGAGAGATCAAAAGAGACCCTGAGAAAGCTTGAGAGGAAAATAATAGAAGGGGGAGAGAGGACAGAAAGGCAGGGGAGCATGAGCGAGTGCATGACCGAGATGGAATGGGACGGGGAAGAGAGAGAGAACGGAAGGGAAGGAGTGCGCGCACGCGAGTGTGTGCGTGCACGCGAGTGTGTGCATGTGTGTGTGTGTGTGCACGCGAGTGTGTGTGCATGCACGCGAGTGTGTGTGTATGTGTGTGTGTGTACACGAGTGTGTGCGTGCACGGGCTAACACAGGGTGGCTGGACCCTCCTGTCCCCTCGCCAGCTCAGCATCAGCCCCAGCCGGTCATGAGACAGAGGAGAACATGCTGAGCCTCCTCGTCTGTTTAAACCACCCGGGCTCACGGTTAAACCCGACATCATAGCCGGGTCCAGCCTTTTCTTTCCACATTGCAGCAAATGTTTTGCTTATAGTCTATTATAATCTTACGGGGCCACCATTGTCTATGCAGCCCATCATTGACCAAAAAATCTCTATGTAGTCATCCCAGCACAAGCAAAAGCTAAATGTTGACAGTTGCTAAGCAACATGGTAGGAGCCCAGACTCTGAACTGTACATCAGGACTTTTCCATTACAGAGAAATAAGCTTTCCTGGTGTTTAAGCGACTGTTATTTTGGATCTGTCACTAGCACCAAACCAACTTCCTAATAAACCACTCCATCTTCACAATGACCCTGAAAGGGAGATGTTATTATCTTCAGCTTAGACATGAAGAAATTTTTTAAAAACCCACCAAAATTCCAGATCCAGTAAGCGGCAAACCCAAATTTAAAACTCAAATCCAACTTTCCACTGTACC
>NW_011888880.1:3799722-3804960 GCF_000151845.1 Pteropus vampyrus | reverse complement strand
CATCGCATCTGTGGCAGAGACTTTGGTTATCCTGATACTCATGGTATCTTTCTTATGTAGCAATAATAGAATTAAACATTCATAACCGAGTCATAACTGTCCCCCTGAAGGCTACAATGTTAAGACTATACTTGCAGCAAAAGTGTGACAATAAGACCAGCTTCTAGAAAAGGGAGCATGAATAGAATGCTGTGCTCAGCATCCGGGTCTTGCCCTTAAAGGAAAAGCCATACCAGCTACTTCCCTGTCACCCACTTTCCACTGGCTGGGATATGGGAACACGGTCATGTGCTGCTTAGCGATGGAGATGCAATCTGAGAAAATTGTCCTTAGGCGATTTTGTCAGGTGAATTGTGAATACCATAGAGCGTACTTACACAAACTAGATGATGTAGCTTAGTACACACCTAGGCTAGGTGATGTAACCTATTGCTCATAGACCACAAGACTGTGCAGCATGTTACCTTACTGAATACTGCAGGCAATTGTAACACAGTGGTAAATATTTGTATATCTAAACATGGAAAAGGCACAGTAAAGATATAGTATGAGACATGTGTGTGCGTGTGTGTGCGTGTGCATGTGTGCATGTGCGTGTGCATGTGCATGCACGTGTGCATGGCAGGGAGGCAGGGGAGGGCTGTGGAAGGAGGCAGCTTGGGAGGGAGGATAGATGTCAGGAAGAGAGAGGAGGAATGAAGAGAAAGGGAAGAGAAAAGGAGAGATCAAAAGAGACCCTGAGAAAGCTTGAGAGGAAAATAATAGAAGGGGGAGAGAGGACAGAAAGGCAGGGGAGCATGAGCGAGTGCATGACCGAGATGGAATGGGACGGGGAAGAGAGAGAGAACGGAAGGGAAGGAGTGCGCGCACGCGAGTGTGTGCGTGCACGCGAGTGTGTGCATGTGTGTGTGTGTGTGCACGCGAGTGTGTGTGCATGCACGCGAGTGTGTGTGTATGTGTGTGTGTGTACACGAGTGTGTGCGTGCACGGGCTAACACAGGGTGGCTGGACCCTCCTGTCCCCTCGCCAGCTCAGCATCAGCCCCAGCCGGTCATGAGACAGAGGAGAACATGCTGAGCCTCCTCGTCTGTTTAAACCACCCGGGCTCACGGTTAAACCCGACATCATAGCCGGGTCCAGCCTTTTCTTTCCACATTGCAGCAAATGTTTTGCTTATAGTCTATTATAATCTTACGGGGCCACCATTGTCTATGCAGCCCATCATTGACCAAAAAATCTCTATGTAGTCATCCCAGCACAAGCAAAAGCTAAATGTTGACAGTTGCTAAGCAACATGGTAGGAGCCCAGACTCTGAACTGTACATCAGGACTTTTCCATTACAGAGAAATAAGCTTTCCTGGCGTTTAAGTGACTGTTATTTTGGATCTGTCACTAGCACCAAACCAACTTCCTAATAAACCACTCCATCTTCACAATGACCCTGAAAGGGAGATGTTATTATCTTCAGCTTAGACATGAAGAAATTTTTTAAAAACCCACCAAAATTCCAGATCCAGTAAGCGGCAAACCCAAATTTAAAACTCAAATCCAACTTTCCACTGTACCGCTGATGCTCTTACCAAGCTGAAAGAGTTTAATTCTAGTCCTGGCTTCATATGACCTTGGAACAGTCACATTTATCTCACGTCAGCTTCAGTTTTATCATCTGTAAAGTCTAATGCTGGAAATAAACCGCGCGAGGTATTTAAAGCAGAATGGGATCAATACAGAAAGTTTTCTTACAAATCTCTAAAATTTCGGATGGAGCTGTCACTGGATTTTTGGTTTTAAGGTCACGCTACCTTAGATGTGGCCAGGAAATAGCAGCTCCAACTGCTAATGTTGCTGCCACTAAGCTACTTCGCATCTGTAAAGCTGATGATTCTAAGGCTAAGTCCACCTAGAACCTCAACTGCAAAGGCATCTGGGAAATGTAGTTTATACACTTCCAGTTCTTTCCTGTCGGTTTGAGGAGATACAGAAGGATATGGAGATGAATGTGCAGAGGGGGTTAGAAGGAATAATCTCTAAGAATCCTGGCCCCACTTTTTACTTGCTGTGTGTCTTTGGGTAAGCTACTTAATGTATCTGTACCTCAATTTCTTTATCTAAAAAGTAGAATAATAATGGTGCTTTATTGGTACTACATGGGGTTGTTGTGAAGGTTAAATGAGCATAAAAATATGTAAAGTATTAATACAGTGATTGGCACATGTTATTATGTGTATCATCTATTATAATTATTACCGTTAAGCCTCTTCTAATTCCAAAATTCTCTGGCATTTGTTTCCCAGTGAATCCAAAAGGTGAAGTACATAGATGACCTACTTCAAACAACTTGAGCTAAAAATATAGAATTTTAGAGCCACATTTACCTTCAATTTAAGAAATTGCAAGAACAATCACCCATCATCCTCTAATGTTGGCTGCATGGGGAACCTTAGACTGTTGGAGGAAGTCTCTTTATTACTTGTAAATGCTGAGATTTCCAAGATCCTTTTCGATAAAATTTGCTCAGATTTCGGGTCAATTTTTAAAAGATACTATGGCAGGGTCTGATGGTTTTCCTGCAAAAAACATTTTATCTGTCTCCTAGTGATAGATTCCCTGATTCTTTGGCTGGAGATATGCTGTCCAGAATAAACACAGCATTCCAGCCTCCCTCTCAGCTAGGAGGGACGTGTGACTAACCCCTGTCCTATGGGGGTGGACAGAAGTGAACCCCTCATTTATCCTTAAACAGAAAGCTGTACCCTCCTTTCTCTTCCTCTTTTTTTTCTGTCTCTTGTATGCTGCTGTCCACTAATATTGCCTTATAAGAGCTGATTGCTAAATATTCAGGAATTTTTCAAGCTACTTCTTAAACTGTCGGTAGTTTAATATCAGCCTTTTTAGGAGTATTTACAACATGGAAATCCACAAATACTGCAAGGCAGCACCTCTCCTACAGTCAGGGTCCTTCTGTTGTTTGTTTTTAAAAGTCATTTCGCCAGCACACCATCATCCTTGCCCTCTGAGAATGGGGACACTTGAGTGTGATCTATGGGCCCCTGTGACGAGGGCCTGTCCTAGAGACGGCAAAGCAAGGGGGAGCCCTGGCTCTTGACGTGGAGCAGAAGCGCTGTGCCAGCTTGGACTCTCCGTGCTGAGAGGTGCATCTCATCTAGCTCAGTGCTCCTCAGCAGGGAACAACTTTGCCTCCCCAGGGGACATTTGGCCATGTCAGGAGACATTTTTCTTTTTCATAACCGGGAGGGTACCACTGCTTCTGGCATCTGTGGATAGAGCCCAGGGATGCTGCTAAACATCTTGCAGGACGCAGGACATTTCCCACTGCCAAGAATTGTAAGATCCAAAATGTCAACAGTACAGACACTGAGAAACCCCGGTCTGGCTCAAGGCCCCGCTGCACTGGATTTCTATGTCTGCTGTTGTCTTCACACACGCCCCCTTCTCAGCCCCTGCCCCTTCAGGCCCAGCAGCTCAGACCCCACCCCCTTCCTCAGGTGAATGAAGCAGCAGGAAATTTATCCACTGCCACTACCCTGCTCTCAAAAGGCCTCCACCCAAACCCCAACCTGTCCCTCTCATAAAAAAAAACAAAACAAAAAACCTATGGCCTAATTAATCCTAATACAAATGTACAACTACAATATTCAATATCGTTTATATAAAGATAAATGCATACGTAAACTCATAAAACCTACATATATGCACATGTATAATAAGCTTTATTTAAAATAAAATTTGAAGGAAACCACTTATATATGGATTTCTTAGCATTTTTTGTACTTTTGAAGCATCTATTGCTTGAAATCTCTGAGCACTGTTCTGGACAATGGGAGAGGTAATTTACTAAGTAACTAGGGAGATCTAATAGAGTTAATGCTCCTTCAGAAAATGAGTGACTCACTCCTACCCAGAATTTTATATTGGGGAGCAAGAGGTGAGGGTGTTAATATTTCTCCCCGCCCCCCTCCCGCCCCCAGGAAAGGGATGGATCTGAAGTGTTCTCTGTAATTTCCTTCTGAAATTACACAGAAGATATTACTGAACTTGACCAACAGAGTTCTTCTGGTCACATAGAAGTAAAAATGGATTCTGTAGAAATGTCCATGGGGAAATAAAAATGGTGACAAAGATAAAGAAATAGAGATTCAAGTTATCTGCGGATGTTCTATTGAAATAAAACTGAAAATACATATTCTGTGATAGTAGAGCGAACCTGAGAAAGAAAAAGCAATAACTACTTTCCAGGTTTTATGTGATGGAAATATGGACAGAGTTCTGTTCTCTCCAAGGCAGATAGATTGATTTAGCATTAAGGGTTAACAGAAGCTTCTCTCTTAATTACTTACATAATATGAATAGTATATCTGTAATATAAACTATATAGGTGTGTATGTATATATGTGCATGTAAACTGATGAGTTCTAAAATTTTAAACATAATTGTAATAAAATCAATTTAACCTGATTTTATCTCTCATTTTACCCAAACACACTTTTCAAGTAACAAACTTTCTTCTCATTATTCCAGGCACGCTATAGGATTTTTAGCCTTTAATGCTGTCTGATTTTTTTTCTTTCTTCATTTCTTTCTAAAATTCATCTAAACCTGTGACTTTGTCTTATCCGTCACCTTCTGAAGCAAAATTATTTCTCACACTTCTCCCATTGATTTCATTCTGATCATTTCTTTATCTTTTACTTGCGTCCTACCTGATGCTCAAAGTTATCAGGTGTGCTCCCTCCAAATGTCTAATATTCATCATCATCATCATTTCTAACCAGGGGACTTCCTTCTCAGTCCCTCAGTCAAATCTTTTACTAATTTTTTAATTTGTAAAGTTATCATTCATCTAATCACCACCAAAAATGTGTTCATTGAATAGCTTCTGCATGCTAATGCTCTGGAGGAAACAAAAAGAAATCAGGCAGGTCCTCCCCTAAAAAACATACACTCTAGGAAGGGAATTTGAACATTTTAGAGAAATTGTGTTTCATGTACATTAAGCTTCAAGAGGAAGTTGTTAACGGTTTACTAAATCACCATATTATTAAAGCAACAAGTAGTGTTACATATTCTTGAATTTTTATGCTAAGTAATTAATTGAATATCTCAGATAGTGCTAAATTTTCCCAAGAAAGATAAATATGGAATTTCGAAGACTCTTTAATTCCTCTTTATAATATTCCCTAAAGTAATTATCCCTAGTGGTTTCCTCATGTGTGCAC
>NW_011888880.1:3787866-3799672 GCF_000151845.1 Pteropus vampyrus | reverse complement strand
AATAGCTTCTGCATGCTAATGCTCTGGAGGAAACAAAAAGAAATCAGGCAGGTCCTCCCCTAAAAAACATACACTCTAGGAAGGGAATTTGAACATTTTAGAGAAATTGTGTTTCATGTACATTAAGCTTCAAGAGGAAGTTGTTAACGGTTTACTAAATCACCATATTATTAAAGCAACAAGTAGTGTTACATATTCTTGAATTTTTATGCTAAGTAATTAATTGAATATCTCAGATAGTGCTAAATTTTCCCAAGAAAGATAAATATGGAATTTCGAAGACTCTTTAATTCCTCTTTATAATATTCCCTAAAGTAATTATCCCTAGTGGTTTCCTCATGTGTGCACGAATTCAGCCTTATTAATGCTAACAATATATTTGCGAAGACCAGACAACACTGTGGCCTACATTCCACTCCTGACTCAGACCTTGCAGCCTGGTCCCTAAGGCGTCACCTCTAACTCCGAAGTTCGAAATGGAACACACACTATCAGGACTTTCTAAAGTAGTGTTATTTTTCATACTGTATGCAGTTTATCATGCACATTATCAATTCTGTGCCTTTTCTAATGCTGTTCCTCTCTGATCTTTAGGTCTGGCCCCTTTTCAGCTATGCAAATCCTACGCATCCTTCAAGACCTGGGGACCTGAGTCCCACTATAAAATCTTTCTCAGGGGTGCCAGTTTTCAGTGATCTTACTCTCTATTCTAATCCCTTTGTGTTATCTTATATTCACATGTTCTCTTTTTTAAAATATATTTTTTTTATTTTTCAATTACGGTTGACATTCAATATTATATTAGTTTTAGGTGTACGACATAGTGATTAGACATTTCTATAACTTATAGTGATCACCCCAAGAAATCTACTACCCATCTGACACTATACATAATTACTACAATATCATTGACTATATTCCTTATGCTATACTTTACATTGCCCATGCCTATTTTGTAATTACCAATCTGTACTTCTTAATCACTTCCTCCTCAACCCCCTTCCATCTGGCAACCATCAAAATGTTCTCTGTTATCTATGAGTTTGTTTCTGTTTTGTTTATTTTGTTCTTCAGATTCCACATGTAAGTGAAATCATATGACATTTGTCTTCCTCTGTCTAACTTGCTCCACTCAGCACAATAACCTCTAGGTCCATTCATGTCATTGCAGATGACAAGATTTCATTATTTTTTATGGCTAAAAAATATTCTACTGTACATTGGTACCACCTCTTCTTTACCCATTCATCCATCAATGGACACTCAGGTTGCCTCCATAGCTTGGCCTACACAACGTATAGTAACAACAGATACAATATCTGGGTGACATGCAAATCACCTATTCGTATAGAGAATTTAGAACACTCATGGAGCATTAAGACCTTCACAACCTTTTGAAATCAGCCATTATGACCGGATTTCCCCTTAATTGGGATTTGAGCTCTTTTTTACTTCTTGGATCATTTTAGTGGCCATATTCTGTTTCTGATTTTCAATATTGAAACTTGTGTTCTTTCGAATCTCAGTTTGGATTTTCAATAAAGGGGAAAAAAGGAAAGAATATTTTATGGTAATGAAAAGAACTATTCGATACATAAAATGCTGAAAATATAGTACCATAAAAGTGGTTATTTCGGAAACATTTTTGCTATATGTCGGGCAGTGATTATTTTCATTCTAGGGAAGCAATGCATATTTCATTCTTCACTGCTTGAAAAAGCTACTGTGACTAAGGTATACATTTTCTCAATTCAGAAACACGAGCGGGTCTCAGGATGGCAGGGTCAGTCATGCTCTTGAAGATCACGGAGGAAAAGCTAAAGGCAGGAAGTGAAGAGAACAAAAGATGTCCTAAAAGACGTTAGTCGTCTGAGGAAATTTTGTTAATGGTTGTGTAATATGGATTCTATTGGGCCAGATGTCATAACTGCATGACGGTTATAATGTTCACTTTATATCATTTTATAATGTCTTTTTAAATTTGCAAACCTGATTAAATGTTTGCTAATATGTATAATAAGGAAGGCACAAAACCTTTCTTTCATTCAGGAGTGAAGACAGGGTAAAGCAGCCTTGAAAAGCCCCAGGAAGGGCTGACACAAATATTATAAGCCTCCATAATCACAGAACCATAAACACAATTCTATATATGTGTGTGTGTGTATGTGTATGTGTATGTGTATGTATATGTATATGCGTATATAAAATATTATGGTTCTGGAGAACCACAATTGTATTAGTCTCTGGAGAAACCTGACTAATACGATTAATGAGAATTTTACTTTCCTCTCACATTTGTTCAAATGAATTTAAAACAAAATATCACCAGGTGTTTCAGAATTTCACTTCCTGAAGATATGTTTTTAAAAATACATGTAACTAGTTTTTTATATTGTAGAAAAAAAGAAATGTCTAATCACTATGTCGTACACCTAAAACTAATAGTGAATGTCAACCGTAATCAAAAAATAAAAAAAAAATATTTTAAAAAAGAGGACATGTGAATATAAGATAACAGCATCAAATATAAAATAATAATCGCATCAAAGATAAAAGTCTTTTTAAGAAGTTTAAGTTAGCAAGTTACATTGAATTTTTTAATATTAAGTACTATAAAATTTCATCTAGTCTTTTATTCCGACATAATATTCATTTTTGAAAAGACTAATAGTTTGTACTTCATAATTTAATTTTTGGTTTCTGAAGATGTAAATATAATTAGGAACAAATCTTAATGGACTAAATCAAAGACAGAATAAAGATAACAGTTTAATTAATGCTGTCTGCATATTCCTAGGTATTAACTAGTAATGCCCCATGACCATGGCTTACTAAAAATATACTCCTCTCGGCTACTTCTCCAATCTTTGCCACTGCTCTAATTGGTCTCCTTAGGTGTCCTGACAAATGTTTCTTTGATATTGTTTCCAGAAGTTTCTGGAATGGTCCAGGATATTATTTCAATAACATTTTCTCCAAGGCCACACCAAGTAAGAGACTAATGTTTCCTAAACCTGGATGTGCGTCACACTCATCTAGGGAGTCTGTGAAACCAAGCTGTGTCCTCATAGGTTCTGACTGTGCAGATTCAGAGACAGACCCAACATCTGTCTGATCTCAAACGAGCGATGCTGCGACGCAGAGACTGGGGTCCGGAAGCAGTTTCCCCAGTACGTGTTCAGATGGCACAATGCGTGGAGTTTCGGTGAAGGGCTCCACTGGTGGTTTAAGCCACTCACGTTCCAGCAGTTCCCAGTGAAGAGCTGCCTCCCAGTGAGAGGAGTCATCCACGTAGTGTACCCCTGCACATGCTGGAGAGCCCACCTTCCCTCTCTGCCTCTGGAAATACTGCAACTCCATTTCCCAATTTAAATGAGAAATCAAGGCTTCATCTGAAAGTGGGAATATCCCCTTTCTAGGGACTATTTATATGTTGAAACCTTAGCCGCTAACGTGATGGTATTCAGAGGTGGTGCCTTTGAGAGGTAATTAGGTTTGGATCAGGTCACGAAGGTGGCGTTCTCATGATGGAATTAATGTCTTTCTAAGAAGAGACCAGAGAGCTAGCTCACCATCTTTGCCATGTGAGGATGCAGAAAGATGTTTATCCTCAAGCCAGAAAAATGGCTGCCACCGGAACCTGACCGGGCCAGCACCCTGATCTGTCCCCCGCCAGCTTTCCTGTACTCCACTATCTTACTCTACCTTTTCTATACATTTATTGCCCTTTACCATATTATATCACTTACTTTTACATAGATCGTACCCACAAGAATTTAACCTCATAGAAAGAGAAATCTTTGTCAGCTTTGGTCACTAATATGTTCCACACACCTGGAACAGTAACTGGCATCCGGTTGATGCTCTATAAATAATTGTCAAATGATTTGATCTCAGTCTTTTTCTCCTTTCTTCCTAGAACTTAGCAATGTGTAGTTCAGTATTAGTAGATGTCTTATCCTTTCTGCCCACCTCTATGCCTCTGGAAGATGTACTATATGAGAAACGATGTATGAAATTCGTATAAACAAACAACTTTCTCATGAGTTCTGCCTTAAAGACTTATTCTCTGTTCGGCCCATTACCCTTTCCTCTTCAAGGTCAGAAAACTTTTTGGACTAGATTCTCTGCAATTAGTTTAGCTGTTTGATACCCGATTAAGAAAATCTCTCCCTGCCTTACCCCACGTAACTGTCACCAAAACAAAACACCACCTTTTCCAGTTGATTAACATAAGGTCCTGAATTGCTTGTCTCATAAGCTCAGATTCTCATGTTTTTGGAAGTTGATGGCATCACACAGTGTTCTAGGCCACAGGCACAAATGTTTGGGGGTCTTGGTGTCCCCTCCATTCTCGAATGTCTCCCAGCCCTGATGCTATAAATCCACTATACCAATTCATCTCTCTATTCCTTGGAATTGTCCCAGCCTGCAACTAGGACATTGCCTTGTACTTGGGAGGTTTTCACGTGACCCTTCCTATCCAAGAATGACAAGTAGGGGCAAGCAGTCTGGGAAAAGGAGCATCATCCATGCTACTGGGCCTGCCTAACCTGAACAAACCAGTCATGGCATTCCCCACTGCCAAATTCACCCAGAAACAACAACGTATTTAAAGCCCAAAGCCTCAAAGAAGGATAAAATGTCCCCCATGCATATCCTCCCTCAAGGACCTAGGAGGCATGGCAGCAACCACCCTGGTCTCCAGGTCCTGGCCACAGCCCATCCCATGGGCATCCCCTCCACCTACCTCCCTCTGGAATCTGCTGGCACACTGAGCAGCCAGGGGAGAACAGGGCATTCAGGAGGCTGGCTGCCGCACCTCCTGTCCGCACCAGCTTCATCTTGGAGTTACGACTAACACTTATTACTGCACAGCTTTCAAGAGTTGAATTGGAGTGAAGGTGGGAAAAAGAAATTAGCCAAAAGGAAATGTGAGATTGTCTGCATTTCAGTGACATATGCTTTTTCTCTCTTGTCTGTCCGTTTGATTTTGTACTGGTCTTTACTGTGTTTGGTTATTATTAGTGCAAATTGTGTGTCAGTTAGATAAACTGGTAAGAAAGAAATCTTAACCATTAAAATATTCATATTTTGCTGCCCAGGCAACACCGAAACCTATTCCGGTTTTGAAATAACAAGCAGATCTCTGGTCCCGATCTCTCCGTTTTGAAAGCCAGTAGTACGCCACTTTGTTCTGGGGTGGGTGTCAGTGATATTTGTGCTCACCCCCAGTGCCCTTTCCACCCCTTGCCCTCATCGTGCACTTCACCAGCCCCCCAGCAAGATGTAACCTAAAAGCCACTGAATTTCCAATTTCTAACTTCCCCTGGTCAATGACAATCCAAGCCCACTGCCCAGAGGTGAAGATCTAAAACTGATTATTTACCATGCCAGATAACCAGGGCACCTAACTACCCAATGCATAAAAAAATACATAAAAAACCAAGGCTTAAAGGAATAAGGGACCTCGTGGTATAAAAAACACTAAAGGACTCCCATACAGCCGAGTTTAATAAACCATTTTTCAGCATATACAGATATTTCCAGTGTGCGTTTCATGCTATAACGCTCAGCAGCTGCGAGGTAACCCTCAATGTGTTCCGTATGGAGCTGTGGTTAAACCCGGCTCCTTCTGGAAAGGCTCTCTCAGACCTCTTCTTTAATTGGGATTAAAATGCGCTGAGGGCCTACAGGAGATGCGAGAGAGGCCTTTCATTTCAATCATTCCTATTTCTCTCAAGCAAGATCACCTTTCGAAAAAAGCTGTGTAGATTCTCTCTAATCTTTACAAAAAGAGGTCCAGTCTGTTAAACTAAATCCTCTTGGTTTTTTTTATAATCTGAAAATGACTTCGAGGCAGCACGCATCGGCAGAGTAGCAACTGTTCATCGCTCCACTAAAAGATGCTGCTGAGATCAAGAATGGATTGGGGCATTCGTAAAAAATAAAAAATAAAAAAATAAGTGCATCTCACCGAAAAGGGCAGACATAGGAACATTAGGAAGAAAGCCGACTGACCATTTTAATGAGATGCTATCCCCCAAACATTATCTGAGACAAGGTTTTTGTTTAAATCAACATATACTGAAGGATATCAATAAAAGAGCTACCAGAAATTCACTGTGCGTGCAGAAACAGAATTCACAAAAGGCACAGATTATTTGACTACTAAAACTACAAAGCTTCTATAGGACAAAATGCTATGAATTAAATTAAAAGGCAAAAAACAAACCCAGGGCGGAGAGAGGAGATTGCAGTATACATGTCAAACTGGGTCAATAGCCTCAATATAGATAAATCTCTTACAACTCAATAAAGACAAAAACATATAAAACATCCCAATAGAAAATTTAGCAAAGCCAAAGAACAAGAAATTCACAGAAGAACAAATATCAGTAAATATAACAAAAAAAGTTAAACCTCATAATTCATTTAAAAAGGATTCAGATTAAAACAATCAGGAAACGTCAGTTGCCTCTATTAAATGGGCACAGAATTAAAACAAATTTTTAAAAAAGAGATCCTTCTGAGGAATTTTCTTTAAAAAGAGATGCTTTGAGAAACTAAAAAAAAAGGAGGTACTTCCAATATGACAAGAGTGTTGGGAAGAAAGACTAGAAGGAAAACAAATTGTTAGAAGCTTTTTGAAGGACAATTTGTCAATGACTACTAAAAAAAAACATTAAAATTGTACCTAGGTGCTTGTTGGAGGAGGTCGTAGAAATGACATGACTGCTGGTTGACCCAGGAGCAGGATCTGGATATCGGAGTTACATCAGGGCTCCAGGTCCTGAGTCTGTAGCTCTCTGCCCACCATCCCACAGAGGGAGCCAGTTGTAAGCACAAAGCCTTGACAGAGTAACGTGTTGTTGAGACCATCTGGGCTGAATACGTGACCGAATCTAGTTAAGGTCCTTGAATAATGTTGTTTCGTTCAATCGTGGTGTCAACATCCTTTCATTATTACATCGATGAGATGACGTAGGAATTTAACTCTTGTTTCTCTCAATTAGCCAATGGTAAAACTGGTTTCGATTTACGTGGTTTTGCTTAAAGTGGCAGAATCTACAGAGGACGTTGAGCGAGGACGGAGTGTATAAACTTTTAAGATTTGGCAGCGTGCGTGCAGATCTGCTCATCCTGCCGCCGCCTAGGACAAGCCTTGGATGTAAGTTTCCTTGCTTATTAAAACTGTCACCTACTCACCCGGAGTGCCCTGCCTCTTTCTTTGATCTCTCCTTGCCCCCCATGTATGGGGCCAGTTTAAGATTTCACCCAGCAAATTCCCAAGTTTTTGAAACAACACTCCTTGACTCAGCAATTCTACATTTAGAAAAAATATAATTTGCCTTTGATTTGGGATTCGATATTGAAATTTACATTTCTGATGTTTAAATTTTTTGATGTTTAAATTTAAAACCTAATGAATTATTAGCATTTTATTAAATAATATTTATTTTCATTTAAGTGGATTCAAAACATCTATGCTATTAATTTCTTAATATAATACCCATATTTTCATGAAAATGAATAAAAAATTACCTTATAAACGTTTTCCCCCTCACCTTGTTCTCATTTTCATGAATTTTCCATTTCTCTCTTGCTGGAGACTCAGCTTTATGATCTTCAAAGCAAAAAGAGGCAACATGACAGTGGCCCTAATGTTAGGGGACTTGGGTTGGCACCTGACTCTGACACTTACCACCTGTGCATCTGGGGCAAGTCTTCTAGCCGCTATCAACTTTCGTTTCCTCATTTGGTCAATTGAGAATAACCATCCAATCTAAGTTCTAGGTCAAGTATAAGGATTACATGAGATACTATGCACTGACCACTTGGCACAGGACCTGCCTCAGAATGAACACTTAATGAAGGATAATTCTTATAGGAAATGTTTATAAGTTAACTTTATGCATGCTTTATGTGTTACTGACTAGTGATGCCTTAAATGTGAGATTCTAAAATTCCATTGCTAATACAATATCGAAATTCTGGTCCAGCACATATAAAAATAGCACCATCTCACCTCTACAAGGATTAGTAGTCTGAAGAATTGGCCATAATAATGAAATTTTGAAAAAAAAAAATCTTAAGTTCCTACAGGATGGAATCCATTAAATAAATTATTCTATCTCTATAGGATGGACCTATGTAGCTATTAAAATTATATTACAGATAAGTATTAATTTTCCAAAGGAGCTAATGCCAGACTGATACGACTTTGGACTGCTAAAGTCTGCTTTTATTAAATTAATGTCATAAAATCTTTGCAATCAGGTTCACAGGAGAACAAACTTATCCACAAGGGATGTGCTTCCCGTTTGACGGCATTCTATCCAGAAAGCAATCTCCAGTGAAGCCCGAAAGCAAGTGACAAAGGATGACATAACTCACGCATTGTGCCCTCAGCGAAGCGCGCACTGCCTCTTCAATGCGGGAATGGTTTTTCCATTTCAATCTAGTGGCAAAACACGTGGCTCTTTGTGCCTTCCTCCCCAGATCTCTAAAACCCAGAGGCACGGGGCTGCTTTCTGAAATGGCGCTTGCTGCAAGAACTAAAACACTGGGATTAAAAAATTCTCCACCGAAATACATGCTTTACAATGAGAGAATGTTCATAATTTTGATTCAGTGATTGAGTAGCCCGACTCCATCCTATCGATGTCTAAGATAAGGGAGCGGCAGCCGGGTCTGCAGGAAGGGGATGTTTCAGTGACTCCCGCTGGTGCTGGGCACCTTCAGTGGTTAAACTGCTATGCTCTTTGAACTGGAATTTAGGGCTTTTGCTCTGTGTCCTCAGAGTCCCCTATTTCCCCTCACCTCAGTTCTCTAATAGTCCAGCCAGGTCTCATTGGGGTTTCACAGGTTGAAACTCAAGAGAATGCAGCTGCCACCTCCACAAGCCTCATAGTAGAAGTCCACAGCTGAGAAACCCCTTGGGGAGGGAGCCTAGGCACCAGGGGCTGGATCTCTGCCCCATTTAAAGACAGCTGGCGATTTTCAGTGTGCCCTAGCATGTAGCTTTCACCCCTAACCCTGCCAACTGCACGATCACATGCCAAACACATGTATGTGACCCCAGGAATTCAAACTCATGGTAAAGACATGGTGAGAACCGCTGTGCCAGTGTATGATCATCCAGGTCCCGCATGTTCTTGAACTTTAAAGCAGGTCTCTGCGTTCAGTTTCATGGAATATCATTATAGTTCTGTTTTCAGGCTATATTGAAGCATCCTCCACGACACTGTTTTTGTACCTTTTTCACACCCTGACAAATGCGGGGACTTGCCAGGAGAGACAGGAGGTAGGGGAGGGCAGCCCAGCCCACTTCCTCGCAGCCATTTGAGGTCGGGCCATCTGTCCCGCCATCTTGCCTCCCACCGCCAGTCACTTTATGTGAAAAACATGCAAACATAGACACCAGCTGTCATCTTCTATGATTTTCCAAACAACTATCCCCTAAAACAAAACTTGAGGGGAAAAAAAGAAAGACTTTAGGCAGAATGGGGCTAAATCGAGAGAAAACTGTGAGGTTGATAAAGTCTTTCTTGACATCTCACTTTGCATTTTGGAACCCTCCTTCCATCCAGGCTGCCCCCACCCTGCCAGCCCACGTGTCATAGACGATGGCATGCTATTCTCTAATAGGGGAAGGTGACCACTGGGAAGGAGTGTGAGGGGTGGCTATCTGGAATTGTCCTTCCTGTATAGTACTTGGTTATCTGAATAAGAAAGATGATCTGCTATCCTCATAAATGCAATCAAATTCAACACATTCTATATCATTCTCTCTCTTTGAGCCCTGGTATCTTTTTGCTTCTCGGACAAAAACTATAATGAAATTAATAGGTACCAATAAATTAATGGTAGCTTTCTCTGGAAAATAGTTCATCTTCTTTTATTTTTCTCAGTTAGCTAACCCCTGTTAAGTACTTACTGTGAATGAAACTGTACCCTACAAAAATGAATAAAATATGGTTTGCACATTTAAGAAGCTTATATTCTAAGCAAGAGAAAGGGTATATACCAAAACACTATTTGAACAAAAAAAAATTATAACACAGTGTCATTCAGTGATATAATAGATGTGTGCAAAAACATTAGACAGGAAAAAGAATGAGAAGAATGGACAAGAGCATCTGGAAATAAAACTTAAAAGAAATATATAGCTAACGGCTAGTTGTGGAAAATTGCGTTTTTCTCTAACAAATTAGACCTTTCTCTCCTCCTGCAAGTGGAAAATTTAAACGATCAGTTTCTGAGGGTAACGTGACCCAGCAAAGAGACCGTGTTAGAGGAAGGCTTTTATTGCACCCCTAGAGGAGGACACGCTTTGGGCCCCGTAGTTCACTCAGTATTGCCACTACCCCGGCATTGACCTTGACTCCCCACTGTCATGACACTGTGTGTGGGCAGTAGTTGCTTAAGACATAATTTTAAAACATCTTTCAGTCTCTATAACCCTATCTTCTCAGAGGATTTTAGGGGAAAAGCCATTTACACCTCTAACAGAATGAGGTGCAATGTTGTCTAAATGAAAAGGTCTGGGAGAAGATTCTTACTTTCTTGAAAATGGCAAAATACATCAAAGACAATACCAAAAGAAAGTATAGACCTCAAATTCAATTCATAAGCAGATTATCAACAAATGTCAGATGAAAAAATAAAAATACATAGAACAAAAGGCATATGATAAAAACTATGGTTTTGAAATTAGTGATGAGTATTATTGTTTCTTTAATATAATGCTTGTAAATCCAGCCTTGAAAATGTGATAAAACATAACATTTACCATTATACATCTGCTTGTAAGACTTTTAAACCACTACACACAATTTTGACAACCACAGCTATGCACCGTGGAAGAGTCTAAGCCTAAATTTAAAAGAATGGGAGCCAATGAGAGAAGCGGGGAGAGAGATTGATGTATGTTAGGCTTACGAGGGAGAAAAAAATTGAGGACTTTCCAAAAGTGCAGAACTAAATTCAGTCCTACAGCTACATAAGGAAACTCTTAGCTAAAATAGACACGCCATTCCGAATTTTTAAATTATAATTGGCTTTTCAGCATTGTTTTGCATTGAGTTAGTCTCCTTTAACTATTAATCCGGAAATACCAGCCCAACCAACATCTTCCATGCACCCTTAAATTTGATAACTGTCATTACTTATTTTAGTACACATGAACTTCAAATTTCTGCTGAATTATTTCTTAAAGTGCGTTTTAAAAAGGATTACATGCATTGGCACAAAGGAACACTCATGGGAGCTACAGGCAGTTCTCAATTTATAACCTGACTGCATTCCAAAACTGGATTGGAAAGTTGACCAATTGGAACTCAGAATGTATCTCCCTGTGGGAATAAAAGGTGGATAATTTCCTGGACTGCCCACACCAGGGAAGCCAGGCCACGGCACACCTCGACCATAGTTTCCACAGCACAGCTTGAATTCTGGGTCCAGACGACAGAGCCTTTTCGGTAGAGTAAGAGGAACAGGTGGAGAGCCTTTCTCCCTCTTCCCATGGGGTATCTCTCCACCCCTTGCTAGGGTTCCTCTCCTCAGAGCCACCATTTGTCATCAGCTAGCTCCAGTGGCGCTGCCACTCCCCATACCCTACTAGCAAAGCGCTCCAAACTCCAAAAGTACCTTCCTGACCTCCGCCCCAACCCAACCCCTCGGTCCTCATACCAAGAGTTCTGCAGAACGAGAGGCAGCATTCGAGAGACATTCACAGTTAGTTAGATCTGCCACTTACAAGCTTTTTTATCGTCCAGAATTGTATTAGTAGCAGCAGTTCCTC
>NW_011888880.1:3778131-3785946 GCF_000151845.1 Pteropus vampyrus | reverse complement strand
CACACCGATGTTCATAGCAGCCTTATTCACAGTGGGCAGGACATGGAAGCAACTGAAGTGTCTTACGATAGATGATTGGCTAAAGAAGCTGTGGTACATATACACAATGGAATATTACTCAGCCATAAAAAGAGATGAAATACTGCTATTTGCGACAACATGGATGGACCTTGAAATAATCATATTAAGCGAAATAAGCCAGACAGAAAAAGTTGAAAATCACATAATATCACTTATATGTGGTATATAAACCTAAAAGCAAGAAATGAGCAGGACGAAGAAACAGAGACTCATGGACATGGACTATAGTCTAATGGTTACCAGAGGGGAGGGAGAAGTGGGGAGGTAAACGGGATAAAGGGGTCAAATATAGCGGGGTAGGGGGAGGGTGAAGTGGGTAAAGGGGATCAAATATATGGTAGCTGAAGGAAACTGGACTTTGGGTCGTAAACACACAATAGAATATACAGATGTCAAATTATAACATATGCCTGAAAATTATATAATTGTATTAACCAATTTTACCCCAATAAACTTAATTTTAAAAAAAGAAACAAGATATTATAAAGTAATGCAATGCTAGCCAAGTTCCATTTTCTTTTAGGTGTCTGGGTACACCTGGCACAAATTCCTTTGGATTCATGCAAATATCCAAGTTCTCCCTTTCTCAGGGAGCTCTCTGCAGCCTTGGCATGCCCACACTCCTGGGCTATGTCCACTCTGCCCCACTCTACTGCAGTGTGAACACTACAGGGCTGGAAGACCCAATGGATTCCACTCTCTAAAGCTTTTGCACACCTAACATTTCTGAAAGTACTGACTAAATGAACCAGACTCACCAAAGCTTCCTAGAGGAGAAATAAAATATGTCAACGGGCACCCCAGGCTCTTCAAATATCGGCTGCCTACCCACCACTGTGGTTTCCCTGTCCCTTCTGCTCTTCCTAGGTTCTCTCTTACCAGCTCCACATCCTTATTCTTATTCTTCCCCTTCCTCCTCCCTTCCAAGAGCAAAGTAGAAGAATTCCTGCCTGGATCTGAGGAAGAGCCACATCTACTTTCCTGACATTATTGAGATGTTCTCTGTCTTCGGCATTTATCAAGATCTTCCAAGAAAAACGGTGTTCTTCCTAAAACGAATCCTCCTCTGATTACCTTGTAAAAAGATCGAGTGTCCCATAAGGACTGCCTTCAGAGGAAGCCTCGGTGGCCAAATAACTAGACAGCTGAACAGAACAGCTACTTCCAGAAGTCTTGCAATCAGAAGGCATGACCTACTAGAGGTGTCCCCATCCTTGAAATGCGATTACCGATATTGTTCAAAAAGATGGGATAGTCAGGACCAAGATTTCTAAATAAACTTAGAATTTTTATACTCTTTAAATCATACTAAAATTACTCCATCTTGTTATGTATCCTGAGAGTTGAGAGGCTACACTTATTGTGTGGCTATTTAAGATACAAGCACGTGTGGTATAATGAAAATGGCGTGGATCCAGTCAAGTCCAGGCTGGGTCCCAATTTTGCCATTTAGCAAGTGATTTTGGGCCAAATTAAAATTTAATTGATTAATTAACTATTTAATTCTGAGCCTCAGTTTCCTCATCTCTTAAATAGAAACAATAAAGCTTGCCTCGGATATTTTTCCTAGTTTTTATCATTGGTTTGTTTTCTTGGAAGGAGAATTTTTGTTCTTCTTCCCTCAGTTTTCCTCTTTAGTCATGTATTATGTTTTCCCTTATGCACTGAATACAATACCATTGAAATTTTCTGTTTCTAAAGCCTAAATTGAAGCTGACATCAGTAGTTTTTATTTTTCAAAAGAAAAGAATAATAATGTCAGCATTAAGTGACAGAAAGATGACACGCTTAGGAGCCCAGGTTCTGAGCATAACCTTGGGCAGTCTTTCTCGCCAACAGATAAATTAATGGCACAAAAACCACATAGGTTCGTGCAGCCCAGCAATGCCAAAAGGTTTAGAAAGTGAAGCGATGATGCAGTCAAACATTAAAATACCAAAACCTTTTAATATCACAATCAAATCTAGCAATTTTACCTTATTTAGTCCTATTATAACGATCAACTAGTTTGATTATTTGTATCTCTACCTTAAACTCTCTGGCTAGTTATCCAACTGACTATATTGCCTGGACTTGAAATTCAAATGAGTACAATATTGGAGGTCATTTTTAGGCTTAGTAAGTTTCCTTCAATTCTGATATTAAGATTGAAAATGTTAAAGTTATCAATTTTCTGGTTGTTACCAGAGTTTTCTATAGTATACACCCTAAAATTATAAAGTATATAGTCCTAGATAGCCAAGTTATAGCTGGAAACAACATGCTTTTACTTAACAAAAGTCATGCATCAGACTCTGAATAAAAATGGTATTCATTGTACTAAAGTTTAGCACATTAATGATAACCAGACTTTATCTTATTTTCTGTTCCCAAATTCTCTAACAGAATTTTATTTGCCTATACCAAAGCGTACGGTTTGTTCAATATGAAGCATGAGTACATTATTTTTGTCACTAGAGGGCAGGAAATTAAAGTACATTATTTTCAAAACCTCTTAAAGATGCAAGTGCTATATTTAGAGAATGATAATAATTTTCTAAAAGAAGGAAATAGTTCAGTAAATAAATATATCCCAGCGAATAATTCATAAGCACTAATAAATGTGACAAATAATAAACTCAATGGTTTTTGCTCTAATAATTTTTATAGGAAAGAAATATGAATTTCTATTGGATGATAATCTTAAGAAAGAACATTCTCTTAACACAATATATCTTTGTTTAATAGTTTTCATTTGCTGTTTTAAAAAAATCCCCTCTTACTTCATCATACAATGGGTTTCTTTTCTCAGAAATTTATCTAACGTTGTTAAATCTTTAACTAGTGGTTTAAATTTTAAATAATAGAACTCCGTCCATTGACTTCCAGACACCTTCTGAATGGTTTTCCAGGTGCTCTTCCATAAAAGGCACACAAGTGAATGCCTTTGTGCACAAGGCCTTCAGGTAATGCCCTGGGAGGCATTTGCATACCTAACATTTCTAAGTACCCATTACATGAACCACACAGAGCTCAGTCCCTTCCTATATCCCTTGGATTTAAAATATAAAGTCAAAGTAAAATTTAAATAATGAAATAACACAAAGAAAAGGATCAAATAGGGATTCTGTGAACAGAGAATTCAAATCAAGTGATCTCAGCCTCTCAATGATCATTTGTCCCACCGCTAGTGTGGTAGGGAGAAAAATGGCCTCCCGGGACCTGTGAACATATTACCTCCTGTAGCAAAGGGACTTACAGAGATGATTAATGTTAAGGACCTTAAAACAGAGAGATTTTCCTGGATCGTCCAGGTGGACCAGTCTAATCACATGAACTCTTCAAATCAGAAGAAGGAAGTAGGAGAGGGAAGGACAGAGAGATGAGATGGAAGAAGGAGAGATCAGAACTGAGGCACCATTGCTGGCTTTGAATGTGGGAGCAGGGACACCAGCCACAGAACGTGGGTGGCTTCTAGAACTTGTGAATGGCCCTCATCTGACTTCTGCATAAAATGAGGATCATAGTCCTCCAGCCACAAGGAATAGTATTCTGCCAACAACTTAAATGAGCAAGAAATGGATTCTCCCTTAGAGCCTTCAGAAAGAAACATGGCCTGCAGAAACTGCGATTTTAGCTCAGTGAAACAGCATTTACAGATCTGTAAGATAATTCATATGTTGTTGAAGCTGCCAAATTTGTGGGAATTTTTTAGGGCAGTTCTAGGAAATAAATGTACCTGGCCAGTGCTGATTGGATGGGAAGTGCCCCTTTCCAGGCCCCATCCAGTGCCTCAGTTTTCCCTGGTGTTCCCAGCATCTGGACCACTCCCCAGGTTTTTCATCTTACCCACAACTCCATCTGAACTGAGTCTCGTAGAAGTTAGCCAAAAGAAAGGGGAATTGTTTCAGGCAGAAGGGACAGTGACAAAAATTGTATGTCACGTGGGAAGGAACTGAAGGCTGCTCCGTTTTGAAGCATAAAGTGGGATGCAGAACACAGGGAACGAGTCAGAAGAGGTTGGCCAGGGTCAAACCAGGGAAACGAATAGCATGTTAAATACCATCTTAATGTGTAGGCAATGGGGAGCCATTTGTGGAGTGTTAGGCAAAGTTTTAAACAAGGTTTAAGCATGTGCTTCATAGGTGATCATTCTTGTAGCTGTCAGGAAAAAAAAATTCGAGGGAAATGAAACATTAGGATATTCATGTAGGAGGCCAAGTAAGATATGATGCTGACCTAAGACAATGGTAGAAAGGACAGCTGTTTGAAGATGAATCCAACAGCAGAACTTAGTGATGATTAGATATGGGATTTGAGTGAGAGCTAGGGTCATAACTAACTCCCAGAGTCTGAGTAAACAGTAGTACCTCCAACAGAGATGAAAATATACAAAAGGAGGAGTGTTTAGTGGGAAAGAAGGTAGTATCCTATTTTTGGTACATGCTCTGGAATTTGAGATGTCAGTGGAACAGATATCAAAGATGAGCTAACCGTCCAGTACTCAGCAGGATATTCGAGTCTGAAATTCATTAGAGATATCTATGTTAAGTATAAACTTGGAAGTTATCAGCGTCTGGTATATGGGGAGTAGTGAAAATCATCAGTGGCAATTATTCCCCCCAAAAAATATATAATGAAAGGAAATAAAAATCTCAAATTAAACTCTTGAGTACGCAATATTAGAGCCATGGAGAGAAAGAACCCACGAAGGGACCGGAAAAGGCAAACTCAGTGAGATTGGAGGAGAATCAACAGAGCGTGGAATAAGCAAAGGAAAAGGAGAAGAGAGATTTCAGAAGAAGGAAATGACCAGCAATAAGGTAAGACCTACGACATGTCCTTGAATCCAGCATATAAAAAGCCTTTTCTGATCTTCTGATGGCGGTGCCAACAGCACGGGCAAAATCAAAGCAAGTTACAGTGAAATGAAGAGCATATGACACATGAAAAAGTAAAGAGAGTGCTGTTTCTTCCTTCATATTGACTGCATTGTAGCTTTGGCATCTATTCTTTGTCTTACCAGAACATAGGATCTTGCCTGTTTCATTAAAACTAAAGTTTACTGAGCACTTATTCAATACGATACGTTGACATAGGAAACTAGGAAGAAGATAAAGATACATAAAGTAATCTGCCCATTAAGGAAATTCCAGTTACAAAGCAAGATAATGCATAATAAAAACAACAACTGGCCTTTATTAAACATATTCGATGTGTCAGGCACTGATTTCATGCACTCTTTTCATCTCTACAATAAATCTTTATTAAGTAGGTCATGGTTATCATCTCTGTTTCTTTTTCAGATGGAGAGACTGAAGTACAAACAAATTATGTAACTTGTCCAAGATCACTCGTCTTGTAAACATTCATATAAAAATTCAACTTCAGGAGATCTGGCTCCAGAGCATATGCGTTTAACTACTGCGACCTACAATTCTAAGGAAAATTAAACATAAGAGAGGTCAGAAGAAACGAAGCACGAAGCTCTTTGGGTGTTCAGAGAAGAGAGAAAAAAACTTCTGCTGAGGGAATCGGGAAAAGTCCATGAGGACGTGGCATTTGGTTAAGCCTCAGTGACACAGGAGGTATGGTATGCTGAGAGGGAAGGTGACAAGGCTGAAGTGGGACATGACCAAAGGTCCAGAGGTAGAGATGGGACTGCATGTGGCATGCGCAGGAGATGCGCCTGGTTTGGTGAGAAAGGACAAACAGAGAGTTAGGGAAGGCAGGGAGGTGTGGCCAGATTTGGAGAGAAATGAAGCCTTTGAACAGTTATCCAAAAAAACAAAAATAAAATAAATCTACAGATGGTTTTAAGAAGGAATAAGAATATGATTGGTGTTATATTTTTAGAGAGATTAATTCAGGAGCAGTGTTAAGGGAAAACTAAAATACCATCCCCCGTTAATCCCACCAACCTCTCGAATGTGTCTATTAGAAGTTATCCAAGAATTATGTATTAGTTTCCTATGGCTTAAAATTTGGTGGCTTAAAACAACACACATTTATTCTCTTGTAGTTGTGGAGATCAAGTGTCTAAAATTAGTTTCACTTGGCTGAAATCAAAGTGCTCGCAGAGCCACGCTCTCTCCAGAGACCCTGAGGGGAAATCTGTTTCCTTGCTTTTTCTAGCTTCTAGAGCTGCACGCCTCACATTCTCGGGCGTGTGACTCCTTCCATTGTCAAAGCCAGTCCTGCAGCATCTTCGCTTCCTTAGTCATGTCACCCTCCTCTTTTGTCTCAGTCTCCCCGAGTCATTATGCCTCTCTCTTACAAGGATGCTTGCAATTGGGTAGTCTAGGATCCTAGTCTACTAAAATCCTTAACTTAATCTCATCTGCAATTTTTTTTTTTTTTTTTTTTGCCATAAAAGATAACACTCAGAGGTCCTAGGGATTAAGACCTGGAATCTTTGGAGGCCATCATTCAGCCTAGAACAACACCCCTTCAGAACGACAATTCCGAGTCCTTTGGCCTGTTTCTCATCCTTGTCCTTGAGTGGCTGAGCGGTGACACAAATGTTATCATTCAATTGGATCAATGGCCAGGAGTTGGCAGTGTGGTTTGGGAAACACACAGACCCCTCCATCTACCCTTGTGGGGTTATAGGAAGTGAGAGAAAAAAAAATGACCCTACTGAAGACAACAAGACATCATCATTTGACCAAGAGATTGTGAGACGCCCTCCGTGGTTCTAGTGTGGGAATGGAAGGCTTGCTAGCGGGGCAGGTGGGTGATTTACCCACGGAACACACATTCATGGGGATGGCGGAAGAGACCCGGACGCAGGTGCACTGGCAGAGGCACCGCCATTATTTTGGACTTCGCTGGATGAAGACGTGAGGTTGGAGAGGAAAAAGCAGTGGGAACGGGCCAGCACGACAGCATGAATCGGTGACAAGGAGTAAGGGCGAGGCTCCTGGGCACAGCTGAGGCACATGGAAAGGACGGGAGTCGCAGGCAGACAAGAGTCCTAAAAACTCGGACCCTGCGAAGAATGGATTTGCAAAGAAAAGTTAAGTTCAGCCCCTGTCATGACGATCAGAAATTCTGAAGGTAAAATAGCTGATTTACGAAATTTTTGGCTCATCTCTTGCTATATTCCTCCATTATTCCACCTCTCTGCAAAATTTGGAATTTTCCGCTTCTTTTTATGTTGATTCATACAACATGAAATGGTTAAGTGCATAATGTCTAAAAAAGTATGACTTAAATGGGCAACTAATTTGTATTAAGAAAATATTTATTAGTGAAAAAATATTGCTATAGAACATCAAGTCTTTGGGAATTGAATTACAATGATTTTCCATAAGGCGGTCTTTTCATTTGGGCCAGGATCAAGACTGGAAATAAAATGGTGGCTTTCTATAAATACACCATTAAACATTTAAAGACATCGTTTTCAGCTGATAAGTCTAAGATGTTACCTTACTGATAAGTCTTAGAAATGGAGATGGGAATTATTTATGCTAGAAACCCAATTGTCTTACGATGAAGATGTTTGCATACTAGATGTTTCAGTCAAGGTTTCGGGAATAAGACAGATGGCCTCATCAACTAGGGTGTTTGAGGAGACCCTTTTGGTGAAGGGATCATTTGCAGTGGTGTAGATGGGGTTAAGGGAACCGACAGAGGCTGTTGGAGCATGTTCTAGGGCCAGCAGCTGGAAAACATTACCACCCACTGGCCTGCGGGGTAAGGGAGGGAGGCTTTCCTGGAACCAGGAACAGCCAAGACCTTGGGAGACAGAAT
>NW_011888880.1:3741788-3776656 GCF_000151845.1 Pteropus vampyrus | reverse complement strand
GAGGTGGCAGAGAAGCTATAGCTTGGCATAAAGCACAGCAATATAAACTGAGACCCCGGAATGGTGGCGTAATTAGAAAAGAGAGCAGAGAGGAATGGATGCCTGAATCTGGTACAGTTACCATAGCAGCCTGAACAGCCATGAATGACATTTCATTTCCTTAGTGCCTAGCTGTGAAATTGCAAGTACCAATGCACCTATGTATCTCTATAAAAATTCCTATCATTGAGGCAACATATGCATATCTCTGTGCCTTGCAGCTAGAAAAACAAAACAAAACTAAACACAGATTGTGTGTTGAAACCACATTTGTGTACCTGAAAGTCATTCTCATCAGTAATGTTCTTTTGTCACACACAGGTCAACGATGGATGAGTACAAGGTCTTAAAGAAACTGCTTCTAACAGCAAAGCAGCAATGACTTTTCAGCTCTGCCAAACCAACCGAAAACTTCCTGTGTACCAGAAACTGTGCTAGGACGCAGTGGGTTGCAAGCTGGGAAAATAGTTGCAAATAATTTAGAAGAAACACAAAGTGTTACAAATTTTAATTTCTGTTAAGTATGACTCTATAATACGGACACCAACTCAGCTACATGTGGGCCCTCGAGGACACAAAATGTATCTCAGAGTCTTCGTGCCTAGGCGCAACCTGAGTGATTCTGTTCACCACATCTAAAGTCCGGGTTGTCAAGGCACCTGGTCTGGCATTTAGGTAGATGCGGCCAGGGAATGGCATTGCCTTAGATTTATAGTTGCCTGATTTCCCACCTGTCGATCAGTGAAAGAACAAAGAATAATCTCGTCGATTGTAATTGTTAACAAAACCTAATTATGAAGAGTAAGCATAAGATAACTTCTACCAATTCCTTGGTAGAAACAGTGTTGTGGTCGGCAATAGAAGCCGTTTTCGTTTCTCAGAAGGCTGGCTGGGCAGGGGCTGCAGCTCTGGGGCAGAGCGCTTGACTGCAGAAGGCTGGCTGGTTGACGGGCGTTTACATCACGGTGTGAGTGCCGAATTCCCCATCAGCACTAGATTTTGCCCTCAGTGCTGCAGGTTCACGCAGGTGGACCTGTAGAAACTAGGATGCCAACACTGATTTGTATTACCAATGTAACCACCAGGTGGCGGGACCTTCACATCTGCTTGAGCGAGGTCTTCCAAGAGAGGGGCGTGGAAAGCCATATTCTAGGGAGTTCTTTGTTTGAACAGATAAAAAGAAGCGGACTAAAGTGTATGTTTTTATGCTCAGCAGCACCGGATTCTGCTGTCTTGCTGTATCTGTCTCTAACATGGGCAGGTCGTGCCAGCCACATGGTCCCTCACCCTCACCTGACAGGATACCCTTACTCCTAAGCAGGATCTGGATGACTAGCAGCACCTAGTTCTAGCCTTTCATGTCCCCTTCTGTTATAAAGTCTGAAACTTTGTCGGCCACCATCCCCTTTGGCAATCTAACCAAGCCCATTAATCCATTCTCAGAAAAATATTTTTCAATGCTAAAAATAACACTTAGGATTGCAAATGAAACCAATTCTAATGAAACTTACTTCAATCCACTCAGGTTAAATACCCTGCACCCTGACTCATTCATACAGCCTTCCTCCAAATCAGGTCTAATGAAATTGAATAGGTTGCCCTTACTCAACTAAATTCATATTTCTGCCTGGCCTCCTTATTATTTCTAGATTGCCTCGGTTAGAGTTTGGCAAATTTGCAACTCTTCTATCTTCTGCCACACAATCACAAATCATTTCTCGGTCATGCCAACGCGTGGCTCACGCTGACACGTGGCTGACAGAATTCATCACTTCTTCTATCTGTAAGTCTTTGACAAGTTCCTTGTTTTCACTCCCAAGAACTGATATACAGCGCACAGCTAGTGAGAAGCAATGAGGCGCAATGAACCAACCTGGATGAAACCCCATTAATTGTAACTTAACTAATATTTACTAAGGACCTACTAGGTATCAAATACTAAACGGAGATCTGTTCCCTGCCGTCCACATAATCTGGAGTCCAAAGAGCTGTTTTGCAATCCAGTCTCATCTCCCAAGTGACTCTCGGCAAATCATCCAGCCCTCTGGGCTTCAATTTCCACATATAAAATATGTAAATAACAGCGGTAACTCTGGAGTCTGTTGTGAATGAAATCAGTGAAAGAATGTACGTGGAAGTGCAGTGTGTTAGCAGATCGGGCATTGAAAAATACAAAACACCTGGGTACTTTGTGGGCCCTTTATTACACACCAATTCAAGTCTTGTTCATTACTGTCAAGTGCACCCTGTCCTCTCCCCAACTGTCCTCAAGTTCAGAAGCATAGGGATCTCATTTACTCTCCGTATATCCTACAATTCTTTCTATTATAGTTATTAAAATATAACTCGTCCTTAAAATAGCAGCATCTTATAATATTCCTGTTCCTCCTGGAATAGCCTAATCCAAACAACGACCGTGCGAGGTTAGGGCTCCAGGATTTTAATGACCTGGCGTCGACTTCTCAGACACTGAGCTCCCCATCTGTAGGCTGTTCAGGCAGGAGCTTGAGAAGCGTCTGTAACGTTTCCTGTGAACGTTTGGTCTGTGCGACCTGCATTCCAGGAAGCCAACAACTCCTACTCTTCTCGTTTTACAGATTTTCTAATCAGGACTTCTGGAACCATCTGCCCTTGCTCCACAGAGGGCTTCCCCTCTTCACCACTCTTCCAGAATGCTTCTCAACCCAACCTCCTGCATCGTGGGTGGATGACAAGCTGCGGTCATACAGAAGAGGACAACCAAGGTGGCCCGGAAACTCTTCTTCCTATAAAATTGCCAAACATACACCGACATGTGGGAATTCATCACCGAAATCTAAACCCTGCAAAATGGAGAGGACCTCCAGCTCTTTTTCTTGTGCTCACCATTTCAGACTTCTTTTCTTTTTTGGTGGTGGTGGTGGCAGGGACACAAGAGAAAATTGTTTTTTTCTTTCTCTCTAAAACAGAGAAAACCTGTTATTACCCCTCATAGACATATGACAACCTTAATACAGCCCTCACCACTGTCTTCCAGTGAGAAAAATTCTCTCCTATTTGAAAGTAATTCACAGGAAATAAATTCTGCTAGCTACAACATCAGACTTTCAGAAATTACATTTTCTCAAAAAGTTGTTAAAATCAGAAAACAGTTTTTTTCTGAAACTTTGAATACGCCAGCATAGTTTTTATGCTGTGGAGCAAAGATACCTGCTTCCTCAAATAGTGTTCCAGCCTTAGTTATCACTGGGCTCCTACCCTTTGGGTCTACAAGCCTGTGCCTCTACGGCAGGTGTGTGTGGTGTTGGTGTTGGTGTTGGTCATACAGGATGAATCTAACTTACTGTCTTGGAACAGTTTTCGATCCTGGCATCATCACACATTATGAAGCAATCATGGTACCATTACTGACCAAATGAACGTAGTAGATGATTTACTTTCTTCTTTGTAAATTAGATCACATTTAAAGTCATCCCTACAGAGCATGTGATCATTCTGATTGGCTTTCTCGAGCGGACCGGAAATGGGTGGAGTTACCGCAACACCTAGATTTTACACAAGGGATATGTAAACATCACCTTTCACGAGTGTCAGAGAGAAAGATGGGTTGAGAACAGCTGCCCCGGCCCGGGCAATGATGTGTCAGCCTCGTTAATTACAAGAAGGCAGTTAAGACATGGCTCCTGGCCTTAAGGAACTTATACTATAACTAGCAGGACCTATCGGATAACCAGATGCATAATATATAATTAAGAGCTAAAATGTGGAGTTTGGACTATAGAAGTGGGACAAAGCAGAATGCAATAAGAAATAACTTCACATCAATCTTGGGGCATTTTGTACAGGTGAGGAGCCTTCAAGGTTGGGGAGGTTTTGACAGGTGAGAGTCACAGAGACAAGCATCTTGGAGCAGGGTAGGCTTCCTGCAAAGAGAGACTAACTGAGGCCGCTCCTGGCACCTTGAAGCCCTCTCACGTCTCCCACTAATTCACTCAGATCTACAGCTCTCATCAGGTTAGATCTCAAGTCCATCCACTTCTCTTCATCCCCATGGCCTCCACCCTAACTCACGACCTCATCACGGCTCACTTCTCTTCCTGCCTCAGCCACCAAATGGCTTTTCCTGCCTCCACTATTGCCTGCCTCCAATGACCCTCCCAACATCAATCTGACCATATAACTAAAGCTGCTTCTGCTTAAAATCATTTAATGACTCACCTCTTGCCTCCAGGAAGTCCAAATGCTGCCACAGTACACAAGGCCTTTCCTAGTGTAGTTGTCACTTATCCTCACTCTCATCTCTTGCCCTTTCCCATCAGCCATCTTTCTCCCCAGCCACTGAATTACTTGCTTACTTAGTCAGCTCAGCCTACCATAATAAAATCCCAGAAACTGAGTGTACAAAACAATAGACATTGTTTTGGAACAGTTCTGGAAACTGGAAATTCAAGATCAAGGTGCCAGCAGGTTTGGTGTCTGGTAAGGGCTCTCTCCTTGGGTTACAGATGGCCACCTTCTCACTGTGTCCTCACATGGTCTTTCCTCGGTGGGTGTGGGAAAAGAGAAAGAGTGAGCAAGCTCCCTGGTGTCTCTTCTTATAAGGACACTAATTCTATCAGTTCAGGACCCCACCTTCATGACCTCATCTAACCCTAAGTGCCTTTGGAAGGCCCCATCTTCAAATACCATCACATTGGGGTTAGGGCTTCAGCATATGAAATTGGTGGTGGGGTGGGGGGACACAAACTTTCATAACACTCGCTATTCTTCGAAAACATCATATTTCCCATATAACCCCATGCCTTTGTATGAGCTGTTTGCTCTACCTGGCACACACTTCTATGAACCACTCCCCAATACCCCCACCCACCACTCCTCACCGACCTCTTGTCCTTGTTTGGCTGATTCCTTTATACAGCTTAAGATTCAGTTCAAACTAGGCTATGGATCCTCCTATAGGCTCCCATAGGGGCTTTATGTGCCTTCATCGGAGCTATTCTATAAATGACTGATGCAGGACTGTTGATTCCCTTTGGGGCAGAAATAGTGTCTTATCCTTATCCATCATTCTATCCCTGATGCTTAGGATAGTGCCTAGCATATGTTTACGGCATGCATGCATGAATAAATGAATGAATGAATGAATGAATGAATGAAAATGAATGAGGAGGAAGGCAAGGCCATGTCAAGGGAAAATAATTTGGTGGGAAATTTATGGTTGATTAAGTAGAACAAAGCCTTTCTTTGTTCTTTGGCATAAAAATATGATTCAAGTGGTTTTAGAAGGATCATTGAGAAGTTCTATTCAAGAAGGATAGCATATAGGTAAGGAGACCAGCTAGGGCAGCATCATAATAATCCCATATTAATATAATGATATGGGAAATAGTAGTAGTAACAATCATATCATTTATTCAGCCTCGTTATATGCTAGGCATGGTTTAAAGTATTTTAAATGCATTAGCTTATTCTCACAACAACCTATCTTAGGGAATTAAAAATAATTTTTTTATCCCATTTTACATGCAAGGAGGCTGAGATACAGAGAGGTTAAGTAACTCCAAGTCACAGAGCTAGGAAGTGGCAGAGGTAAATTGTAAGAGACATTTCAAAGGAACGAGAAATACTCGATAGGGAAAATCCAGTTATTATAAGATAATGGGGTGGGGGAACCAAAAATGACTTCAGGTTCCTAACCTAGGAAAAGAGAAAATGGAGGAAGTGGGCACAGGAAGATGCTGTGATCACTCGAGACGAGCTGACCTTGATGTAGAGACTGGACAGCCCCACGGAGACGACCTGTACGCGGTTAGAAATATATACAGCAATCTCACAGAGACTTACTAAAAGCCAGCTGTAACACAGTTATCAAGGCATGAGGAGGTACAAACATGAATCTGTATGACATTTTTTAAAGTATTGATTTAATTATATTCTGTAGGCAAAGGAGAATCAATGAAGGATTTTAAATAGCTGGCTGATGTGGATTTAGTTCAGTTGGGCAACCAAATGAAGGGTAGAATTGAGGAGGACTTGCTGAAGGAAGGGACACAGAGTTGAGGGGCTTCCTACACTTAAAAATGATTAAAATGGTAAATTTAATATTATGTATATTTTACCACAATGAAAAGAGTTGAGAGGTCCAGTTAAGAGATGAAAAGCTAAGAAGTAGAAAAGGGTTGAGAGAGACTTAATAAGGAAGATGTCTTGAGCCTTCCATCCTCCTACGTATTCTAGCTGGACACGTAGAAGCAATTTCTCATTTAACATCTCTTCACCTGGTTCTGCACACCAGGCACTGTGCTAGGACGCAAAGATGGATAACAATTCCTGACCTGAAACGCCACAGTGCCCTCAATTGTCTAGCATTATGATACTCATAATACAACATGTCAGGGCAGCATTAGAGACAAATAAAGGGCATTACGGAAGCAGAGTGGAGGGCAACCAAGTAGTCAGAGGAATAGTCAGGGAAGGGTTCTGAGTTGGGTCTCATGCAATGGAGAAGACCTTGCCAGGTAAAGGGGAGTTGGAGGGAAGAAGGTCATTTCAAGTTGCGGCATCTGCTAGGAGGCAGAGAGGGGCAAAGGAAGAGACTGGGAGGTCCCAGCGCCCAAAGGACTCTTGTTCCTCCGGCATACCTGCTGCTCCATGACCAGGCCTGTTCCCTTTGCCCACATGGGTGGTGATGGAGCCCAGAACCCCTCATCTACCCAGCTTGGGAGAGCAGCCCCATCAGACAGGGTAGACACCCTTGTACCTTTGAGAGCATTAGGAGACAGCCTTCATGACATGCCCATCCCTCTCCAGAAGGCAGGGCGCTTCTGGAGAGGGCCCTTCAGAAGATTAGAAGATTGGGGGATCATAGCTATACCTGGGCAATGGTATAGCTGTCACCGAGAGAAGACTGAGTGGGAGTGGGCAACGGAGATTCCCAGGGTTCGCTCTAGAGTGTTATTAACTAGCACATCTTAGAGACTCCCAGGACACATCCAGGAGTCATTTGAGGGGAACCGGACTTCCGGGGATGTCTCCGACGGTGGCTAAAGTCAGAAAAATGTACCGCACAGTGGAGAAGAGCAGGCCCCTAACGCAGGTACACTTGCTGTAAAATTCAGACTCTGCCAGTTCACTGCCTGCACTGGGCAGTTGTGTTAACCTCTCTGAGCCTCTGCTTCTGCTTCCGTAAATAAGGGTAACGATGGTACCTGCTTCACAGCGCTGCCATGAGGAGGACTGTGAGAACATCCTTGACCTTCGCACAGTTCCTCACACATGCTAAGGCACCCCGTGTTAGTCACTGCCACCACTGCTGCTGAAGTGACACTGCTTTACCTTCCCTGGCCATAAAGCCAGAAGTAGAGGTGCCAGTGGTCACATGTTCACATTTGTGATGTAAATCGGTATTTTTTAAGAGTTAAGTTTTCTAGATGTTTCCCTTCCACAGAGTGAAGGACACCCATGCAATTAGTTGTTTTTAATCTGGAATAGAAAAAGTGGAATATCTCTTTATGAAGCAAAAAAGAGGGAAGGTACAGGTCATTGAGAAATAGCCCTAGTTGAGGGCTATTTCTCAATGACCTTCATTGAGAAATAGAAATAGTTTACTGGTAAGACAAAATAAAATATGCCAAATCAATTTTGGAGTGAACTAATGAATCAGAATTTTTCTCTTTTTCTCCTTATTTTCATTAGTTTCTTGTTTAATAAAAGTCAAGCAGTCGGTTAATGAGATTTATTCAATAGAGATGGCATCCTTAGAGACAACTGCAGGGGAAGGGCTGGGAAGGCGCCCATGGCAGCTATTTCTGGAACTGTAAAAAGGGGACATCAACACATTTCAGCGAGTTTTTCTGCTGAGGAACTGTGCCAGGTACGCATTCTGTATTTTCACATATTAAGAAACTGAATATCTTAAAATATGGGAACTAATTCAATTCCAGTGCTACATACTAATAATCCTAGATCACGCTTTATCATACAAAGGATCCAAATGGTAAGTGAAATGAAACTAACTTTTTTTTTTTATAAAAAGAAAAATAAAGCCAAAGGAGGGAGATCGTTCCCTGCCTTGAGAAAAAATGTGAACTCTAATGAAAAAAAAAAAATGTATAACTTATGGGGGAAAATAAAATTTGTCTATGTGAAATTAAATCTGGAATCATATCAGAAAACAACACTTCTCATTCCGTATCGAAACGGATGCCTTAAAAAAAATTGAGAGTACGAAATTTTCTGGCAATGTTCACAACTTCTACCTTGCCGATTGCGAAGAATGATCTTCAGCTGTGCAGACAGGACAAGCATTGTTATGAGGGAACCAGAGACACGGAGGAGAGTCAAAGAGAACTTGGTCAAGGTGAGCGCTCTCATACTTTCAGACCAAGAAAAACTATATTTGAGGATCTAAAAGAAATGTGCAGGGGCAATCAAGGAGATTACTAGTGAAAAATCACAGTGCTAAAGAGAAGAATCTTAAGACCTAAGGGAAAAAAACGTCTCTCTCTTTCAAAAGGTAAACACGAGAAACTACCAAAGAATAAACTTCATATTTCTGTCTAGTGCAATCCTAAAATGGTTTATGCCTGGCCAATACTTAGGAAACAAAGAGGTCGTCAGATGCTCCATAGAAGCCAAATGCGTTCACTAGAGAAAGACTTACTCAACTAACCAGCAGGGAAGGAGTTGGCACAGATACTGTGCCAGGATTTTAGCGATGCTGTCTTAAAACTTCTCAAAATTTTCATGAACCAAGGGCATATTTGCATGCTCAATGTGAATTCATGAATGGTTGAATAATACTAAATATGGGTAAGAATCCTCTTAGAAAGATGGTTAAGGAATGTTTATCTGGTCTAGTTTTTTCCCATAATGTTGTCAATGAATGACCTAAATGAACATCAAGAAGACACATAAATCTCCACTGCACGATTAATTCATTAAATTACAGAACAAGTACTTTAATAGATGTTTGCCTTTTTCCCATACTAGTAAAAAATTGCATCCAAAATTTATAAAATGGAAACAGAAAATTTTAGATACTAGTTCAAAGGCAAATATACGAGGCTTTGTTTGCTATATCTTCAGAATGAGCCTATGAGGTGGGTATTATATTATATATAATGTTATTGATGATAAAACTGAGATTTGCCAAATTCCTAACTTTCCCAAGTCCTATTACAACCTTGTGCTTCCATCGCCACATGTCCAGTCATCCAGTCTGACGCTCCTGCCTCCCTCTTGTATGGAACCTCGTGATTTTATCAGGCCTACCCAGAGACTCCGGGGCCATCTCCTCGCCTCAAGGTCTTTAACTCACTCCCATCTGTAAAGTCTCTTTTGCTACACAGGGTAATGTTCACGGGTTCCAAGGATTTGGACACAGACATCTTTTGGGGGGTATTATTCATCCTAAACATACTGGTGCATAGTGAGCAAGGGGTGGAGGGGATTCGTTGGAGGTGAGGTCAGAGGGGCAACTGGGAACAAAGTCACGCGGGCCTTGTAGGCCATCGTAAGTTAAATGGAAAACCTTACACAGGGGTAACACAGTGGAATTTGTGTCTTTAAGAACCACTCCAGTGGCCGGATTGAGACCACAGGGCAGCATGACAAGTGCAGGGAGGATGGTGAGGAGGTGCCTGAAATAATCTAGGTGAGCGATGACGGTGACTCAGACCAGGTGGTATCAGTGGAAGTGGTCAGAAGTGGTTGGATTCTGGCAATACTTTCAAGAACAGAGCCAATAGGGTTTCTTGACAGATTCAATGTGCTCAGAGAAACAGTCATCAGGAATGATTCTTTTTAATCTGAGCAACTTGAAGAATGGAGTTGCCATCAATTGAACTGGACAATTCTTTAGAAGGAATAAGTTTGGAGGGGTGGTTAGATGGAAACTATACGTCCTGTTTTGGACCTGTCATCTTATGACCTTTAGACGTCCAAGTAGAGATATCGGATAGGGAGTTGAATTTAGAAATCAGGAATTTAGGAGAAAATTTGGAGCTAAAAATATAAATATAGGAATACAAGCATTGTCAGCATGTCATGGTATTTTCAGCCGTGAGATTGGTTGAGATCGTCCAACATGTTAAATGTAACATTAGAGAAGATCAAGGACTGGCTCCTGGAGCACATCCGTGTTAGGGGGACAGGAAGAAGAGAAGCTATAAATGGGAATGAGGAGAAAGTGACATTGTAAGTGCAGTGTCCTGGAAGACAAGTGAAAAAGTATCTTAAGGACGATGCGTTATCATCTGTGACATGCAAGATGAGCACTGAGAACTGGCTAGACCAACCCACGTGATCTGGGATCCTCCGATAACCCTGAGTGGTAACTGCCAAGACAGTGAATTGATGTAAATAAGTCACTTAGAACAAGAGTTTCCAAGCTTCCCTGCCTGTCGGAACAACCTGGGAATCTTTAACAGACAGTGACACCTAGCTGCCTCCCCAGAGAGTCTGATGAAGGTTCTTAAAGCTCCCCAGCTGACTCTAATCTGCAGCAAAGTTTGGGACACGCTAGTTTAGAACAATGCGCAGCATATAGGAAGTTTTTTTGGCTAATAAGTTGAGAGGCATGTGGGAAGAGAGAAGGTTTGGGAAGGAAGAGGGTAGAAATCAATGTGCAACTGACAAAGTAGGCGAACAGTATAATTGTAAACCGAGTGTGGTTTACTCAAGGGTTGTTCTGGCAAGAGTAATTACGTCAGTTTATCCTCATTTGATGCACCAAAAATTTTAGTCCTTACACCAGAATTAAATAGGTATTTAGTTCTGCTCCGCGACTGCTGGAGAGAGGCAGAGAAAATGTCTCTGAGTGAGACTTATACTTCCAAACGGTAGGCAAGGCCAAAACCCACAGACGGAGAGTCACCCTCGGTCTCAGTGATAATTGATAGTGATGCCTTCCAAGCAGTTCTGAAAACGTTCCTGCCATCACTTCAGGCTTCCTGAAGAATTAAGATCACGGATAGGTTTTATTTCTTCTGTAGCTGATGTAACTCTATCCAGACTATTTTTTCTCCCGCCTAGAAAGCTCGCAGCTGTGAGTTTAATGCCAAGTTGCACGTTTCAAATAAAGTTCAATAAAGGAAAGCCTAACTCAGAAAGCAGGAGGCTCTGAGAGAGTCTATGCGCCAGCTGTTAACTTTGGTGTTGAAATTCTGGTTGGACATTTGATGCTGTCCTTTAATGCAGAAAAGCACTTAGAGCACTCGGGGTCGTGGCGGATTGATTTTCCATTTGGGACTATCCCATGTGTGCAATTCTCAACCCGTTCCGCAGCGTTTTGCGGGCACGTTTTCTGCTCTAGCAAGCAGGTAAAATGGAGTTCGAAAGCATCCTCAACGAACAGGAGTTTGCTTATGATGCAATAAGGAGTTCACACCGAAGGGAATGTGGACACAGCCAGAGGGGAATTGGAGGGGAGAGCTCTGACAGGCTGGGGGGGGGGGGGGGGGGGGGGTGGCGGTGTGGGGGCGCCAAGATGGTAGGAGCCCTGACCAGAGAAGAGGCAGATAGAATAATAAAGAACTCATGACTGGGAGCAGGAGACATAAGAAAGGAAAGAAACGGGCAGAGAAGAACGTCGGCAAATAAGGGAGAGAAAGGCCAGTTAATGTGGAGCACTTTGGGGCGGGGAAGAAAAAGAAAGTGAGCAGAGCAGCAGCAAATGAGGGTGGCGGAGCAGAGGCCGGGGGAGAGGCCGGGGGAGAGGCCGGGGGAGACTGCTCCACCACTGATGTGGGCCGACTCACTGTTTTCCGACATTGTCGTGACTTCAAATTGTCGTACCTACAGCGCAGAAGCATCGGAGCAAGAAAAGACCTGCCTGTAGATGACGGAGATTAAAATAGTTGTGGATTATTTATTACTGATGATTTCCAAATGCGAAGGGTCTGATGAGAGTTCGTATAACAGGGATGATGCAACTGACAAGCAAATTCAGTCGTATGCATGGCATGAAAATCAAGATGATAAAGCCATTTCGGAACACTTCAGTAGAATGTTTGTAAGGGCCGTGATTAAGCCTATCTTCAAAGAAGTCAGTGAATGTCACATCAGATTTGTAGAATTAGATGAACATACTTCACATAGGAAATAATTTTGATATATAACTAATAATCCTGAGACATAATAACATAGCAACAATGTGTAAAGCATAGACTAAGGATATCCCAAGAGTATCAAGTAAAGAGGTTTAGTAAGTCTGAAGCAGAGTTTAGGCATTTGTATTTTTATAAGACTTCATGCCTGCATCTGATGTATATCCCCAACTGAGAGCCAAGAGCCACTGGCCTGGAAGGTAGAAGATTCAAATGAAGAATGAGCTTGTGGACAATAAGCATTTAAAATAACGACTGAAAGGTATGACTAATAATACTCTGCTGTTAATGACAAATCCCTAGGTACTTCCCATAGAGGATGCAATTTCTGAAATATTTGTGTTAATAATATTTTCCTTATAAAAGTTTTACCTAGGAGAGAATAAGCATCTCTTTTGATTTTTCAACTCATTACAGGCAACACGTCAATCGGAATATAGATTTTAAAAAAAAAAATCTAATTATTTCTAGTACTTTACAAGGTAGAAGAACAAGTCTATGATTTTGCAGGAGTCTTCTGGGGAATCACAAATATATTTTTAGGTGCAAAAGTTAGCCTGAAAGTTCTACTTTATTATTATTATTTTTCTATATTGAAGGTTGACTTGGGAGATAAAAATAAAAAATATTATCAGGGGAGATTTAGACACTTGATTAAGATAAAACCATGGATGCCTGAGAAACAGTACTTGTTACCTACTTAATTGAAGTAACAAAAAAATTTTTTTAAATAAACCTAGAAGGTGACATAATTGTAAAACATTAGCTCTTTCAAAAATGAGGATTCTTTATTCTTCTCTTTTCTTCTTGTTTTCTTAAATAATCCAGGATGTAATAAAGTCAACATAAAGCACAGAGAGTTACTCCGATAAGACAATCTTTGCTACGCAGACAGATGACATGTAAAGATTAACACTTCATATTGTAAGGGAAAGCAATAAACAGCAAACCAAGGAAGCAATCTCATCACATTGAGCAAACTTTGCTAAGCTATTAAACACATTCTGTAGCTTTTCAGACTCGGGTATTATGAACCAAGGCAAATAAAATTTACATTCCAAGCTTTGCCTTTCATTGTGCATTTTAATATTCTGGAACATACTGGTGCTTTCAGATAAATCTCACAAGACCACGAAAACTAATTTCATAAGATGCCATTAGCATACAAAGCTTTCATCTTTACTATCTTCAAATGAATAAATAAATATTTTTAAAAGTTCTCGGTTTCAATTCCAATACAGTTAATATCAGTAACTATAAACCACAGAAACAAACTCTTTAGAGTACTAATAAGTTGAGGTTTTTTTTGTTTTTTGTTTTTTTTTTTGGAGTCCTCAATAAGTTTTAATGGGTTTGAAGAACAAAGAGAGAGAAAGCCAGAGTGAGAGAGGGAGAGGGAGAGGGAGAGGGAGGGAAGGAGAGAGAGAAAGAGAGAGAGAGAGAGAGGTACTGTTTTAAGAAAAAGCTACTCTTTTCCTTGAAAAATAGAAGCACACATGTAGTTGTATTTTCTCTGTCACTGTTGCTCCTAGAATAGTTTTAATCACCAATATTAATTATATATTAATTATAACTTTTAAACAAAATAACTAAGTTGTATTTCACAGAGAAAATTTGGAGGTGGATAATGGAAAACTGTCTGTCACAAATCAGCATTTTAACCAACGAGTAAGAACTCATAAATACACATAACACACCTCTCTGCAGACACATACTTGCTACAGCTTTATATACTTTCTGAACGTGGCAAAAACTAACCAAAGATATTAAAAGCAGAAGCGTGTAAACATAAAAAGGTGCTTAGTAATCAATGTTTCTGTATTCTGTCTTAGAAATAATTTAGGTATCGCGATTAACCATTCATTAGTTTAATTTAATCAGTCTAAGGTTTCAAGTTCCCTAAAGATCTTTTTTAAATTGAGATATAATTCACATACCATAAAATCCACCCTAAATATGTGTACAATTCAGTATTTAGTATAGTCGCAAGATGTATCATAATCATTATCCAATTCCAGAACATTTTCATCACCTCTGTAAGAAAACCCCATATCCGTGAGCATTCACTCTCCCATTTCTCCCTGTCCCCCGCTTTTGGCAACTGATAATATACTTTATGTCTATATGTTTTACCTATTCTGGACATTTCATATAAACGTAATCATACAACATGTGGCCTTTTGTGTCTGGGTTCTTTTACTTAGCATAATGTTTTCAAGGTTCATCCTTGCTGCAGCAAAAACCAGTATTTCCTTCTTTTTTATGGATGAATAATATTCCGTTGGATGCATATACCACATTTAGTTTATTTATTCATCAGCTGGTGGACATATGGGTTGTTTGTACTTCTGGGCTGTCATGAACAATGCTACTAGGAACATTTGTGTACAAGCTTTGGTAGGAAAGTATGATTGAATTTTCTTGAGTGGAAACCAGGAGTGGAATTTCTGGTTAACATGGTAACTCTATATTTAATTTTCGAGGAACTGCAAAACTGTTTTCTTCAGCAGCTGCATTACTTTACATTCGTATCGACGATGCCTGAGGATTCTCTATATTCTCACTAACACTTATTACTGTCTGTCTTAGATGATAGCCATCCTAGCATGAGATTCCCTAATGACCAATGGTGTTGATCATTTTTGTGTACTTATTGGCCATTTGTATATATTCCTTAAAGAAATGTCTATTCAGATCCTTTGCCCATTTTTCAACTTGATGTCTGTCTTTTGACTAAGTTGCTTAAATATCTTGGAATTATCTTCAAGCTGACATACTAACATGATTCCTATTGAAATAAAGCATGATTTGATTTAGTTGTACACAAATTCACATTTTTTATAACCAACCAGTACAGTTGTATATGCTTAGAGAAAGCATGCCCAAATATAATTTTAAAATGTGCTGTTGTGTTACACTTAACATTGGTAAATCAGAAAAAATATTGCCTTTTTTTATTATATCAAAATCATTCAACTAGTCTTATTTGCCAAAAGTTTACCTTATTTACGTGAACTCGGATTCTTCAAATGTTTGAGTTAGTTTCTGCAAGACTACGTTTTTTAAATTGTAGCACATTGAAAGTATTATTCGTGTTCCCTATTTTCTTGGAATTTTAGAAACTTTCAACGTACACTTATTTATCACTAGAACCCAAGAGGAACAGAGTTCTTTTGTTTCTTATTTACTTGCTCTGTGCCTCGGCACTGGACAACAGTCTTCTCGCCTTTGTGAGTGTCTAATGTGTCTGAAGGGGAGACGTTGCTACCTGTCTGACCTCTCTCGTTCCTCACAGCACCTTTTTCTTTCTTCAGACCGGTTCCACTCCATATCTACCCTTTTGATTTTTGTTCTCTCTAGATCTTTCCCTCTACTTAGTGTTTTTGGTAAAAGCTTTATTTACATCTGGGTCTTTTCTGTCATTACATTGCTTTGTCTTTTCCCATCGTCTCCACTGCCTTAAGCAATTGGGAAGTAGTTTTTAGTCATTTTCTTTAATATTGCTTTCAACTTTATTCTAATCAAACTTTTTAAATCTCTGTCTCATGCTCCACCTATCTCAAATTTCTCTTAATTCTCATTTTAAAACAATGTCACAAATGGTATAACACAAACATCCTTCTTTGTCATTTGAAATAGTAATCTTTAAAGTACTTTTATCTACTATGTTTCCCCTACCTTATTTCTTCATAAGAGCCTTGGAGATATGTATCAGGAAGGCAGGGAGAGTGGGAGGGAGAGAAAGAAGAAAAAGCAGAGAGAGAGAAGGCAGGGAAGTCTCTCCTGCTTCTCGGGATCAGTGGTAGAACTCCTCATTCCCACCTTCCCACATCAAAATCCTTGGGTTTTGCTCTATAGAGTCTATAAAACATCTTTGTAACATAATTACAAGGGCCTATGAATATAATAAGAGGCTTGTGCAGCAACAACACTTGCTCTTCAAATTGCTCTTTCATCCGAGTGAGCAAGACTCTGTTTGTGAGAGACCTGGCCAAGGACAAGGGTATGGTCTGGGCAAAGCCTCCCCTAACAGCTGCAAGGTTGTCTGAGCACTAGGCTGAACGGCAATCGAGCAGCCTTGTCAGTGGATATCAACTGTGGGCAGAGCCGTCCCCCAGACACTGTGGCATGCAAAGATGTGCACAATAGAGTGCCTGCCCTCGTGAAGTTTACTGTAAGGTAACACTGAATTAAGTGTCAGTACACACTAGAACGTAGGGTGTACATGAATGAATGCTGTCTGTTCCGAGAAGGCGAGCATTGGGGATAGAACGGACTGGAACAGTTTTATCCAAGTGACCGACTTGAGCTAGGTCCTGAAGGGTCAGAAGGATTTGGCTGAATAGAGGATAGGAAGGCCGGACACAGATGGCCATTATTGTCAAGGAAACATTATAAACAATCCCGGAGGAAGGAGAAGATACAGACTATACGTAGAATATTGACAAGACGAAAATGAAAGTCCTCAAGACCGTGCGTGAATGCCACACTGAGGAGCCCGAAAGTCACTCTTTATCCTGTCTTGACTTAAAGACAGGACTTCTTTGCATTCCTTGGCACGCGCTGTTCCCCAGGCCTGCAGGGGTCTTGTCTCTACCCCTCTCTCCCACCTGGCCACCACCACCACCCTTTTCCTGGTACGACTGGCTCCTTCTCCTATTTGGTTTCAATGTTCGCTGCCTCAGAACCCCCTACATATGTGATCCGCTGCCCCTTAAATTTCTATCACAGCATCTGTGATTTGTTTGCCTATAATGAATTGAACCACCGAGTGCAACAACGTGTTTCTCTGCCCAGCTCCTTTGCCAGCACCAAGCGTTACAAAGTCAGGGACCATGTCCTCTGGGTTAATTTACAATATCTCCTTGACAACAGTGGCCACCTCTACCCATCCTTCCTATCTCTATCCAGCCAAATCCTTCCATCCCTTCAGGAGCCAGCTCAAGTCAGCCTCCCCCATATCTGACGACAGTGCATCGAGAAGGGGAGAGGGCCAAAGAGCCCCATAAAGCATCTTCTTTTTTTAAGCAGGCAAAGAAAATAGAAAGAACCCTGGGGAAGACAGGAACAGGGGAGGACAATGTCCCTGACCCCATGAAAGAAGAGAGTTTCAAACAGCAGGAGGCAAACAGCCTTAGAAACCAGACAGATGTGGAGTGGGGTGAGGGCAAAGGGTGCTCCACTTAGACAGCACCCACGATCTTTAAGGGTGGTAGGGATGGAAAGCAAATTGCCAGGATTCAAAGTGAGCTTTTGAAAAGCCTGGGGGGAAAAAAATTGTAAAAAGAAGAGAAGTAGCTTGTGGATAAGCATGGCAGAGATATGGATAGTTGACAAAGGAGAGATTAAAGACAGGGGCAGCTGATGGTGCTGAAGCAGACGGCTGGGAGGGGATCATTCGCAAGCCTTGTTAAAGGAAGCTTCAGAACATTCTTCACAGAACAGCCAAGACCGCAGGAGGCAGTCGCCTGGCTCTACATTTGTTGTTTCCTCACAGGTTGAAACAATGGCAGAAAGCCATAAAAAAGACCTGACCGGCAACAAGCCTGCGCGTTATTAGCGTTATTAACGCGGTGAGGAACACAGCTGGGGGACGGGGGGAGGAAGGAGTCGCCTGCATGGCAAAGGGCAATGCCACCCGCTTGCCTTCTCTCCCAGATATCTGTACCCAGATAAATCTACATGGCTGTCACTCATACACTTGTGAAATCTCCCCCCGTAATACCATAGCCTTTCAGATCTAGAAGGGACATTAAAAATTATCTCATCATCAACAAAACGGACCCACGTGGAGGATGACATTTTCCTCTCCCGACTGCAGTTTCCTGTTTTTCTCTGCAGGGTAATATTTCTCTCAGTAAAGCTCACCTTTGCACTAACATGTGACAAAGGCACAGCCAATAAATAGAAAGTCTTATCTTCCCATCTCCCAATCTCGAACTGGTTTAATAATTCACTCCCTCTCGGTGCCTTAAAAACGGGTCCTTTATCTTCGAATTCATCTGTAAAACTGTTCTCTTCTCCCACTTGGTAAATGGACTCCATTTATCACGCATTTTATGGGAGCTTATCTACTCCAAGAGAAGTTTGATCAGATAACCTGGTCCTCAGAAAAGCAGAGGAAGATTGCTAGGAATGGCTTCTATTGTTTGAAAACCTCTCTTTGATCTGAATTTTTTAGGAGGGTTATAAGATGTTGCCAGGGTCTCTTGCATATTTGATGGTCCAGCAAATTATTACCTGGGTCTCAGGGTCTGGAGAGACTTTGCTGAACACGCTCACTGGATCTAATCCTTCAGAATGATTTGAGGATGAGCTTAAACCCCAGGCAGAGACTTAACATTCCTAGTTTAATGCTGTGATATAATATGACAGATTTATACATTGTTCTGACCTAATGAAATGCAAAGAGATGAAGTGTTTTATTTACACGGTAACCTCTTATTTCAACAGTTCACTGGCTGTTATATAGGCTTTCTTGGCCTCGTCAAAAAGGCCCCAGGAAGCCTTGCTGTGAGTCCTGCAGAGCAGCCTCAGCAGTGCACAGAGACCAAAGCAGTAGGCCGTGAAGTCAGGAAGAAAACAACAACATAAACCAACAGACCTGGAAACTTCCAGTCCTCAAGGGCGTTTGTAGAACTCTCTGCCGCCCAGATGTCCTTTCCTCTGGCAGATAGAGGTCCCTAACCTTTTTGGTACTAGGGACCCGTGCTCCCATGAGAATCTAATGCCTGATGATCTGAGGGGGAGCTGAGGCGGTGATGCCAGCTCTGGGGAGTGGCTGTGAATACAGACGGAGCTTCACTCACTCGCCTGCCACTCACCTCCTGCTGTGCAGCCCGGTTCCTAACAGGCCACGGACCGGTACCAGTCCATGGCCTGAGGGTTGAGGACCCCTGCTCTATCTGGATACAGAAGACACACAGTAAATGCTTGTTGAATGAATCCCTTCCCAGGTTCATCATTCACTCAACAAACGTTGTTGATCATCCTTCAGTGATCCCTCTGGGAGATACAAGAAAGTGTGTACAAAGACGAAAGGGCTTCAGTGCCGCATTCACGGAGGAGGCAGCCTTGTGAGGAAACCAGACGAATACTCAAACTTGATGTGCTACGCATGCTCTGTGATAGAGAGCATAACGGATGTTAGGGACGGGGACAAGGAGGAGACAGTAACTAAACTAAACCTGGAGAAGCTGAAGAAAACTTTAGAGAATCATTTCAAATGGAGATTATTTGGGCTGTTATGGACCAGACTCCTGTCTGTTTAGTTCCGCTCCCCAGGTAGAGAACATGGGGAAAGATCTGTGCTTCTCACCGGTGCTCTGGCTATGACATTGGAGAGTACAGGAGTTCTTCTTGGCCATGACTCTTTGGGAAATTTGAAAAGCATATGAGTGAGTGATAGAGAGATGCTGGCTCACACTCTTCCAGAGTATGACCAGGATGAGATGTGCGGGGTAACAGCAGGCACCTGAGGTGACACTGTTCTTATTTACGAGAGCAAAGCACGAGCCCCCAGTGGGTGTTTTGGTGTTTAGGTGGTAGCAACTGGATGCAAAAAAGCCTTCTTTCACACCGACATGGGGAAAACGAGTGGAAATGGTTTGCTCCAACCCTGCTTTTGAGAGAGAGAAGAAAAAGCAGACCTCATTCTAAAGCAAAGCCTCGCTATTCAAAGGCCCAAAGACCAGCAGCGTGAGCAGCACCCTCAAGCCTGCCAGAAATGCAGACTCTCAAGCTGCAGCCCCAACCTACTGCGTGGGAAGCTGCATTTTAACAAGCTCCCCAGGTGATCTGCATGCAGGTTACAGTCCAAGAGGCCTGCTTGAGACCAGCGTGGTGGCTGAACTTTGGAACACCTGAGGAGCTGCTACACTACCAATCCCGCCCCCAGAATTCTGATGTAAATGGTCTGGCTCCCTAAGTGGTTCCAAATGTGCAGCAAAGGTGGCAAAGCACATGGAGGCCTCCTGTTCCCCACGGGCCCCTCTGACAGCCGCAGGTCTGGGCGCTGCTGACATGGATTGGCTGCAACAGTCCCCTGAAACCCAGAGAGGTGGTGGTGGCCCCAGGATGGTACAGGTACGTGGGGACCGAGACTAGCTGTTCACATCCAGGAACCCCTAGCTTACCCCTGCATCCGTCAAGACTCTTCACTGTGCATTTCAGGATGTGGAATCTCCATAGAAATTTATCATGATAGATCAAAACCTTAAGTCTGAATGTTCCATGCCTGTGTGTTTAGCTCATCCTCAAATAAATCAATCCTTTGCAATCAGGTTACGGTCCTCTGCTATAGAAGGTAATAGGAGAAAGGTTGTCCCAAAAAGTTAGGAGACTAAAGTTGAGAAGCAAAGCCTCCCCACCAAAAAAATAAAAACCGAAAAGCAGGAGTTAGCCAAGGAAGCAGCACCCAGCGAACCCCTGCCATGAGTCAGCACGGGGGAGCCCAGCCCCTTGCAGGGCAGGCTGGCCAAAGAGAGGGCTCAGCTGCCGGGCTGGGCTGTGTGAGCTGCTGCTTCTCGTCCCAAGACCAAGTCTTAAAGCAACTTTCTTTCCTCTGCTGCTTAAACTTTTTTTTTCTCCTGTGCCTGGAAAGAAGTGTCACATTTTGCTCACTCCCAACCCTCTTCCCCCACCCCCTTCCAGAGCCCCTGAGCGCGTGTGCGTGGAGGGGGTGCCGCGAGCCACCTCCAGCCTCCCGTGGCTGCTGTAACTAACTTCCAGCTCCTCTCTGTAACGCTATGAAGTTCCTCGGGAAGCCCAGGAGCCAGACAGCGGCTTCTCTGCCTCTTTGCCTGCTCTTTTTGAAGATCCTGCAACCAGGGCACAGCCGCCTTTACAGCAACCGCTATGCCGGGTAAGTGGAGCGACCTTCATGCCCTGCGTGGCTGGCTTTTAGTCGGATGCGGGGCTGGTTTGGGCACTGAGCGTGCCTCCGTTTTTCTGTTCCAGGGTCTCTGAGTGAGTCTGTACACTTTCCTGGCCACCTACAATGAAATGGACGCGAGCTCTCCACTCGTCGGTTTAGCTCTCTGAGGGAAAGCGGTGGGCGCCAGTCTAGCTGTTCACACTTCTTAGAGTGTGCCAACCTCAGCCGTGGTCCACTGTCTAAGGGGGTTCTGTCTTTGTAGTAGCTGTGCCCAGTATTTACCTTGGTTGAAGCTCGGTGGGAAGGATGCTGCTGTACCACGTGAATTATGACCGGAAAAAGTAAAGCTTCTTTTTTAGAATCGTATGCAGGAGCAGTGGGTTGAAATTCTCCGGTGATTAATTTAGGAAGTGAGTGTGATTTTTTTTTTTTTTTCTTTTTGGTGCTTGTTAGTCCACAGCGTGGTTATTAGAAAGATTTTCAAATCTGAGGGATGCAAATGGGTCAACTCAAAGAAGCAGAATAAAAGTAGCTAACTGTAAAATTATGGGTGTTCTTCTGAAGGTAGAAACAAAGAAGGAAAAAACAATTCTTTTTTTTTTTTTTCTCTGTAGGTTATAGGTTAGCGTGCTGTGTGTTTGCCTCTCCTAAGAGGACACAGGGCGTCTAGAGCAGTGTGTGACTATGCACGTCTTCTTAAACTGAAGGCTTGCTGCGAAGTATACAGCATGTGCTTTGCTGGAATTTGCAGGGGGTTGTTCTCTGAATCTGGAAATTATGGCATTCCTGTGTTTTAGAGCTGGAAGAACCTTAAATAGCTCCTCTAGTTCGAGTCCTTTCTACAGAGGAGCGAAACCGGTGTCTTAAATCTTTTTTAAGTAGTTTATCCCTCAATAATTATCAGGTGAGGAGAGCTTGCAACTAGATCTGAATTATGAGCAGGTAATGCCCACAGACTTAAAGCAAAATTCTTCTTTCTAGGAATTTAGAGAATTTATAAGCGCGATCCTGGAAAAGAATTGTGTTTCCCTTTCTCTCCAGAAGGACCTGGGCTCTGCCTTTAGAGTTGCCCTGAATACAGTGCTTACAGAGGAAACTTTAAAAACATGTCCTCAGTTTTAGGGGGGTGGGGGCTTTGGTTGAGGTGGGGTCCAGAGATGGTAATGCAATCCCAAATTTTCCACCTTGATGTTCCCACGGGAAACAGAAAGGAGTTAACATCTGAGAGATGCTTTATGGCCTCCCGGACACACATGGTTCAGGCTTTACATCCTGTCATTTGTCACCGCCCTTGGTGACCTGGATAAGGAAGCTCGTGTTTAAAGACTGATGGTCCAGGCTAAGGCTGTGGAAGAATTTACTCTGACTCTCTTAGCTGATGCAGGCCAGGTGATAAACATATATCACAGGTTTAGATGTGCCACGTGACAGGACCTCACTCCTCCACTCAGCTGTGGCCCTCCGTAATTATTTCCTTGTGTGGTGCTCAGTGACAAGGACCAGTCCTGCTTCAGCTGAGCAGGTGTGTGCACTTCGCTGAGCACCATTTAGTAGAAGGAACGAGGCCAACGGTGGTGCTCTTTTCTTCTAGAATGTGCAGCAACTGAGACCTTTCTGGAGGAAGCTACACTGCCTTTTCCGTCGTACTGCCGTGAAAATAATAATTGCCGCTTTCTTTGTGGCTGCTGCATAATAAGTTAGTCCCAGATGTATAATTAACCAGATGTCAGAAAGTTGGAAGAAAAGGATACAACAGTGAGAGACTGGAGAAGGCGACCTTACCTGTCCATCACAGTAGAAGCCTAGAACTTCATTCAAACCAGAAATGTTTCTGGGCACACGCATCATCGAAAGTGGGGGGTTTTCACTTACCTGCATTAGCTACACCTCATTCCCTCATCACCAAAGACAAATGCTGTGTGGGGTGGGGAATATTTTGCTTTCTTTCCTCGGGAACCACTTGCTGTAAGTCTAGCTATTATTCAGTGAATAAGAAGCTGATGGGATGATGTGGTGGAATAGTATTTCGCATTATTTTTGTTACCCAGCCGAAGTTATAATTCTAAACCACCTCATTTTTATCCCTTATGGAATTCGTTTTTGTTTTGTTAATGATTATGGAGCAGCCCTATTTCTTGCATTTTCGTAAAAGTATTTCTGTAGGTCTTGATAATATAATCTGATAATACGGGATTGTCATCTGCAGGACTCTGCACATGAATAAAAAATAGGACATCCAGGGCAGACCAGCATGCCCCCCAGAGAGCAGCTATTGAGCTCAATCCTCTTTTCTACATAAACAAGTGACAATCGTAGCATGCCAATTGTATAATAGATGCTTAGTAAATGGCAGATTTAAGTGTCAGGAAAAAAAAAATGAGACTGTAAGGAAAATCTGATGACAAGCTAAAACCTTTTTTGCTAGCTATATTAAATTACACATTTACGAGATTTAAAAATTACATAGAACAATAAATAAATAAAAAACACATAGAAAAGGAATGAGGAAGATGACTTCAGATAATGTTTATTGATACTTTGCCATCAGAGGGCGTCGAGGGCTACAAACGCAAGTCAGACATTTCCATAACAAACATCTGTCCGTCAGTGAGCGGACTCCAGCAGACAAACATCACTCTGTACTCTCTTTTGCACTCATCTCGTATTCCTGAAAGTCAGACCTGCTTCTTATACTGTGATATTGAGGGCAGAACACATAACGATCTTCTGCATCACGTGAAGTGAGCCTAGTTCTGTTTTAAGTGGTGGTAAAACAGATCTAAGACAATAAAGCAACACATTCTGGCAATGCTGTGGAATTAGCAGCTATGGTTTTTTCGAGAACTGCTCATTCAGTACCTCCTCCGTGCGAGTCAGTGCAGCATAATATTTATAAGCCCCGAAGTTCAACTACCTGGGTTTCAATTTCTGCTTTCCCCACACTGAGTAGCTCTGTTACCTCAGGTGACTTACTTAACCTCTCTGAGCCTCTGGGACGATGGAGATAATATTAGAACTCTTTTCACCAAGTTCTTATGAGGATTCAATGCATTAGCATGGATATCGCATGGTTTGGGTACTTACTAAGTACTTAACAGAGTGGCAAAATAGCTAATATAAACATGTACTTAAAGATTAATTTCCGTAACAACCTTATGTGTTTGGTATTCCTGTGTCACAGATAAGCTAAATGAGGTGTAGAAGGAGTCACCCAAATTCATCGATAACTAACCCAAGGTTGCTGGAAGGCCACAGCTAGGATTCTAACCCAGCTCCGCCTAACTCTACAAACTAGTACTTCTCACTCTGCCACCCATTCAGGTATAGAAAAGAGTCGCTTTTAAGAAAAACTGAATATTTCATCTTGCTTAGGGAACTGATGTTTCAGGATAATAAAGGAAAGGAATAGATTATGTAGGTAAAATTGGAAGTTTAATCTTAGTCACCATCTCCATGGTGATCACTGAGAGTAAATCATTATTTAAAAAGCAGGCAGAGACCACAGGGATAGAAAAAAAAAACAGAAAACACCAAAAAATAGCACAGAAAGTGGCCGTGGGTTTGTGCCTTCATTCATTCATCACGTATTATTCTAATGCCTACTCTGTGCCAAGAACATTGGCCAACAGAGCCAACACCCTCTGACAGCTTGCAGGTTAGTTAGGAAAATAGCCCCACCCCTAACAGTGTGAAAGGGGTGAGTGCCATGCGGGAATACTGTGATGGGGACCGACAAGGGCTCGGTGAGCCGAGAAGGGTGGACACGCCTTCCAGGGCCTCACCTGTTCTGGTTGTCCAGCCCTGCCGGATCTGGGCGAGGGGGACGGAGACGATGGACTTCCTGCCACCAGCACTGCTCCCAGGGACTTAAACCCACTGGTGTTGGATCTGCATCCGAGGCCTCCTGACTCCTCCTTCCTTGCCCAGGCCTCCATTCCTTGAAGACCCCTGTCATGTCTTCTCTTTTCTGAAGGGAACAGCTTCGACGACTCTGCCTTTTTCTCATGACCACAGGTGTGTGTAGGGCTGCTTACGGCCACTAACCAGCTGTGACTTTTTGATTAGTCATTGTCCATGCTGCAGCCACATCCCCACCTCCTGTCCCTCACCTGCCACCACCCCGCACACACCCCAGTTATTTGTCATCCATGGAAACAGGATATAGAGATTCAGAAAATAGACTTAAAGGAGATAAGAGTTCTTTTTAAAAAGAAGTTTGGCCCTCGAAATTCTGTGGGTAAAGGGGCCCCAAATTGGGATGTGACATATTTAACAGAAGGGGACTGTGAGAAGTGCAGGCAGAGCAGATTCAACTGCAGGGCCTCTCTGGCTGGTTCCCCCTCTCTCTAAGGGCAGCTGTTAATTCTTTTATCATCCGACGGTGGCTTCCTTTGAATGCTCTAAGCTTTAGAAACCGGGGACTAGAATACAAGAGATCAAGCTGGCCATAGGAACCCAAGAGTCACCTTCTATGTTGACAGTTAAAACTCTTTTCCACTAGGATGGTCATAAATCGCTATTTGCCCAAGACTGGCCCAATCTGGCAGAGACCGGCCCTGTCTGCACTTGCCGTCCTGGCATGGTAATTGGAGTGCCCCCTTTCAGTCGGAGAAGGGTCCTGGTTTGCACGGTACATTGTGAGTTCAGCCTTGTTATTCTTAATATGTTTGCCGCTTTAATGGGCTTTATTTCAAGTGTTCAGCTACTCCCTTATGTCATGCCCAAAGAGCAAATTTATCTCTACTTTCTTCCATGCCTGTAAAAAGACATCCTATTTGATCTCTTCTCTCCCTTATAATGGCCACCAGCTGTGTTCAGGACTTCTTTATCTCAGCCTCGGTTAAAGTCATTTTCTCCTAACTGATCTACCTTTCTCTAGTCCTTTCTCATACTGATGATCTGACTGAAATAAAACGTTCGTTCTGTTACTCCTTGCTCAAAGACCTACTTGGCCCCCTGTTGCCAACTACGTCAAACCCAGAATCCTCTGCCTCTGTTTCACTTTTGCTCAGCCCTGAAAGCCCTCTGCAGTCAGGCCAGAGAAATCTCAGCAGCAGTGCTCATCTTTAACAAGCAAAGCCGGCAGGCCTCATTCATCATAAGGACCTAAAGAAAAAAAAGAGCCATCTCAGATCATAAGATGGGCTGAAATATGTGAGATATAGATACAGGGCATGAGAGGCTATGAAGGATGTACCGGAGACTAACCATTCCTTGACAAGCTAGTGTGTCGTTAATGGAATTGTTCACCAGTACCTTCTGGAAGTTTCTTTGAGCTCTTGGCCCTTATTAATGGTAAAATGTTTTTAGTTTTCCTTATGCACTAGCTCAAAGTGCAACCCCTAATTGCTGATTGTTTATCAGCTGATTATACAAACGCTTCCTTCCCTGTGGCGTGTTCTGTGAGTTGGGGACTCCTGCTTTGCTTATTTAAGACGTGCAACGCTGCAGCTCTCCCATAGGCAGACTACTCCATGGGGATCAGCAACCCTTCTGCCACGGAGCCAGCAGAGGGAGGGGTGTTTCAAATGCTTCTGGGGCCACTTTCTCCTCGGGCTCACTCTGATAATGGAGTCTTTATTATATGGCGCCAGGATATTTTCTCGGTAATACCATTAACATAATGATTTCCACCCCTTGAAAGGCAATGAAGGATGTTAATGTTTCATAACTTCACAGCTTATATTGTGCGAGCCACAAAAGCATCACATGTTTTTTTTTGTCTTTGTCAATGGGATTACTGAACAGAAAATAAAATCCTTTTGGTGACTTGTTTTAGAGTCTTCATTATGATCAATCAGTAGATAACTGGTTCATAGGATTAGAATTTGCTTTGCCAGATAAATGCCTTACCAGTCTGCCTCTGGGCATTAGCCTCTTTGTGATAAAGTGGAATGCAGAATATAAAGCTTTAGGATCCATTCTAGGAGGTGTAAATTTCCTAAAAAATTATTTCATTAAAGGTCGAAGAGAACTTCTACTAAGTGGTTCTCTTCGATAAAATTACCATCTTTGTTCTTTTTCTCACTGTACGTTAAAAACAGATTAAAATTTTAAAAATGTTTTACTATGTTATTAAGGATACTATAGGATTGTTTTCTTCTCTCTCCCTCTCTTTTTTTTTTTTTTTTTTTTTGGCTATAACAAAGAACTCCAGAATGCAATGGCTTAAACAAGAAATTTATTTCTCATATAAAAATACAGAGCAGGTATAGTGGGTAGTGCCTGAGAACCAGGCTCCCACTGTCCTATACCTCTGCCATGCTCAACTCAACTCTCAAACGTGGTTTAAAAGAGCCTTCTAGCTCTTGCGGTCCAGGCAGCAGGCACTGGAAAGCAATGGTCACTCTCCTTTAAGAGCACAGTTCTGATGTCCGAACATCGCTTCTACTGCCTGCAAGGAAGGCTCTGAAATAATGGTCTTTAGCCAGGGGGACAGATCTGGGAGAACAAACTGAGAAATAACTAGCAATCTCTCAGTGGTCAGTCCAATATTTAATGATTATCAACCCTTCTACCCTCCAGTTGGTTCTCTTGAAGAAACAATCCAACCTAATAGGCTTTTAGAATTTTGCACTTCAGGCTGACTTATAGTGTGCACTTTTATTCTGTAAATGGCCTTTTAAAGTCAGAGAGTGTCAGAACTGGAAGAGAGGGGAAAAAATCATAGCCCAGTCCCTTTATTTAATACACGAGGAAGCAGTACTCCAAGAAGGTAAAGGGAATTACAGAGGAGGCAGTGGAGTGAGGGCTAAAACCCAGGTCTGCCAAGGTCACAGCGTTCTTCCCAGCTGACCAAAGTGTCTTTGGTGAACCCAGAAATCATCTTACTCTTTCCCATCACCTTGAGTAGTTGGGGATGAAGTAAAGTGATTTGGCAAGGCTGAGAAGTGTTTGATGAGGGAGGATTTAATTTCATTTCGAGAAATATTTGTAGGGTGTCTGGCCCTCTGCTAATCTGGGACTACAGTCCACATGCAGGGTCGTAACGAGTGACTCAGGCACGTCAGCACAGTTCCAGCTCTGAGATCGCCATGCCCACGGAGTTAGCTCCTGGTGCAGGATGAGCGTAGGGGAGAGAAACTTAATCCAGACCGGAGGGTGGAGAGAAGGCCAAGGAAGGCTTCTGGGATGCAAGATGAGTCTTAAAAGACAAATCGGAATTTGGATTATTAAATAGCCAAGGTATTGTGTACTTTTCTTTTGAATGATCTTAGTCATAAAAAAAAGAAGAAGAAGAAAAGAAGAAACAAGTAGAAATTAGGTTCAGGCTCTCCAGACATAGGGAACATATTACATGTACAAAGAACTACACAAGTGAGATGGCCTGGTCAAGTCTAGAAAACTGGATCAGTTAAATATGACTAAAATAAAAGGCATTTCTCTTGATGAGAATAATGAAATGAATGTATGATGTTGACTGTGGTAATACGTGTTACAACCTGGCTATGTCAGTGACGATCGAAGAGAAAGGAGGGAACCGATTAAAGAAATATTTAGAAGGTAGAACTTTCACAATTAGGTAACCAAAGAGGAGAGGCAAGAAATAGTGTAAGATGATTCAAGAATTGAGTAACTAAACTGAGCTCTTCACAGAAAATTTAGGTACTTTTTTTGAATATGTATATTTTGAAGTGCCTATAAAGTGCCCAGTTGGATGGATGGACTTGGAGCACAAGAGAGAGATCTAGACTAATGTGTAAATAGAATGTATTTTTCTTAATATTTTGAAAAATTTACTCTTTATTACACAAGCAATAGATAAGACGGGTTGTTAAAATACTTCTTGGAGTTTCACTCTGGCTGTAACGTAGAAGAGGCTACGGAAAGTGTGACAGAACCTCATGTCATTTGGAAGCAACGATCTGCCAAAAACATCGTTGGAGCCCATCAGTTCATGATTTCAAGCTAGGTCTTGCAGTGTATGACTTAGACAATTTTACAGATCTGAGTCTCAAGTTTCTCTCTGAGGTAGCTCTTATTCGCAGATCCCTCGCTCAGACATGCTTGTGTGCAGGTTGGGTGTTTTTTGTTGAGTTTTAGATGTTCAGCTTACTGTTTTAAGGAGAGAGATCTGGGGACACCTCTCACTCTGCCATGCTTCTGACATCACTCCCGCTAATAAACGGAATTTTTTGAAACTTTGAGTGTAGGATGGAACACCCAGAAAGTGTTCATTACATGAAAAGAATAGCTAAAAATTGAGTAGAATAAAGGGGGAAAGACACAGAATAAATTAGTAGAAAGACTTAGAAAGAGAGTATCCATTGGTTTGGCCCTTAAGAGATCAATTGTGTTATTATCAAAGATGCTTTTGGTGGAGTGGTGAAGGAAAACCAGAGCACGGGAAGCTGAGGAATGACTGGAATGTGAAGAGTTTAGACCATAATTTTGAGAAGCGTATCCTTGAAGGAGGGGTGTTGATAGAGGTGGAGGGTCAATAACTTGAGTTGAAGAAGGGTTTCGTTATTTAGCTTTTACTCATTAAAATATGGCCATGTCTATCCTATGTTATTCTTACTATCCTATCCTAGATAGTAAGAATCAGAAGAGCTGGAGAGAGGGGTAGAGAGATGAAGTTAGAAAGCTGCTGGCCTCTCTCCTCTCTGCAAGGTAGAAGGAGAGGTCCTGGTCCGTGAAGAGGTAACGAGTAGGGGACCGGATTAAAGGAGAGATGATTTAGTTTTAGAATGTTCCTGCGGGAAATGATTTGGACCTTCAGAGGGGTCACCAAGCATTGCCGAGGGTCCCGCCGATGGTAGGGATGAGTCTGTAATGGAAGCATAAACCCAGCTCTATGATTTTTTTGAGGATCATTCCACATTTTCTCATGTCATCTGGAATATGCTACCGTGGACCCCTACCCTTCAATCTATTACAATTCCCCAAAAGCTGAGGACATATCTTTAAGCCCTTAGAAAGCCAAAAAGCAAGTCAGGCAAGGTCAAGGTCAGAAATCCCACCATCGATTCTATTTCCTCTTCTCCGTGCTCACGAGATTGATCTCTGTGGCCTGTGTAAATCTGCCTTCTCCAGCAGTTGAATGAAGGGCAGGAGGAGAGAAAGTTGAGGTTATTTCTTCCTCATCCTCTCTCCCTGCTTTCGGTGACACAGCTCTGATAGTAGCTGCTACTCTCCACAATCATGGCTCCCGCTGGACAAGCTGCCACAGGCCAGTTCTCCTTGCCCTCTAGAAGATAATTTCCTGCCTTCTTTTATTCCTTCAGACCCAGAAATCCCTAATCACTGAGTGCTTCATCATCTCTTGTCTGTCTCCTTACTCCGCCCACATCTCTGTAAATAACTCCTGTATTAAAGTCTCTTCAGTTGAATCATCTAAGCAGAATTCTGTTTCTGCTGGAACCCTGACTGAGAGAGAAACCGAGCTGGACTTGAAAGCGGGAAAAATACACATTTAACTCTGAAGATCTGTGTTAGAGCAATTTCGGGAGCTCAGAATGAGATGAAATAGGCCAGAAATGAAACGGCAATGGAAGAAAGCGAGAATGAGAAAAAAGCTGCCCCTCATTTGTATTTCTCTAGCATTGCCCGACGTGATAAAGTACTTTGTAAACTGGAATATGATATAACATGTTATATTCGGTCAATTATTATGTCCAATATTAGTTGGAAAGGCTCTCGTGGAGACATGTCTGTTACCTTTCCATTCCCTTCTATCTTCCTAGGGAATTAAGCAAAAGATCTGTGAAAAGGTCTAAGTGTCTTCTTAGCCAAATGAATGGGGCTCCCCTCTCCCACTTCCTGTCAATTACCTGAAAACTGGAAGGACCGTCTCTTCCTCCACCTCGCTCGTTCTCCCATCCTCATTCCACCACCCACTGACCAAGTATCAGGAGTGCCCGTTATGACCACCTGAGCATCACTGCTTATTCTCAAGGAGGGTTAGGAATCTAGAGAGAGAGAGAGAGAGGCAGTCTCCGCCTCCTGAGGGCTTAAGTTTCAGTCCAACGATCTACACTGGAAAAGGTGGAAACACAAGTGTATTAGGTCAGCACAAACTTCTTCCTGCTTTCTCCACCTTTGTTTTCTTAACATGCACATCATATGTTGATAGCATTTCCGTCTTAGATTACCAACTGCGAAAAAACGAAACTTCTAAGCGATCGCATATTTTATCACCAGAAAAACATAATGATCTTTTTTTGCACTTAGAGAATCTGTAACCATTTGTACATGGAACCTCATTGGCTGTAATTTTATTTCCCCCGTTTACCTTTTAGATTGTCCACTTCTTATCAGACTGACTTGTGAGATGCCTAAATGTCTACTGAGTTCTTTTGTGTGATTTTTGCGAATGTAATGAGAACAGAAGACTTGTAATAAGATCTGGTGGGGTCCTATTATATCTTATCAATCATGTTTCCATGGAATGTATATAATGTGTATGTGATGATGTGATAGCAATGTATTTGGTACACATGGAAGCATTCGGGACAAGCTTGTGTGGTGATGTTTGGAGTAGTTAGAAATTTACTGCTGAAAGAGATTCTTAGCCCTTGACTTACGGGGTAGAAAGGGAGGACATGTATTGGGGTATCTAGCTCTCATTAAGTTTTCAGATCTCTGTGTAGAAGCAAAAGGAAATGATCGCAAGGGAAAAGTAGAAAATCACCTTAATATAATATCTGATAGAGAAACCATTCTGGTATTTCCTAGAGAAATAAATATAGTCTGCCTTTTTCCTCTGCCTAAAACGAGGGTTTCTTTTTCCCCCTGGAAATCTAGTTGGTGAGGCAGTTCACTCTCCACAACAGTTCTTCTAAAAGCTCTTCAAATACTTCAAGCCCCCAGTCTGCCTAAGCCTCCCTTCCTCTCAACCCCAAACCTTGTACTAATGAGAGCAAAGAAGTGTATCTTCGCTTTATTCATAAGATGGAGGCAATGCAGCATCCGACCCAAGTTGTCTTGGCTTCCATCCTCTCTGCCGCAAACTCTACAAGTTCGTTATCCTGCCTCTTCTGTCCAAGACAATATCATTCATTCAGTTAACACTGTTTATTCAGTGCCTACCACGTGTCCAACACTATTTTAAGACCTAAAGGTAAACAGAGATTCGGGTGCTAGGAATATCACACTGCTTTAGTATACCAGTAAATGAAACAGTCTTTAGTGGGATTTATATTCTAACGGGATGACAGAAAATGAATAAACCATGGTGTTAAGTTCAATTAAGGGTTATGAAGATAAAGCACTGGCAGTGGATAAAGTGTCAGGAGAAGAGGTAAGGGGAATAAATAAAGGAGCCATGTGACTATCTGGGTACAAATTTCCAGGCATCGGAAACAGCAGGTAGGGTGGGAACCTGGTTGGCACGTCCCTGGACAGTTGTTCTCAGACCAATAGTTTCAGTGTCACCTGGGAATTTGTTAGAAATGCAAATTTTCAGGCCATACCCATCAGCAACTCCGGAGTGGGGGGCAGGTAGAGGTGGGGGAGCAATCTCTGCCTTAAGGAGCCCCGGCAATAGAAGCTAAAATTCGAGAACCACTGTGGAGGACGATCACCAGGGTGACATGGAGGCTGGGACTGAGCGGTTGAGGGGAGCAGTTACTCACCCTTGTTCCTGCTGCTCCCCTGCAGATAGTCCTCAGTGCATTTTCTCTTTATACTCCAAAACGTCTCAAAATCACCTCCTCCTCTTTTGTTCTGTGCCTCTCTGCCTTTGCTGAGCCAGTTCAGACTACTTCTCCAGCAAGAGTTCCCCGATGCCACCAATCAGCTGTGATGGCTGCCTCCTCTGAGATCCCATAGTGCTGTCTATCATTTATGACAATCGCCACAGACTACTAGGCATCACCGTCGTTTGTGCACTTCTTAACTTTCCTTTTGGTTCTAAGCAAGTTGAGAGAACGAATGGTGCTATGCCTTATTCTTATCTGTATTCTCACAGTCCCCAGAGTGTGGCATATTCAGTAAAAGTTTAGATGGGTGGATGGAAGGGAGGGAGGAAGGAAGAGATGGAAGAAGGCAGGCGAGGAAGGAAACTAATAAAAGAGATCAAACTGCCAACATTTGCAGGCAGTTTTGTCAGTAGATTTCATCAGACTGGTGAGAAACGAACCATTTGCCCCTTATGGCTATAAGAAGAATGTGGGGACCCCAATAGCTGCCACGAGTATGTGTCTAGGGTGATATCTCCCACTGCTGTGTCCTTCTCTCCCTGTCCAATGTGTTTTGGGTGTCATTCACATGATTGCCCAAATTTGGTCTCGAATATTTTACTTATACAAGCTCCTAAATTTGCTTTGAACAGCATTCTGCGCTGGGAGGATCTCTGAAGCTAAGCCACTGTTTCCTGCCTGGAACCAAAACGGGGGGCCAGCTGGTCAACGCATTTATTGGCCACTTCACTTTTACTTTAGAGAAGTGACTCGCCTTTTTTGTCATCATTGTTTTATCCTCTAAGGAATACACGTGAACTCATCTGAGTTTATAGATTGCTCCTCAATCATCAATCCATGTTGAGTCTAACATCTTCTGCAGTCTTTGAATAATTTTTATGAACCAAAGGCCTTCCAAGTTATCTCTCAGAACTTTACTGCTCATGCTCTTGCTTTTAGCTCCACTTTTTCTTTCGATGTCTCGATGCAGTAAGAATGTTTGCTTGCAGTTCCTGTTCTCAGTCCACCTACTCGGATCAGCATATAAATTCCAAGTGCTACAGAAACAGAATGGCCCTGGAAAGTAGAGGCAGTTTCCTTTAAAATAAGCTAATAATAAAAATTTAAACAAATAGAATTGATCAAATAGAGTGCTATATGGTCCAAAGCGTCCTCAGACTGACAGCCTTTTGTGACTGCAGCTCAGCATGCTTCCCATGACAACCGTCAGATTTTAGTAAGATCCGTAAATATCCAGACAGAAATTGTGTGAAGTCAGTTTGTCCCTGTGACAAAGGCTTAGTCTGAGTTAAGTTGCTGTGGAAGAAAAAGTAGGAGCAGATCAGGACCAGCTGAGAAATAGCGAGAGGCATGTCCTGAGGTTGGAGAATTACTCTCCAGTTGTGAAACTAACATAGTTTCCCAAGAAAACATACGACATGATGAAGGACTAGCCACCAGCTTGGCCTCTTTTTTTTTTTTTTGTATATGAAAAAGCATTTGTTTTTTCCTTTAGTGCAACTTATATAGAGAACATTTAACTACCAGATAAGCATCTCACCATGGCCCCAGCTAGTGGTAGATCTTTCTAGGAAAGAGATCTTAATAAGAAAAAAGTTAGATACACTGCTAAAGTGAAATTGTTACCAATTCAACCAGCTCCCCCAAAATCGAGCCTTCTAAATGCAGAATCAACATGATGATCCCGTCTCATTTCTATACCAGCCAATTGCAAATACATAAGAGAATAATATACTAAGAACGGAAAAATTTTAGGGCAAATATTTCACAAAGGTTTTGTACTCTTACACATACTATAATTTATTTACAAATTATGAAGCACAGCTTCTGGTAAACATACTGCCATCTTTAAGTATTAATTACTCCTGAGAACTTCTGTTCATTTCATAGCACAATGGAAAGCCAGTTCTTCATGTCACCCAACCCAAAAATGTCCATTAACTTCAAAAAATAGAAATGGCCAGGTGCAGGCCCATAAGAATGGTCCACCCTAAGTGGTAAGACCTTCTTCACCTGTCACCGTAGGGGCCCATGTCACCTTGCTTTTGCAGTTCAAGCAGTAATTCTTATCTCCCCTACTTTGTGAAACACATTGTATTCTTTACCTATTTGTTTTTATCAGACTCTGAGCAGCTTTTGGGGCTCCCCATTTAATAAGCTGGCTAAGGCTTGCAAGCTCATCTTTCTTGCCTTTTATAGAAGCAAACAATCGTTTTCTTTCATAGC
>NW_011888880.1:3721077-3741738 GCF_000151845.1 Pteropus vampyrus | reverse complement strand
TGCAACTTATATAGAGAACATTTAACTACCAGATAAGCATCTCACCATGGCCCCAGCTAGTGGTAGATCTTTCTAGGAAAGAGATCTTAATAAGAAAAAAGTTAGATACACTGCTAAAGTGAAATTGTTACCAATTCAACCAGCTCCCCCAAAATCGAGCCTTCTAAATGCAGAATCAACATGATGATCCCGTCTCATTTCTATACCAGCCAATTGCAAATACATAAGAGAATAATATACTAAGAACGGAAAAATTTTAGGGCAAATATTTCACAAAGGTTTTGTACTCTTACACATACTATAATTTATTTACAAATTATGAAGCACAGCTTCTGGTAAACATACTGCCATCTTTAAGTATTAATTACTCCTGAGAACTTCTGTTCATTTCATAGCACAATGGAAAGCCAGTTCTTCATGTCACCCAACCCAAAAATGTCCATTAACTTCAAAAAATAGAAATGGCCAGGTGCAGGCCCATAAGAATGGTCCACCCTAAGTGGTAAGACCTTCTTCACCTGTCACCATAGGGGCCCATGTCACCTTGCTTTTGCAGTTCAAGCAGTAATTCTTATCTCCCCTACTTTGTGAAACACATTGTATTCTTTACCTATTTGTTTTTATCAGACTCTGAGCAGCTTTTGGGGCTCCCCATTTAATAAGCTGGCTAAGGCTTGCAAGCTCATCTTTCTTGCCTTTTATAGAAGCAAACAATCGTTTTCTTTCATAGCGTTTATCTTCCAGAACAGCCCTTGACTTCCTCCTGTGCTCAGAATGCTCTCAAACAGCACTTACCACTTTGTGTCAAATTGTCTGTTTAATTGTTTATTCTTCCTGACTAACCTGTATACGGTTCAGGAGAAGGATCTCCATCTTAGCCTTTCTCAATTCCAATCTCTACACAGACTGTAGATAGCTATTTTATTGAACCACAATACGTTGGCAATACTTGACTGCTTTTTATCTAAAATAACAGCAATTTCATATGGTTCAGCCTAACCTAAGCTTTAACTAACTCTGAAAAAGGAGGACTTTTTTTTCCTGCTGTGGAAATACTAGCAGTTTATATGCAGATTTTCCATGAAAGTAGCAAAGATCTATCACATCTACAGATCTTATTGTTAGAGCTTCTCAAACTCTAATATACAAATGAGCCATCAGGGTATCTGTTATCAACGCAGATTCTGCTCCAGGGCTGGGCAGGGGCCCCAGGCTGCATTTCTAACAGGCTCCCAGGTGCTGCTGAGGCTTCTTAGTTCTGGATCTGCTACTGGCTGTCTCTGTGACTTTAATGAGTCAAGCCATCCTTCTGGAACTTGCTTTCCGTAATATGCAGGGGGTCAATTGGGTGATCTATTCTTTCCAAGTCTAATGTTTGTGACCTGCCAAGGTCACATTTACATATGTGGTTAGAGAGTTGGTGCAGCAAACCGTTAGGATCATCAGCTCCATCCCCAGACTGCCTCGGGTCATACCTCAGTTTCGCCACATAGGATGTGACTTTGAAGAGAGTTACTCCATCTTTTGGTTCCTTATTTTCCTCAGCTGTCAAAATCGAACTAGTATCGAATTAGTTCATATATATAAAGTGCTTGGGACAGAACCTATACTTATAAACTCACGAAATGTAAGCTGTTTGGAGCATTAGTGTTCTCTGCGGTTTCATTTGTATGAAGCTTTCCTAAGAAAATTATCTGAGATATGGACTAAGATTTAGAGTGTACAGGAAAATGTTTACCGCCAATTTATTTATTCTTACCAAAACCTGAGATGCAACCTATATGTTCAACAACAAGAGAAAGATAAACTATAGTGTATATCATGGAATCTTTGTGCCCATTGTAAATGTCTACAAATAATTTTTAATGCTCGAGATACAATATAAAATGGGGGAGAAAACAGGATACAGAGTTGTATTAACAGCTCAAGTTTACAATTTCTTGCATATGATGTAGTTCACTATGTCTGCGAGAAAATGCTCCAAAATATTAAGTGATTATTATGACCAGGTGATAGCACGATTGGCGATGTTTTCCTTCCTCCTTATGTTTTTTTCCTGTATTTATTCTACATGAAGTATGAACACCTTTAATATTCAGAGAAAAAGTAATTTGAAACATGTGTAAATCCCCATCCCCACCCAATCTCACCGAAAAATCAACCCTGTAGCAAGGAGTTTGGCTTCCGTGGCGCCGTATGCCGAAACTGTTCTAGAAGCATTGCAAATACAAATCAGAAGTCAGTAAATTTAGTAATATAACATTCAGGGCCAAACTAATGACTGAAAGGTAAAACAAGCCTGTTCGTTTTTTATTATAAGTGAAAATGAGATTGTTGGGTGTTCCAATGAAGCATTGTCTGGACAAAGCGGCTACTTTGCTGCATGCCATGTAATATCCCAGGGAGACTGTAAGACGCGGGAGCAGGGCGTGCGGCTTTTCAGTTTAGAAAAATACCAGAAACAACCAGCATCATGCTGATCTGTGTGCTTAAGTAGATGGGTTTTCAAATAGAAACCTTTTAGTGGTCTCAATACCACAATATGATTAAATCTGTATTTAGATTTTCATTTAAAAGTTAATGCAACGGGTTAGGGAAAAGCATTTGAAGTGTCTGAAGGGGGAATCCATTATGCTTTTACATACATGCCCCCATGACATAGATTTTGCCCAGCCTCAGCGAGCCCATTACATTTTGAAAAGAAATTCAGGAAAAATATTTGCTAGCAGTTTCCCACACCATCAATTTCTTTTAAAAGCTGCCATAATAGTGATAATCAGAACCTAGCCCAGGTTGAATGTCTTTTAACTTGCCAGAGAAGATTAAGGGCTATTTCTTCTAGCCTCTCTCAGACCTGGATTGAGAGGAAAATTTGTCTGTATAAATTTTCTACTTCTACTCCACTGCCAGGTAAAATCCCTTATCCTTAACTTTTATTTGACTTTTAGTACTTTGAACTTCTCACTTTTGGGGTAGACATTACCTATGATCTATGGATGCTTGATGCATTCTCTAACCAGTAACTTCAACCTTAAAAGAAAAAGAACTTTTGAATAAAAGCCGCTTTTGAATCACTTGCAAATCATTTTTCTTTGCCTCTCATGCACTCTAGAACCTTGACTAAAGAACATTTTGTCTTAAAAGAGGCTTTTGATTGAAGAATATTGAAAAAGATTAGCTTTGCAGCTAACTGTGTAGCTGATTACAATTTAACCCTGGGTGACTCATTGTCATTCAGAAAAATAGGTCTCCAAAATAGGATGCCCCCCAAAACATCATATATCTAACATTTTATCTCATCTTTATTTTAATTTAATTTTTTGTATGTTTTATAAAATCGATCATATGTTGGTACATTAAATAGTACAAGCAACTGATTTAAAATAAATACACAGAGATTGGGAGCGCTTACAATATTCAGTCATGGAGTTTTGAAAGCAGAGAAGACGATGATCTCAAGGTTCCATTCAGGCAGCCAGCAACAACACGTACTGAGACCTGTGTTTGCATTGAGCATCTCTCTGTCCCGCTTTGTTTCAGATGCTAGGAATAAGGCAAAGCCCCTATTCTTATGAAGCTCATATTTTCATGAGAGAACTAATGTGCAAGTGAACAAACAATAATTACAGATTCTTACAACAGGTATGCTATAAATAAACAAGATACTGTAACTTTTATTTATTCATTCAACAAATGTTGATTGGTCATCAGGTATGGCCTTAGTACTATCCTAAGCATCCTGAGCAAAATAGATGTGGTTCTGGCTCTCACTGAGTTTACACTCAAGTCAAGGTGGCAGATGTCAATTACAACTGCAATTAAAGTTGTAAAGAAGTAGCACAGTGTGCTATCAATTCAGAAGGAACTGACAACTAAAAATTGGGGGACGAATCAGACAGGAGAGGGCTTTCTGAGCATGTTTTCTGAAGATGTTATGAGGCGGGGCTTTGAATGATGCGTTTGCCGAGGATGGTTATTATAACAGATGAGAGCTGGTGAGAAATATGTCTCCATCCAGGGAGAAAGGAGCAATGGGTGCATGATCTTCCCACTGCTCACTGATGACTTTTAATTGTGTGGTTTTAAAAGAAAATCTGGCTCAATAGCTTGCTGTCATTTGTAGGTAGCTCATGGATTCTCTCAGCTGCTCCTCACTGGCACATGCGACGTACGAGTAGGTGCTTTGAATTCTGTTGTAGATAAAAGTACACAGGTTCCTTTCCTGAACTCAGTTTCTAAGCTCTAGAACTGGATGTGGTCCTTTCATTGGAGGGCACACCTGAAATCGTGAAATGGTGCTCTGCGGGGCCCTATGCTTTGCATACCGAGCATTCTGAATATTAACTATTGGCTTGAAGAGGCAGTTGGGCTGCTGTTGAGTTGGCAGCAGAGTGGAAAATGGAGGTCGAAGGGAAATGTCAAAAGGAAGCTTCAGATGCGATTAGCAGGGATGTGAGGTTTACCAAAGGCAACACACCACATGAGGAAATCAGACCCAAATGCCAAGAGGCTCTACAAGCAGAGACAGATGTGCATGTGAGAAGGCCACGGAGATACGCCTTCTGTTCAACTCTGATATAAATGTGCACTTGGTCTCCATTTTAAACACAGAAATCTTCAGAGGAAGAGTGTGAGCGGAAAGATACCCCTGGACATGTATCTTTTGCTTGTTTTTCTTTTGCTTCTTTCTTTTTTCCTTTGCCTTTTTTTTTTTTTTTAGGGCTATTATGAATGAGTTATAAGTATATACTAACCTAGAGGAATGCGCATGAGATGTTGTTAAGTGAAAACTAAAACGTTTTAGAATGTATATGATCTTATTTTTTGAAATGTGCTAATTTTTACACTGTAGGAATGTTGGGGGGGTGTTGTTTTTGTTGATTCTTGTCCTTTTTTTTCTTAGGAGGTGAGGCAGTGGTACTGTGTGAGGGTGGATAACCTTCTCCCTTAGACATTAAAATCTAATATAGCAACATGAGAGATTTAATTTTATCATGTAATTATTTATTTCATAAGAACTAGATGAGGAAAGAGGAAACCTGGGTTATATTTTGATTTACATGTCTTGGATATGTCATTGTATTTCTGATCTCTCTTCTTCCAACACATGTTGGGGAAATAAAGAAGAAAATATCAAATGCTCCTGAAATAAGGGCATCATAGGCCAAGATGATAATTTTTTCCCCTGCAATTTTTCCATTCTCTCTAAAGACCAAGATTTACGAGTTTATAAATTAGTCTCTGTTCTAGCCCACTAGAAAAGAGCCATCGTTTTCTCATTTAGAAAAGATTTAGCACCTTGTTGCCCAGGCTTAGCATATGGAATAATTAAGCTCATCCTGGGTCGCAGCCTATTCACTTCACAGAATCTCCCAGTCATAGAATGATATATCTAGAAAGAACTGAGCTGACCTCAAAGCTGATTAATTCTCAGAATTACCTGCAGATTTAACAAATATAAATAGAACCCCCTGGACATATGTACATTCCCAAATGTACTGAATCAGAAATTGGGCCCAGGAACCTATTTTTAAATGATCAGCAAGTGATTCTGATGCATCTCATCTATAGATTAGTGTTTGCGAACTACTGATGAAGTTTATCAAATAAGGTCAAGCTACTTGCCATGGGTGCTATAGGCAAGCAGGTATTTGTAAAGCCCCTACATAAAAAATACCTTTTAGTGCTAAGCCCTCCTACACAGCTAGCAGATGTGTAAAATTCAATCATGTCTGCAAAATTTCTTTTTTCCACACACTAGAAGCCATTAATCCTTAATAGGGGTTTCTGTTAAAGTAACATACGAGCTTTACCGTTATAAGTGTCACCCTGAGCCTCTGTTGTTAACCTGCCCTGACCCCCTCAGTCGGTGTCCCGATATCGGTTTTGTCTTAGTCTTTAGCCACAATGCATCTACTTTGTGCCAAAAACTCAAGGCGTCTGGGCAACACTCCCCTTTGAAAATTTTACAAGAATAAAGCTAGTGTACAAATCTTAGTTGCATATTCCCTTCCATTCTGAGTAATGAATGTGTGACTTATTTAAAAGTTGAAAGAAAATCTGTTAACACCAGACCTTCAATATCTGAAACCCTTGAAGAATATCACCACTTATGGAGAAAGAAAGACCAAGTGGAAAGGGAACCTTTTAGAAATACTGAGACAAAGCAAATGGCACGCATGGTATTTCTCGTTAGCCTCTAAGGCAGTAAAGTACCAGATGTCACACAACAAAGTCTGAGGGGACCGTGTAACCTAATGGGGGTAGCCAGAATGTTCGGCTTTTAAAAGCTCTCATGCTTATAAAAACAAGCAACTTGGCACCATTAACTCCATATGTGAGATGTAAAACTTTTTTTTCCAGCCTGCATTTGATTTATTTAAACATTCGTAATGCTTACCTTTTGTGTTAAAAGGGAGAATATAAACAAATGAGATGTTTGTTCATCCATTAACTTAGAGTCTTGCACATAGTAGGTTGCTTAGTAAATATTTGGTGACAGTATTTACCTGCTGCCTTCTAATTGTACAGTTGGAAAAGAAAAGATCAATGAAGCTGATCTCTTAAGTTGAGTAAGTTACACAAAGTGCATATCACTCCACTAGAGAATGAAGTCGGCCAGGAAATGATCAACGTGGTGACGAAAAGCCAGACCAGAGCTGTAATGGAGCACGAAGTCCCTAATCTGAACATGTAAGAGTGAGCCGTTCGTTGAGTTCAAGGTGCACAGTGCAGAGAGATCATTATAAAATTACGGAAGACCATGCCTTTCTTTACGTTCTATTTCCTGGGAGTCTGTGACGTCATCCAAATGTGGTGCAGAGTCAGGGTCGTCTCTGCAGGCTCTGTGTGCTCTGTCTCAGGCGTGGGTTGTCTCCACGGCTTTAGCTTCTGCTGGTGTTCGGGTGGCTCTCATGCCTTTAGCCACAGCCCTGGCTTCCGACCCAGAGTGCAGTCACACGCGTCTAGTTGGACGCCGGACATCTCCATGTGGCTGCCAGCTTCTCTAAGACAGCTCGTCCTTTCTGTTCTACACAGAATCTTCTTGCCTCTTTTCCCAATTCTCATCCAATTTAGAGAAACCCAACCACCCAGGGTCAAAATCTGTCATTTTTCTTGCTCCCCTCATTCAGTGGCTCACCGAGTCTTACCGCTTTTTCACTGTCTCCCTTGGTTTCATGCCGTATTTATTTTTTTATGCCTGTGTGGCCACAATAACCTCGTAACTCGCCTCACCGCTTCCACTTCTGCCCCCTCCAACCCATTCTGTACATCAGCACCACGTCGATCTCCCTAACGGGCCTTTCTGGAACATCACTCCTGTAATCCAGGTCACTTCGGTAGGTGATGACATCCTGAGGATCGCGTCTAAACTCATTCGTCTGGCGTCCAAGGCCCGCCATAACTTGGCCCTCTACAGCCCTTTCCTTTTCCCATTCTAACTCCTTTTTTCACTTCAAAACAAATTTTTGTTCTGATTAGAGTTGTGAGAAGAATAAATTATGATTTTATCTGACTGTATTTTTTTTAACCCAAACTAGCTTTAAAAAAAAAAAAAACAGAAAAAGATAATTCTTAAAACACATATGAGTTTCAAATAGATACATTATTTTCTTAAGTATGCCAACTGGGATTGATCAGAACTTAATATATTTTGCTATGGGGAATTGGGTAGTTTTAATGATAGGTTATAAAATGATGGACTCAGATTGAACCAAAGTTCTGTTTTGGGAGAAGGCAAAAGTAATTCTTCTGAAAGGAGACAGAACAGAATAAATGTTACACACACACCCATCTCTCTGTGTCTTTTAGAGTTATAGGTTTAGTCCCAAAGGTGTTTTCCTCCCCAAAGCCTCCTTCCACTGACAGTATGCCAACGAGGCTGAAACCAAGGTGTCAGCAGAGTTGCATTCCTTCTGGAGGCGCCAGGGGACAGTCCCTCCCTTTCGGCTCCTGGTGACTGCTGACTTGTGGCCACCTCACTCCAGACTCTTCCTCCGTGGTCACATTGCCTTCTCGTCCACGTGTGTCAAATCTCCTGCCTCTCTCTTGTAAGAACACTTGTGACTGCATTTCAGGCCCACCTGGATAATCCAGGATAATCTCACATCTCAAGATTCTTAGTCACATCCGCAATATTCTTTTTTGCCGTAGAAGGTAATATTCACAGATTCCTGAGATTAGGACCTGAGTATCTTGGGAGGAGAGGCATTATCATCCCACCACAATGATTAACTGTTAACGTTTTGTTTGTATCATATGCTACATAATTAAATTTTTAAATCGTGAAGCAGCAAGAATATTCTTAGAAGAATATGCGCCATACAGTTGACAATGGTTATGGCTTGGGAGTGGATGGGTAGGGGAATTTTCAGTGTTTTGAAGCATTTTACTCTTCTACAAAGAGCATGTGATTGGTATGTTTTTGTTTAGGGATAAAACAGTGAGATTAAAGAGGGAAAAATTGCACTTCCGGCAACATTAAAGGAAGCTCATGGTGCCCCATTTGAGTATCTTCATTATTCTTCATTTCCTGGCGCTATTCCCGGCCCTCTCCCCTTCTCGTCCTCTGGGCAGCTGCTCTCCTTTCCCTCATCTGTGCAATTTGGACGGAAAAACACACTTCAGGCAATTACATCCAAATGGATTTGATTGGCCTCAAAGTCCCTGCTGTTCCCTCTGTCGTGGGCTATATTTTCTAATTTCCTCCTTCAAAGAACAAAGAAAGAAGTTTCCAGGAGGAAGGGGACAAGGCAGAGAATTGGAAGGAACAGGGAATATTTTTTTGACCTGCAGCCTGAGATCTTTTCGGTTTTGGTGTGTTCTCCCTTCAACAAGGGCCCTACTCCATGGGGACAAATTCACTCCTCCTTGGTGTCTAGATCCCTACCAGTGGCAGGAGGTTTTTCTGCTGTGCTGCTGTCATTTGTTCGCTTTGTCAACCTATATTCTTGGAGCAGTTGTGATTTTTCAGGTACTGTAAAGAGCTGTCTGGGAATATAATTATGAATGAGATAAAGGCCACGCCCTCCAAAGTCATAGTCAGATTTTCCAGTTTTCCTTCATTCTGCTGCCAAGGTCCAGTGTCAGTGGCTTGAGATGCATCCAGTTCACTGGTGACTAATAATTTCTTCAATCTCTGTCTTCTCTAACATCCAGTTTCTTTCCAAAGGCCAAAGAGTCTATATTGGATAACCAAACTGAACATTTTGAATTGGACAAAAACATTGTTTCTCTCTAAAGGAGATTTCCATATATTAAAGGACGAATTTGAAAATCCATAACTTTTCTATAAATTAAAGTCACTATTTTGTCTGTTTGGTCATACCAGTAGACATTTGCAGCTTTGTGTGACATAGGGCATTTTCCATTGTTTTGCTGAAATAAGCAGCTGTTTATAGCATATATATGTAATCAGACATCTAATTAAATCAACTTGGTCTGTCGCTAGGTGGATTCATTATACTGGCTAATCAGAGGTAAACTCAGCTGGTATGGGCATGTGGTTGGAATACTCTGGAAAATGGAAGTGGGAAATTCATTAAAAGCTGCCAATAACATCTTTTCTTTATTCACTTTAAACATTGATTGCAGCGAGAGGTTAGTTTTTATTGACAATGCAGGAGCAGAGTAGATGCTTTTGAAAACAAAGAGCGAAATCATCTAGGTAGATGAATCATGGAAAATATGTACAGCCAAGCTTCTCAGACTTAATGCACAGAAATCGCCTGGGGATTTTCTGAAAATGCAAATTCTGACTGAGGGGGGCTGGGGCCTGAAATGCTGCATTTCTAGCAAGCCTCAGGGGTTAGTTTTGTGGATTAGCAAGACCGGGATGAGCCAGTCAACTTCCTCAAGGCCACCACTTTTGTGAAATCGAGAAAAAAATCCACAGCTTGGCCCTCAGATGGTTGAAGGTACCATATCATCTTTTTTTAGGCGCCAAATGGTAGTGTCCTTTTTGGTGACATAAAGAGATTCTGACCCAGCAGTGGCGTTTTTCTGATCCTGCAAGCCTACAATAGCTCCTCATTTCTTTTGGTTGCTTGGTGTAGTTTGGACTTTAAAAATATGTATTTTTAAATTCCCAGATGATACTATAAACTCATTGAGAATAGAAGCAGGATCCTGACAGTGCTAGATGCTTATTAAATATTCAACAAATGTGTTTCTAATTGAATATTATGACTCCTCTGTTTCTACTAAGTTTTTCCAGTAAGCCCAGTCTATGAGCTGCTACTTTCGCCAACAAAATAAGAGAGAGTTTAGGAAGGCACTTAATTCGATGCTTTCAATGTTAACAGGATTGATGACAGATCTTAGGTTAAGGCTCAGTATTAGAATACTAAGAGATACCCTAAGATCTTGGGGGGAGTTGTCACCACCTGGACAGGTCTGTTTTCTCTGTCTTCACCTTCAGGATTTTGCTTCTGTTCTGATCCCCTCAACATGATTCCTCATTCAGATGAATTCTCCTTTCAGTCATTTTCCCTTCTGTGGTTGTATATCCCTAATTTTCCACCCATGGGATAATCCTGAGCATCTTTAGAGCAGAGGTGAGTGACGAGATCGTGGGCAACTTGTGTAACCCAGCACCTGCCATGATGCATCTCGTTTGTGTATAATAAGCAATGTCCTGATGGTCAGATTCAAACTTAGGGATACTTCAAATATTTAAAAGACATCCTTCTATAAAACTCCATTCTTGCACAACCATATTATAAATTTTAAAAACACTCTTGAGATCACAATTATTTGAATTTGGAGCTCTGTAAAACCAGTGGGATTGAAATTCATTTGTGGCTAGTGTTTAACAATCATCTGAATTTCAGCTTAGTCCCTGTGCTGAGAGAGAAGCAGAAATAAATAGCAATTGAATGAAGCTATAAATTGGAAATATATGGAGACATTAATTTAATATAGAAAACTAAAGGAGCCTTCTACTAGCCAATTTACTATAAAACTGATCTCTTAGAATTAAAAAAAAATAAGTGAAGCCATTTGGAGACCGGGAAGCACTTTAGAAATATTCATTGTATCAAACACCTGTGATGGAAACTGCAATTATAAATCTGTGACTTAGAAACGGTAGATGAAACATTCCCAGGCTGCCTGTAAACCGCCCAGGGCACTTCCTGTCTACTTCTTGTTACACAGAATGCATGCGTGCCAGGTTCCACCAAGCTTAATTGCTAGAACAGGGCAAGATTTTTTTTCCCTCCTTTTTTAAAAAGCAGAGCCATGAGCCGATTACCTGGAGTAAAGTACTTGTCAGAGGGTCATCCATAAAAACTCGAAGTGAGGACATGAAGTAGAGAGGTATCAGCTACAGAGAAGCTACTTAACCAGGTTCTGATATTCAGGCTTTATTCATCTACCAAAACAAAACTTCAGGTAACTATTCTTCGTGTATTAAAATGATCAATGCTGCTCTTGAAAAATGAGTTACTCTTAGAGAAGGAGCTAGTCTCTCAATGAGTTTACTTTTTGGGGAGAAGGTTTTTCTGCACATACTAACATATCTATTTCAATGACCTCTCTGGCCTTCTCGAAGGACCTTTCATAGCCTTTCTGAGGATTTGTGCTCCAGTTTAAGCTTCCCAAAACAGATCTTAGTGGGTCTTTATCTTGCTTCTTGTGTGTAAGCTACTGTGCTACTCTGTGGCAAATTCACAGACATTTAAAATGTGTTCCGTGGGTCTCTGCTTTGTGACCGCATTGGGAAGCCATGTTGATTTACAGGCTTTGCTGATCTCAGTTCCTGACAAAATTCTCCCCACTGCTGCCAAAAGAGCTGGCAAATGGGACCACAAAAGGGACCGGGGCTGTCCTGTTGCTTCCAGGCCCTCCAGGACATCAGCTTGCAGATTCAAACAGCTGCACCATTTCTACCCAGGCCGTGCCAGCAGCTGGGCAGGGGGCTCTGCCCCCATTGCGTCCTCCCCACCTCAGCCCTGGAATGGTGCCCTTCCCTGTAGCCGAGCCACCTCCATGCTGGTTGAGCTGCCACTTCAGGTGCTGGCTCAAGTGCACATCAGTGTGGCTTGCTGCACGCTCACCAGGCCTGGGGGACTGGGAGGGAGGGGGAGAGACTGGGATCTGTCCCAGTGCAGGTCAGATCATTATACCCCGAAGTATTACACAGCTTTGTGAATCTGTCTACCGTGCTGTTTCTCCTCGGGGTAACCACAACGGCACGTTGATTGGGGTACCACCTCCTTCAACCACCACTTCCCACCAGATGTTTGTGACCCACCGCTGACTGGCTCCTGAATGTCAGCAGATAGCCTCTCCCTTCTGAATTCTCTCCCTGGGCTCTGACATCCCTCTTTAAAAAATGATTTATGTAAGGTGCCTCCTACCTTTCAGACATGTGTGTGCACGCACGCACGTGTGGACATGCATACATACACACATACACACTGCCATTGGAGACAAGGTTTGGATCCCACCCCACCCCAAACCTGGAACCTTCTTAGTCTAATGTCAATGAGCTGATGCAAATAGATGCAGGCCGACCTCACTGCATTGCACTTCATTTTATTGCACTTCCCAGATGTTGCATTTTTTTAAAAAACCGAAGGTAAAACTCTCTACCAGCAAAAGGATTATGACTCACTTTTGTGATACTCGCTTTATTGTGATACTTGCTTTTGCTTTACAGCGATGCTTGCTTTATTGTATTGCTCAGGACCCGAACCCACATTATCTCCAGGGTATGCCTGTTTTCAGGAGGAGAGATGGTGCCCAGCTACACACATTGGATTAATCTGAGTGTGATCGCCACCCACACAGGGCCCCTGCTCTTACATCCTGGGGCTCTGAAAATGAGTACTGTTACATTTAAGTTTGTTTCAAATTCTCCATAGAGACCCTAATGAATCTGATAGTTTCTGTATTATCATAGTCTGGATTTTCTAACAAATTAGCATTTGAATTGTGTATTTGTTAAGGGTTTATTGTTTGCAAGTAACAGAAACCAATCTGAGCTACTTTAGACCAAAATGGGAAATTTGTTGCAGGGATTCAGGCAGGGCTCTGGGGACTCCAAGGTGTGACCGTGGACCTTGCCTCAGAGCCTTGTGTTCATCTGACCTTTCTTTGCAGACTCTTTGTATCACAGTTGAAGAATCAGGGTCTATTCGGCCGTGTTCCAGCCAGCTAAGGCCAGGGACACTGTTTCAGGTCATTCAAACCAAATGGGTGGAGCCAGCCCTGTAGACAAAGTGAAGAGATGGGAATATGTGTGGCCCACGCTCCAAAGAGTAATCTCTGTAGGGAGCATCCATTTAACTTTTGTTTGTTTGTTTGTTTAATCATTACAACAACAGTAATGATCATTTGGCTACAACTCTTTAAATGGTCTCATAGGAACCATGAGTTAGAATGCTTTTCAGAAAGGAAAGGAATCTTGAAAGTAATTTCAATGGTTCCGAACTTGGGTCCCCCAGGTCTGTTAAGGTCTGCATATTCTGCACCTGCTCCAGTATTTTTTAAAGGCCTTCATTTATTTACCGTGATAAAGCTACACAAGCACATGAAGGCCTTGAATTTCTCTGATTTGGGCTAAAATGGTATTAATTTGATGTGGTAATGCTTATGTGTCCTCACGATGAGAAATATGTGTCATGGATCCATTTTTTACTAAACATTGGGGAAGTTATTTAAATTCAGTGTGGTAGCAGTCGTAGTAATAATAGCAAACACTTATGCAGAGGGTTCTGTGTGCCCACAGTCTCCAGAGAACACAGACGTGATCTTTCCAAACCTGGTGTTCATGCAGGGGGGAGGGAGGGAAGGGTATTTAAGTGCCAAAAAAGATTGGGAACCCCCAGATTCGGTCTTGAGTCTGCAGTAGTTCTGGTGCGGAAGTGAAAACATCCTTAGCAGGGAGTCACAGCTCTTCCCAGGAAAAGCTTCATAAACGAGCCTCCTCTTGCTCGCCAGCCTTGCGCTTGGCTCTAGCTGCAGTTTCACACATTCCTTAGTCTGATTTCGCTCTGTTTAAACTCTGGAGTGCTTTTGCATTTCTCCTACTATGTAGGACATCTGACGTTAGGTGCAGTTTTTCAAAATAAAATCATCTCTAGACTATAGGACGCTTTCTTGAAACTAGAAACGTAGGGCTGTTGCACTTTGTTCTCTAAAGACTTTGAAATGTGTTCTCTGATCCACGACATGGTTTCACAGTCATGTGTGTCTATCCTTTCAAAACTGAGAAGTAGCTGTCTAATAACAATTCAGATCTCACTATTACCTGTGAGTTAGACATTTATTGAACCAGATATTCTTCGTGTGTACTCTTCACAACGCTCTAAGAAATAAGTGATATTATCTTCTTCTACAGAGGAGGTGAGACCCAGCAAAGTAAATACTTGGTACGTAAGTGTTCAACAGCACCCCCTACCGTGGATGCAATAAAGTTCCAGGCTGCAGGACCTGCATCTGGAGTGTCCTGTGGTACTCCCCAGCACAAAACGGGTCCACAATAAAAGCAGAAATAAGGGATACATGAATGACTCTGTCTAACTTCAAAGTCGGTATACTCCAGCATACCGATGCTGGGACATGCTTTGTGCCTAGTGAAGAAATAATTGTTTCCATAGGCATTAATTAAGATGTTTACAATATTTTGTTGTCGTAGAATATATGTATATTCCCAGCCATTGGCTTGTCCTCCAGGTTAGTTGGAGAGTATTAAAATAAATCCTCACAAATCCATGATTAGGGGGAAAGGGATGGTCAGAATTTTATACTTAAATACTAGCATATTGTTATTGGAGCCCCTAAAATTCACTTGATAATTCTGTGATATTTTTCTTTCCAGATAATACTGTATAAAATGCAATTCCTTGAAGTAAAATTATTTTACATTTTCTTTTGTCAATATGTTTAGTTATGCATGTTTTATAGTGTAAAAATATACTTACTGCAAACCCCAACCTAAGTCACTAGAAGGAAACAAAGACAGATGACCCATGCCATAAAAAATCATCCCTAAGACAAAATCGCTCCAACTTCACCCATACCTTTATTGATTATAACACATTGTTTTAAACCTTGAAGTTGTAGCTTCAATGATTTGTCTCTGAAAAAAAAATACCAAAAGAATTAAAACATCCCATAAGTCTTTTGCAAACCCCTAAAACTGTGAAAGAGTTCCTTTTTTCATGCCACCTAATGATTGCTGGAGAAAACGGTTGTATTGATTCAAAACAATGCTTTCTATTAGCTTAGTAAATATAGTTTGAGATTAATTACCAGAAAGTGTTTCTTTCAGACTTTATAAACTCCCTGGTATTTTATAAAACTGAAAGACTATGTGCTATTCAACTTTTAACCATAATTATTCAGTGAGACACTTTAAGTAAACATATAAACATCTGGCTCCAGAGACCATCAAAGACGTCACAGCTTCAGGTCTGTAAATAGTGCCTCTCTATTAAAGCTACTATGTAAGAGTGTTTAAAATGAACTACAAAGAATGTCATTTGGAGAAATATGCAAGAAAAACTCTGGTTTTGTAGACCTCATGATAGATGAGCCAAAAAATGATATTTAGACCCAAGAGTGATTCTGTGTGATTCCAATGAATATGATGTCCATGGTCCTCCAAAATGAAACTACACACAAGATTTTACATACAGTTTTATAGAATTCTCTAATCTCTGAAGCTCATCCATCTCAGTTAAGAATATAAATATCACTAGTTTTTAGGCAGAAGCCTACTTAGACTTAAAATTATTAATTAATTAATGTGTTTTTCTATTTAGTCCCTTTGTTATTACCTGTGTATGGCTCCAAGTGCCCAGAAGCCATAATGATATAGCATTTAGGAAAAGTTACTCAGTTTCTGTTCCTTAAATTCTGAGTTCACACATTCTTAAACTCTGGGTTCACTCTGTTCAAACCCTTGGGTGCAGTTAATGTGGCATTAGATACCATGTCGCCCAGGCCTTTCCTTCTTTATTGTCGATGAGGTAGTAGCTTGCATCGCTTACATTATGTGGAATGACCTGCCATGAGCTTCTGGTTTTTCAAGTGTATAGTTTCCTTTGGAACTTTATTTGAAGACAAATTTGGAATCAAAAAGAAATTGGACCTGGAATGTAGTAATGGAACTTCTGGGCACCATTCTTGCCTTTCCCAATGAATTCCATTGTGGTATCATTTAGCTAAAACAGCCTGCATGTCAGGGGCTTTGCTTTTCTTAGGCAGCATCAGTTACCATGTAGGCCCCACGGGGCATAAAGAACTTAAAAAATTTATGCCTCTCTCAAGAATCTTACAAATTCAGTTGGAGAGAGGAGACCCATACATGAAACAAGGGTGAAACAAGAAAATAATTATTCACTATTGACACAGAATAAAGAAACATATCGATACATGTTAATTGATTTTAACGGCAAGTATAAAAATTGATTATTATGAATTTAATGAGCATTTCTCAGTGTGTACCCAAACTAACATGGTCATAAATCCTGTTTTATAACATCAATTAATATCCCAAAGAGCATTCTAGTTCTGGGGAACCCTGAACTAGAATTATCATGAAAAATTTTATTGAGGGACAAAAGTCCTTGAGAAATAGGTGGGATATGAATCAAGTATGGTCCAGAACAACCTGCACGAGACTCACCAGTGATTGTTTTAAAAAAATTACTGGGCCCTACCTCTGTGCTATAAAATCATAATTTCTGGTGTGGAGGTCTTGGCCGCCTGCATTTTGACAATCCGTAATTATCTTGATGCAAAGTCAGGCATGAGAATCTCCATGCAGACAAACATAATGAAGGCGAAAGGCATTCATTTCTATCTAGTCAAATAATATTAAATAATAAAATACTTTGGGCTCTTTGAGTTTAATCTCAAAACTTGAGAATTTATAAAATTTTGCATAGAGTGACTTGTACCAGGCTATCTTTTGCTGGACCTAATAGAACAAACACCTGATATTTCTGAAACGGTCATTTAGGATTTTGTTTTAGTAGTGTATCGTTTTATATAGTATTTTTTTTAGTATTTATTTAGTATTCTTTTACTTCCTGCTAAAAAGCCACCATTCGAAATAATGGAAGTTCTTCCGTGTGTGTGTAAGTTACATGCACATAATACGTAATTTCCTTTGATTGTTTATTGAAACTATGTGAAGTCTTAATAGCTTAATAAGTCAGACTTCATAGAAATGAAGCAAGGGAAGGTTATAATTATACATTAAACTGAGTTTCATGCACGTTGTTTTCGTGACTGCAGGATCCTGGGTGGGATTTGAGAGCCAGCTCCCTCCCAGGAGAGTTCCTGATAAAAATTTCTATTTTTCCTCAGTGAAGAATATTTTTTAAAAGCAATCTAAATCCTCCTTGTGGTTCTTAAACAGTGGGACTGAATGCTTTTCTCTCAAGAGAGAAAAAGGAAGGGAATTCACTTTTATTGAGCCTCCGCTAAGCATCTGGTCCTTTGTCATTGCTTTCATTCAAGGCCCAAAACAACTCAATAAGCAACATGGAATGTCTTTAAGTCATTTTCATAGATTAAGGGACTGAAGCTGAAAGAAGTCAAATGGCTTGTGTAGGGTCTTACAGCTGCTAAGTGGCAAAGCCAGAATTTTAACCCTTCTCATGTGCTTTGCCCCATGAGAACATACTACCTCTGAGAGCTGCAGAAATCTCTAAACACTGTCTCTAGCCCAGGACTGTCTCCTCACTTTCTGTGACAGACCATTTCAGCAGAGGGCAGCAGGCCCCAGTGGCTCCAGCTCTGGTGGGGTTTGCTGACCTTGGGAGCTCCCACCAGCATCACAGTGTACCCCATGTCTCCCACACTCCAGCAAGCACTGTGGAGCAATGATTCCCAACATGGACTTGGACTTGATAATGACTGGTTGCTTAACCTTAAGTAAATTACCTATCTCGCTGAGACAGTTTCCTCATTTGTACAAAGGGAGTAGTGTCTACCTCACAGAATTGTGAATATCTTTGCGGGCCATTACTTGGTCTACCTTATGGTCTGAGTGGGCATCCTTTTCTTGTTCCTGATGTCAGAGGAAAAGCTTTATGCTTTTCATCACTGAGTATAATGTTAGCCGTGGACTTGTCATGTATGACCTTTAGAATGTTGAGGTATATTCCCTCTATACCCACTTTGTTGAGAGGTTTTATCATAAACAGATGTTCATAGATGCTCTCTAGAAGGTTGAGGTATATTGCCATCTATTCCTAGTTTGCCAAATTTTTAAAATCAGGCATAGATGTTAATTTTGTTAAATGAGTTTTCTCACCTTTTAGGTGATATTACGCTTTTTCTCCATTATTAATATGATCTATTTCTTTATTGATTTTTTTACTATTAAGAATAAACCTTACTTTGTCATGTATATCATCTTTTCAAATATTGTTAGATTTGATTTACTGACTTTTAAAATATTCTTGCATCTATGCTCATGAGAGATATTTGTCTATTGTTTCTTTTTTCTTTTATGTCTTTGGTTTTCATATTCAGGCAATACTAACCTCATAAATATGTTGGGGAGTGTTGTTTTCTGTTTGAAAGAGCTTATTTAAGATTAGTATTCTTTTTCTTAAATATTTGTTTCAGTTCACCAGTGATGCTATCTCTGATTTGGCCTTTACAAGAAGGTTTTAAATTACTAATTTAACTTCTTTATTTGATAAAAGTATATTCAATTTTTCTGTTTCTTCTTGGGGCAGTTTTGGTAATTTTGGTCTTCTGAGAAATTTTTTTTCTTCTGAATTCTCAAATTGTTGGCATAAAGTCATTCATAATATTCTTTTATTAGCCTCTTAATGTCTGTAGGATCTGTAGTAATATCCCTGCTTTTATTCCTGATACTTTTTTTCTTGATCAGTTTAGGTAAACATTTAACTATTTTTTTGATTATTTTTCAAAAAAGCAACTTTTGTTGCATTGAGTGTATCTCTTTTTTAATTTTCATTTTTATTGTGAATTTTTTCTTCCTTCTGCTTAATCTGAATTTAATTTGTTCTTTAGTTTAAGGTGAAGTCTTTGATTATTTTAAATCATTCTCATTTTCCAGTATAAACATTTAAACTTATAAATTTCCTTGTAAGCCCTATTTTAGAATCATGCTACATATTTTAATTTATTGTGTTTGCATTTTCATTTAGTTCAAAATTATTTCCTAATTTTCCCTGTAATTTAAAAGATTGTTATTAATTTCCAAATATTTAGGCATTTCCCAGCTTCTGTTCTGTCATTAGTTTCTAATTTAAATCCATTGTGGTTAAAAAACAAATTCTGCATGATTTTGGTTCTTCAAAATTTATGGGATTTTTTTTATTTGTTTTTTTGGCCCAATATGTGCTTATCCTGGTGAATATCCCATGTGCACTTCAAAGGAATGCGTATTCTACTCTTGATTTTTGGCGTGTTCTATACATGTCAAGTTTGTCAATATTGTTTTTCAGATTTTCTCTCTTTTTTTGATTTTTTTAATCTATTCTATCAATTACTAAGAAGATATGTTGAAATCTCCAATATAAGTGTTGATCTGTCTACTTCTCTTAATTCTGGCAGTTTTTACTGCATGTATTTTGGAGTTCTGTTCTTAGATACATATACATTTACAATTGTTATATCTTCCTGTTATAGTAACCTTTTGAAAATTGTGAAATATATCTCTATATTTCTAGTAATTTTACTTGTCTTAAAGTGTATTTTGTCCACTCCAGCTCTCATATATTTATTGTTTGATGTATTTAGTTCATCTTTTAACTTTCAATCTATTTGTCTTTAAATTTAAAGCATCTCCATAAGCAGTATATGCCTCTGTCTTGCTTTTAAAAATCTCATCTAACAATCTCTGCCTATTGACTAGAGTGTTTAGTCCATTTTTGTTAATGTAATTTTTTATATAATTGGATTTAGTACTACCATTTCATTATTTTCTATTTCTCTCATCATTTTTCCTTTATTTCTCTATTTTTTTGTAAAATAAGTATTTTGGTATGCCATTTTAATTTTTTTAGCAACTTTGTAGCTCTATTTCTCTGCCATTACAATATGCATTTTTTAACTTCTAATAGTCTACTTCAAATTAATACTGGCTTTTAAAGGTGAAATATAGGAACTTTGGTATGGATCTATTTATCTTTTTTGCTATAGTGTCATATATACTTCATGTATATGTTTTAAACCCAATAATACAATTTTTTATTTTTGCTTTAAATAGTTGTACTGTTTTTAAAGAAGTTCAGAAAGGAAAGAAAAAATCGTGTGTGTGAGGGTAGAAATATATGTAGGTAGGCATGTATGTTTGTATATATATGTACACACACATACATACAAACATACATGCTTACATACATACATACATATACACATACCACATATACCTATACCTACATTTTCAATGCTCTTCATTCTTTCCTCTGAATCTGAGTAACTTCTTGGTTTTACTTCCCTTTAGCCCACAGGACTTTTTTTCTTTAGCATCTCTTGTAGCACAAATCAATCAGCAATTTGCTAAGTTTTTGTTTATCTGAAAATGACTTTATTTCACTCTCTATTTCAAAGAATCATTTCTCTGGAAAGAGAATTCTTGACTGATAGGTTTATTTTTTTCTTTCAGCATGTTGAATATGCCATTCCAATATCTGTAGTCTCCTTCTAATAAAAAGCTGA
>NW_011888880.1:3714434-3720452 GCF_000151845.1 Pteropus vampyrus | reverse complement strand
GTTTAGTCCATTTTTGTTAATGTAATTTTTTATATAATTGGATTTAGTACTACCATTTCATTATTTTCTATTTCTCTCATCATTTTTCCTTTATTTCTCTATTTTTTGTAAAATAAGTATTTTGGTATGCCATTTTAATTTTTTTAGCAACTTTGTAGCTCTATTTCTCTGCCATTACAATATGCATTTTTTAACTTCTAATAGTCTACTTCAAATTAATACTGGCTTTTAAAGGTGAAATATAGGAACTTTGGTATTTATCTTTTTTGCTATAGTGTCATATATACTTCATGTATATGTTTTAAACCCAATAATACAATTTTTTATTTTTGCTTTAAATAGTTGTACAGTTTTTAAAGAAGTTCAGAAAGGAAAGAAAAAATCATGTGTGTGAGAGTAGAAATATATGTAGGTAGGCATGTATGTTTGTATATATATGTACACACATACATACAAACATATATGCTTACATACATACATACATATACACATACCACATATACCTATACCTACATTTTCAATGTTCTTCATTCTTTCCTCTGAATCTGAGTAACTTCTTGGTTTTACTTCCCTTTAGCCTAAGGGACATTTTTTTCTTTAGCATCTCTTGTAGCACAGATCAATTAGCAATTTGCTAAGTTTTTGTTTATCTGAAAATGACTTTATTTCACTCTCTATTTCAAAGAATCATTTCTCTAGAAAGAGAATTCTTGACTGATAGGTTTATTTTTTTCTTTCAGCATGTTGAATATGCCATTCCAATATCTGTAGTCTCCTTCTAATAAAAAGCTGACCATTTTTTACATCATTGTTCCTCTGCATGTGATGAGTCATTTTTATCTGCTGCCTTCAAGATTTTCACTCTATCTTTGGTTTTCAAAAATTTGATTCTCACATGCCCAGGTATATTTCCTTTGGTTTATTCTGCTTTCAATTTATTGAATTTCTTGCATTTGTAAGTTAATGTTTTTCACCAAATTTGGGTATATTTCAGCTATTTTTTTCTCAATATTTTTCTGATCTTTTCTCTCTCCTGGGATTTTAATTACATGTACTTTGCAATGCCTTATATGGCAGTCCTGTTTATGATTATTTTTTCTATCTTTTTTGCTCTGTGTTTTGATTGGATAATTCCTGCTGATCTGTCTTCACATTCATCGAATTTTTTTGTTTATTCTCTCAAATCTGTTTGTCAGTCTATACAATGTATTTTTCATTTCGGTTAATATACTTCCATCTTTAAAATTTTCATTTGACTTATAATTTTCTTCTCTTTTAGTATTCACTATTTTTTATTCATTATTAGTATGTTTTCTTTAATTCCTTGAACGTGATTTCGTTTTTTTGAATGTATTTACAATAGCCGTTTGAAGTCTTTGTCTTAAATCCAACATCTGAGCCCACTCAGTCAGTTTCTAATGACTTCTTTTTTTCCTAAATCTGTGTTGTACCTTTCAGTTCCTTTTCACATCTCATAATCTTTGGTTGAAAATTAGGAAAAAAATATTTATAGATATTACTCATAGTGATTCTGTCATCTGTTTTGTTCTTTGGAAGGATTTTGGCTTTTTTTTTATTAATGTGTTTGGAGTCTAATTGAAATCCATAACTGCTTTTTTTTTTTTTCTCTTGGCCAGCTCTCTAGTGGGCCTCCCCTGTGCCTTCAGTTTAAAGGTCAGACAGCCTTTTGGGCAAAGATTATTGTGCCTGCTCCTATCTGAGTCTGTCGCCTTCGGCTGATAAACCTGTGGATTTTCATGGCCCACACCAGGCGGTTGGTGGAGAATGAGAATGCTCTCAGACATATTAAAAAATAAATAAATAAAGCTACATACAAACCCATAGTTCTTACTCAATGCAGTAGCAGATTCTCATAAGTAAACACTTTTCAAGTTGTTGCCTATGTTTGTTTATTTTCCACCATCCTGAAATGATTGTCATGAATGATTTTTGTCCAGCGTACAGTCATTTTCTATGAAGAAGAATCATCTGATCTATTTGTGCTGTCATTATGAACTCCTGTAGAGTTCATAAGATTATTTTTAAAATGAAAATAGTATATATAAAGCATTAAGTACAGTGGCTGGCACATGGTAAATATTCATTGAATAATAGCTATTTCTGTTATTGTTATTATTGATGGATTCTAGATCCCTCATTGGGCCTTCAGTATCACTCGTTCATCTTCTCCTTTGGAACGAAGCTTCTATGTGCTGGGAAATCTAGCTCATCAATCTTCAGGTTGCCTGTCACCTCCACTTCACTCAGGATTCCAAATTCCTCAGTTTACCCACATGTCCCATGCAAATACTATTATTTCTTGAGTGTGCGATGGTGTAAAAATGTTTAGGAAGCACTACTCTAGAGGGCAGACTAGTGTAAAGCCCCGATTAGGTCTTGCAGATCTGCTTTCAAACAGGTCTTTTGGGAACAAGTCTTTTAAGGAACGTCTTCAAAGTTCTCCAGAACAGGAGCTCACCTACCTATAAGACCAGCCATTCAACAATTTTGATGGCTTGCAATGTACCTTCTACCTTCCACCAATCCCAAGAGTAAACCAGAGGGCCAGTCTCAAACATGGTCCATGGTATGTTCTACATTCTATGAGTGTCTTGTTTTCCTTGGTAGTTTATGCACTAGGGGATTTAAAATAGTGCTAATTAAGTTTGTTGGCTGTACCAAATATATGTGTGTGTTGGTGGGGGGCGGGGGGGGAACTCTAGTAATAGCTCTGAGTATCCTATCATTTGTTTCCTAAGATAATGCTACAGAATAAAGGAATGGAGATCCTAGGTCACACAGTTTTAAAATGCTGTGTGGAAAACAGAACTTTATTTCAGTTATTTTCCTGTTTGGGGCCAGTCTTTTCACAGTCACCAATACACTGATCTACAGCCATCAGCCTTACTAACTAGTGATGGACAATAATGGTGGTGTTCTGAGTCATCACTGGAGTTTTTTCAGGTTTCTATTCCTTCATGTGAATTAGCCCTTTATTAGAGTCTTTTGTTCCCTAGGCTTATGGATCTATGCTAATTGATATGACTCTTAGTGAATATATATATCTACCTTTACAACTCCAGCATATTATCAGCTAATAAAGATTACATGTGAACTATCTTGGGTATTAATTTGCACTGATTATCTGTGCCCCAATTTGAAATAAAGGGGTCAACATCTTTATGGAGACCTAAGATTCAATAGCAGAGAAATGCACTTACCTTCCCACTAATAGGACCATGTTTGCTCTTGCCACTTAACCCATTAGTTAAGGGTCAGCATTTCTGTGTGATACTAGTTTTAATGAAAAATAGCTTAACGTGCCTACTTTTGAAATAATATATACAAGGAAGACACCGTTTACCCATAAATCATAGCAAGAAAGATAAGCTTTGCTGTTAAAAATCTTAATTAGAAAAAAATGTTTACTCTTGGTCATTAAAATGCTTAACAGATAAGTTTCAATAAAAATAGTACAGTGGTGAAATGCATTATGTTATACTTATGAAAATAAATGGTATTTTCAAGTAGCTGCCAGCACATAGTTCACACTTTAAAAAGTAATATATGCATTCATCACACTCAAGTTTCATCATTCTCTTGTTCTTGAAATCGTTTTTTCACCCCTGTACAGGCAACCACTAGGACAAAAATATGATGTGTTAATTAAACAACTCATGTATAGTTCATAAGGGAATTTTTCTCTATCAACCAAAAAAGTTTTGGAGTTGGTGCCAAAGATATTTTGGGGGTTTTGTTTTATCAGTTTATGTTTTGGTCTTTGCAGGTAATATTCTCCTTCTAAAATGGGCCTGTACTAATACTTGGTTATTTGCTTTTTCTTTTTAATTTATTTTTCAATTACAGTCGACATACAATATTATATTAGTTTCAGGTATACAGCATAGTGATTAGACATTCATATACCTTATGAAGTGATCCCCCAATAAGTCTAGTACTCATGTGGCATCAAACATAGTCATTATAATAATATTGAGTAGAGTCTTTTTACTTCACATCCCTGTGACTTTTTTAACTGCTAATTTGTACTTAATCCCTTCACCTTTTTCACCCAGCCCCGCAATGCTCCTTCCATCTGATGATCATCAATTTGTTCTCTGTATCTGTGTGTTTCTGTTTTGTTTTTCTGGTTTGTTTTTGTTTTGGTTTGGTTTGGTTTGGTTTTTAGATTCCACATCTAAGTGGTATTTGTTATTTGTCTTTCTCTGTCTGACTTATTTCACTTGGCATAATATCCTCTAGGTCCATTCATGTTGTCACAAGTAGCAAGATTTCATTCTTCTTTATGGCTGAGTAATATTACACTGTCAGTGTACCATCTCTTCTTTATCTATTCATCTGTCGATGATTATTTTCACTAAAAGCCAGTTTCCTGACATCTTTTCAGCATTTCAAAGTGCTCAGTAGATAAAACAGTAGATAAATTAAAAACTGTAAGTCTATGAAGTAACTTGGTAACATATAACAGAGATAATTATATCTCAAATTTAAATATCACAAAGCATCATAGATACAGAAATATATGAGAGCACTGAAGATTTGTTTGTTGCTCATGATGCAGTTTGGGGGCTGGGGTGTTCTATTCCCCAGAGTCTTTCTGGGATCCAAGCTCTTCATCTCTGCCATCTTCTCAGGCCACAGAGTCTTGCAATGGATCCTCTGCACCCATCAGCAAATGATGAAAGAGAAGGTGAAGAGAATTTCAAGGGAGATTCCAGGGGGCCAGGCCTGAAAGAGGCACACATGATTTCTACCCACATGCTATTGACCAGGCCAGTCACCCAGGGCCACATAGAAGTAAAGTAGCTGAAAAATACAGTCTGTGGTATGTCAAAGGAGATGAAAACAAAGATTATTGATGAACACCACTAATCTCGGTCACAGGTATAGATGCCCTTACATAAATCCATAACATGGACTATGTTTGAACAGATGATAACAACATGTCATATTTCTAAAGACTTAAGATAAATTTTTGTTTCTTATGGGAATTTCCTTTAGTTTTCTTGGTTTTTACAAGCTTCCCTTTTGTATTGCTAAGTAAAGGGAGAAAAGAAAAGAAAAACATGATTGCCATTATCAAAATGTAATTTTCTAGTTAATATATACAGGTTTATCCTTCAGGGAGTATAGTTTAGTTGGACATCAATCATTCATTTATTATTTTGTTTATTAAAAATTTATTTGCACAGTAAACCTATTGTAGATAAACTTGTACCATACTACCTACATAATAGTTATATTTGCCATCTCAAGTTTTTATTCACCGGCATTTTATTGAATATATATTCAAATATATACCATATTTAAAGATGTAACTGACATATTCCCTGCAACCTATCCAAAAGTTAAATACATATTAAGAAAAAAATTTTAATCTCTGTGGATTCACTGTAGTATTTTCTGAGTCAGATTTTTAACTTGATAAGAATTTCCTTCTGTTGTTACTTCTAATGTGTCTTTTATCAGCTCCTTAGGTTGATGCAGCTGCAGCTGTTTATTTTGCTTTTGAGAGTGTAATAGTCCTCTTAACAGGATTCTTAAACTTCTGACTCGTGAACACTAGTGTTGCTTCACACACAGTTGTGGTTTACAATAATACACCTTCGAATAAGCAATGATGTGCTCGTTTAAATGTGTGACTAAAAATATACATCTCCAAAAGATTTCCAGAACCAAATTTCTTGACATATTAAGTTTATTTGATGTGGTGATAATTATTCAGATATTTTTAAACTTTTAATTTGTGGTACTAGTTAATGTTACTCTAAATTATTTATTTCTGTTGCCATTGACAACTTTAAATATATTAACCTCTGTGATATATTAGCAATTGATAAGAACAGAATATTCTTTCAGGACCAGTCCAGTCTTAATTACCAAGTGAAATGTTATGGAATTTGGTCAATATTGAGTACCTATAAGACACAGAGATAAGTACAACAAATCCTATACTTAAGAAGCTTACATCCAATTTCTTTTCTTTTCTTTTCTTTT